>NC_069506.1:148154372-148489372 GCF_027579735.1 Bombina bombina | reverse complement strand
GCGTTTTAGGGGTTAATAACTTTATTTAGTTGCGGCGGTGTAGGGGGGGACAGATTAGGGGTTAATATGTATAATGTAGCTTGCGGTGGGCTCCGGGAGCAGCGGTTTGGGGGGAATAACTTTATTTAGTTGCGGCGGTGTAGGGGGGGCAGTTTGGGGTTAATATGTATAATGTAGCTTGCGGTGGGCTCCGGGAGCGGCGGTTTAGGGAGGAATAACTTTATTTAGTTGCAGCGGTGTGGGGGGGGCAGATTAGGGGTGTTTAGACCCGGGGTACATGTTAGGGTGTTAGGTGTAGACAGCTCCCATAGGAATCAATGGGATGTCGGGCAGCAGCGAACATGAACTTTCGCTATGGTCAGACTCCCATTGATTCCTATGGTATCTGCCACCTCCAGGGCGGCGGTTTGAAAACCAGGTACGCTGGGCCGGAAAAGTGCCGAGCGTACCTGCTAGTTTTTTGATAACTAACAAAAGTAGTCAGATTGTGCCGAACTTGGGTGCGGAACATCTGGAGTGACGTAAGAATTGATCTGTGTCGGACTGAGTCCGGCGGATCAAAGCTTACGTCACAAAATTCTACTTTTGCCGGTCTGTAGGGCTTGATAACTAAGGCGAATCAGCCTTGCCACAAAAACGCTGCGGAATTCCAGCGTATTTGAGGTTGACGGCTTGATAACTAGGGGCCTAAGTCATGGTAACCATTAGATTTTCTAAAAAAGAAGTTGACCACATATCAACATGGCCAAATGAAGACAGGGCCAGATAACGAGTGGAGTGCTAACATTTGCGCGCGAGTGACAATCAGTTTAATGTTGGTGTTTGCGCTTGTTGGGCTTACCGCTGGTATTACGAGTTGAAAGTAAATGTGATAACTTGAGCAGAATTGCGATTTATGCTAGAATGATTATCGTCATTAGCACTCGGCTCTTTTGAGAGCTACATTTATTCTCGTGAAAGTGCAACTCACTAAGATCTGTGCAAATCACAAGAATAATTCCGGCTCAGAAAAGAGATGAATGCCACAAGTAATCTTTTTGCAAGCAACAGGTTGCCAGCCTTTTACAAGTTGAAAGTAAAACGTTTGCTCGCTAACCAAAGGACTTTGCGATATCGCAACCGCACTAACTTCTCCTCATAGAAGTCAATGGAGAGTGTAGATTAAAAAAAAAAACTTGATAACCCGAAAGGAGTTATAAATATTTCACATTCCAATGTTCTTCACTTACAGAACAATGTAAATATATATATTCTATGGATTATTTAGAATTTGTATTTTTTATTTTATATTTTATCATTAATTTTTCAATAACCCGATTTAATATTAGTAATTATTCATGTGCAACAACCCTACACCCCATTAGACCTAAAGCGCAAACCCCCAGGAGCCTTACACATGTTTTACTTTCCTATGTTCCTCACATAGAAAAAATTATCATTTTTGTTATTAAGTATATATATATATATATATATATATATATATATATATATATATAATAACATTAAAGGAACAGTCAACACCAGAATTTTTGTTGTCTAAAAAGAAAGATAATCCCTTTATTACCCAATTTCTAGTTTTTCATACCCAACACTGTTATAGAAATACACTTTTTACCTCTGTGATAACCTTGTATCTAAGCCTCTGCAAACTGCCCCCCTATTTCAGTTCTTTTGACAGACTTGCATTTTAGCCAATCAGTGCTCACTCCAGGGTAACTACACGTGCATGAGCTCAATGTTATTTATATGAAACACATGAACTAATGCCCTCTAGTGGTCAAAATGCATTCAGATTAGAGGCAGTCTTCAAGGTCTAAGAAATTAGCATATTAACCTCCTAGGTTTAGCTTTCAACTAAGCATACCAAGAGAACAAAGCAAAATTGGTGATAAAAGTAAATTGGAAAGTTGTTTAAACTTACATGCCCTATTTAAATCATGAAAGTTTTTTTTTGGACTTGAGTGTCCTTTTAATGTAAAATAGATATCAATACCTATATATCTTCAGGAATAGAAAAACAGGTAGGTATAGGCATATACAGATTTATATAGAAATATGTATTTGCAATAAAAATTACATTATCCTGCATGTAAAGAACATTGGAATGTGAAAAATGTACAGTGAATATATAGTAAAACATATTAATACATACAGTATATATATATATGTATACATACATGCACATATTTAGACATTTATATGTATTTACATATACATTATAGCCCTTTGCAGTCAAACACATTGTCATATACCATATTCCTTTTAATTGTTATAACTTTTTTATATTTATATGAATAATAACTGTATTTTAAAATGTATTTATGTTGTGTTTAGTGCAACTTTTTTTAAAGCACTACTCTTTACATGAGGGTTTCAGTCATGCTAACCTGAGGAGCATAAAATGAGACTGCGCTCTCTCACAAGCACGTTCACTTTCAACTTGTAATACATGTGTTTATAGCTGTTATCACTCACAGTGTAATCTGGATCATAATATTAGTACTAGTGTTACTTATATATATTAGGGATCTTTCAATTCCTTCCACATTGCACTATCTGCCCCAATAACCTTTAATGCCGACCCAACTACTAGATGTGCTCCCATGGTAAATTACCCCTACCTCTTGAAAGCCTGTATGAATTAGCTTGAATCAGCATTTCCCCAAAATCCAATTAATCCTAACTGCACCAAACCATTGTCACCACAATTAACCCTCACGGCATAAGACTCCCACCACTAGTAGTTCCTACCTACCACCCTGCTCATGTAACATTTAGGAACCCTCACTAACCATTAAACATAATTTTTTGTTGTGTTTCTGTGAGACTTATATAATTATGCATCTTACTCAATTGTTTGCTAAAGGGATGTCAGTGATTATGTATCCTGTCACAATAAATGAAAAGTGTGATGCAGAAGATTAGAGAGGTTGTTGTAGTAGTGGAATTGGGACAAAATTTGTCCCTGATGGTGCCCTTATAATATTTATAAACATACAACACATTCGGCTAGATTACAAGTTGTGCGTTAGGCTTAAAAATCAGCGTTGGCCGGTCCTAACGCTGCTTTTTAACGCCCGCTGGTATTACGAGTCTTGCAGGTACAGGTGTACCGCTCACTTTTTTGGCCAGTCTTGGAAATACTGCAAATCCACTTACGTAAATTGCGTATCCTCTTTTTACAATGGGACTTGCATAGCGCCGGTATTACGAGTCTGACAAAAAGTGAGCGGTACACCCTCTCCTGTCAAGACTGGTACCGCATTTTAAAGTCAGTAGTTAAGAGTTTTACACTACAACGCCGTAGCATAAAACTCTTAACTAAAGTGCTAAAAAGTACACTAACACCCATAAACTACCTATTAACCCCTAAACCGAGGTCCTCCCACACCGCAAACACTAAAATAAATATTTTAACCCCTAATATGCCGAACCGGACATCGCCGCCACTATAATAAACATATTAACCCCTAAACCGCCGCACTCCCGCATCGCAAACATTAGTTAAATATTATTAACCCCTAATCTGCCGTCCCTAACATCAACACCACCTACCTACATTTATAAAGCCCTAATCTTCCGCCCCCAATGTCGCCACCACTATATTAAAGTTATTAACCCCTAAACCTAAGTCTAACCCTAACCCTAACACCCCCTAACTTAAATATAATTAAAATACATATAAATAAAAATTACTATAATTAACTAAATTATTCCTATTTAAAACTAAATACTTACATATAAAATAAACCCTAAGCTAGCTACAATATAACTAATAGTTACATTGTATCTAGCTTAGGGTTTATTTTTATTTTACAGGCAAGTTTGTATTTATTTTAACTAGGTACAATAGTTATTAAATAAATATTAACTATTTAATAACCACCTAGCTAAAATAAATACAAAAGTACCTGTAAAATAAAACCTAACCTAAGTTACAATTACACCTAACACTACACTACAATTACATTATTTCCCTAAATGAAATACAATTAAATACAATTAAATTAAATTATCTAAAGTACAAAAAAAAACCCACTAAATTACAGAAAACCACTAACCCCTTGAAGATCACCTTACCGGGAGAAGTCTTCATCCAACCGGGCAGAAGTCCTCAACAAAGCCGGGAGAAGTCTTCATCCAAGCCGGGCGAAGTGGTCCTCCAGACGGGCAAAAGTCTTCATCCAGACGGCATCTTCTATCTTCATCCATCCTGCGTGGAGCGGGTCCATCTTCAAGACATCCGACGCAGAGCATCCTCTTCTGACGACGGCTAAGACTGAATGAAGGTTCCTTTAAATGACGTCATCCAAGATGGCGTCCCTTCAATTCTGATTGACTGATAGAATTCTATCAGCCAATCGGAATTAAGGTAGAAAAAAATCCTATTGGCTGATGAAATCAGCCAATAGGATTGAGCTTGCATTCTATTGGCTGATTGGAACAGTCTTAGCCGTCGTCAGAAGAGGATGCTCCGCGTCGGATGTCTTGAAGATGGACCCGCACCGCGCCGGATGGTTGAAGATAGAAGATGCCATCTGGATGAAGACTTCTGCCCGTCTGGAGGACCACTCGCCCGGCTTGGATGAAGACTTCTCCCGGCTTCATTGAGGACTTCAGCCTGGTTGGATGAAGACTTCTCCCGGTAAGGTGATCTTTAAGGGGTTAGTGTTAGGTTTTTTTAAGGGGGTATTGGGTGGGTTTTATAGTAGGGTTGGTTGTGTGGGTGGTGGGTTTTAATGTTGGGGGAGGATTTTTTTTTTTTTACAAAAATGCCCCGCAAAAGACCCTTTTAAGGGCTATTTGTAATTTAGTGTAGGGTAGGGCTTTTTTATTTTGGGGGGCTTTTTTTATTTTGTTAGGGGGATTAGATTAGGTGTAATTAGTTTAAAAATCTTTGTAATTTGTTTATTATTTTCTGTAATTTAGTGGGGGGGGTTGTACTTTAGATAATTTAATGTAATTGTATTTAATTTAGGGAAATAATTTAATTGTGTAGTGTTAGGTGTTAGTGTAACTTAGGTTAGGTTTTATTTTACAGGTACTTTTGTATTTATTTTAGCTAGGTAGTTATTAAATAGTTAATAACTATTTAATAACTATTGTACCTAGTTAAAATAAATACAAACTTGCCTGTAAAATAAAAATAAACCCTAAAATAGCTACAATGTAACTATTAGTTATATTGTAGCTATCTTAGGGTTTATTTTACAGGTAAGTATTTAGTTTTAAATAGGAATAATTTAGTTAATTATAGTAATTTTATTTAGATTTCTTTTAATTATATTTAAGTTAGGGGGTGTTAGGTTTAGGGTTAGACTTAGGTTTAGTGGTTAATAACTTTAAAGGGACAGTCAAGCCCAAAAAAATGTCATGATTCAGATAGGGCATGCAATTTTAAACAACTTTCCAATTGACTTTTATCATTAAATTTGCTGTGTTCCCTTGGTGGTGTTTTTGAAAAGCTAAGCCTAGCTAGGCTCAAACTGATTTCTAAACCGTTGAAAACCACCCCTTAGCTCAGAGCATTTTGAATGTTTTTTACAGTTAGACAGTACTAGTTCATGTGTGTCATATAGATAACATTGTGCTCACTCCCGTGGAGTTATTTAGGAGTCTGCACTGATTGACTAAATTGCATGTCTGTCAAAAGCACTGAGATAAGGGGGCAGTCTGCAGAGGCTTAGATACAAGGTAATCACAGAGGTGAAAAATGTATTAATATAACAGTGTTGGTTATGCAAAAATGGGGAATGGGTAATAAAGGGATTATCTATCTTTTTAAAAAATAACAATTCTGGTGTATACTGTCCCTTTAATATAGTGGCGGCAACGTTGGGGGCGGCAGATTAGTGGTTAATAAATGTAGGTTGGTGATGGCAATGTTAGGGCTGGCAGATTAGGGGTTAATAATATTTAACTAATGTTTGCGATGCGGGAGGGCTGCGGTTTAGGGGTTAATATGTTTATTATAGTGGCGGCGACGTTGGGGCAGCAGATTAGGGGTTAATAAATGTAGGTAGGTGGCAGCGACATTGGGGGTGGCAGATTAGGGGTTAATAAATATAATGTAGGTGTCGGCGATGTTGGGGGCAGCAGATTAGGGGTTCATAAGTATAATGTAGGTGGCGGCGGTGTCCGGAGCGGCAGATTAGGGGTTAATAATATAATGTAGGTTGCGGTAATGTCGAGGGCGGCAGATTAGGGGTTAATAAGTGTAAGATTAGGGGTGTTTAGACTCGGGGTTCATGTTAGGGTTTTAGGTGTAGACATAAAATGTATTTCCTCATAAGAATCAATAGGGCTGCGTTAAGGAGTTTTACGCTGCTTTTTTGCAGGTGTTAGACTTTTTTCAGTCGGCTCTCCCCGTTGATTCCTATGGTGAAATCGTGCACAAGCACGTTACACCAGCTCACCGCTAACGTAAGCAGTGCTGGTTTTGGAGTGCGGTCAGGAGCAAAATTTTGCTCGATGCTCACTTCTTGTCTGGGTTGTAAAAACCCGTAATACCAGCGCTGTCTGTAAGTGAGCGGTGAGCATAAACTGCTCGTTAGCACCGCACAGCCTCTAACACAAAACTCGAAATCTAGGTGATTGTTTTGTGGAATCTTGAAGGACTTCTGAAATGAAAAACTATATTTTGATTTCCATAGGCTCTATAAGTTCTTATATCCGTATGTTTGTTTTTATTTTGCTGTAACACAAGTTCAACTATTAAAACTTAAACATGTGAAAAGGTTGATGACTAAGACATCACTGGTTAGTGGCTATGTCATAGACCACCCTACCGTAGAAGCTCAAACTAAAACAATAAAAATACTGTAGCTTAATAAGTATTTACTTACAGTAAAAGCTATTTGTATTATGTCAAATAGCTGTACTTACATCATTCAGATGAATACATTTCAGACATCATTGTAGTAAAAGTATTATATTTCAGTACATACGCCAACATTCTTTTCATATTAATCACTTCCTATTTTTATACTTTATTTAATATGTGTAGGATTCTTTCTTTTAGACTAAGAACTTAATGATTTCTATTTTATGGAATAATACATGAAAATAAATTATATGAACATTTAATATCCATTTGTAAAAATTATGTTTTAGGTAAATTAATAAACCCTAATTTTCAGCAGTCAAGTTATTGACCCCTGAAAGTATTTACCACCTGGATTCATGGAGAGGAAAGTTGTAGGAATTTAGCTATTGGATGTGTAGTCAGACTACAATTTTAGTGCAGAGGTTGAAATGAAGACAATGTTAATTTTAGTCTAGACATCAGACGGAAAGAGTAAAATACATGCCCCCTGGGGCTTGTGGTCAGGAGGTGAATTTATTCCTTCCAAGATATTATGGAATGCGTAAATGGAATACAGAGTCATTTAGGAATCTAATTTTGACAACTCTGTTGTATCAAAGAAAATTCTCTGAGCTACAGGTGTGGTCAGTGACTCAGCAAAACATACCAGGCATGAGACAGACGCTCAAATAAGGAAATAATTTTTTTTAAAATGTTTTTAGGTAAAATCTATATAGTGAAAGTGTAAGCTCTGTTAGGCTTAGGGTTGCTTGCCAGAAGTGTTAATTTTGACAGCAAATTTTGATTTAGTTTTAGTCAAAGTCTTTTGACTTAAAAGGCCCTTTAGTTTTAGTCATATTTTAGTCATATGAATTGTTTTTGTTTTAGTCTAGTTTTAGTTGACTAAATATCATAAGATTTAAGTTGACTAAGGGCTCGCTTCCATGGAGCCGTAAGCTACCGAAGTTGCCGACAGCTAAAAGTAATTTACGGCTCTATCCAGCTTTCCATTGAAATATTTTGCGCATTGCGTGCAGTCGCTCTTTTCATGTAGATGTAAGTTAACGTCGTGTTAACACTTCCATCCGACGTCGGATTTCTTGAAAATCAAGTTAGTTGCTATGGTAACCCGACCTTACACTATAAACGTTACAGTTAACGTCTGTGCTCCTTACCTGTGATCGCCTCTAAAGAGAAACAAAAACAATGATACACTTATTTATAATACATATTTTTTTAACTATAAGCACATACTATTTTATATTATAATTATAGTTTACACGTTATTAATATATGTAAGATGTATTGCTGCCCTAGGCATAGGTCTAGTTTGAATTCTGTAGATATGTCCTTGCATATATTTCTATATGTAAATACATACTGATATTTCCCTAAACAACGTAAGTGCAACTATTCCTATACATAACACAGCAATAAATATTACATATTTCAATTTATTTCTATATAAAACACTTGCATTGTTTGTAAGTTTTAAAAATTTCGATGGGAATAGGTCTCAAAAAGCTCTTTTTTCCTCTTTTAGACCTAGCTGAGCTGGGTGTAATTTTTTTCAATGTTTCGACAGCCTCCGACAATATATTAACAGTTTGTGCTTTCATTGGAAACCTAGTATAAGTTATCACTTAATGGCTTCTAATACTTTCTATGGGAAGCGAAAATTGGAAGCAGTCGATAAATGAAATTGCTTCCTACAGCATATTTATCGGTTCGCGAGCTCAAGCAAACCTAATTACGGCTCAATGTAAGCGAGCCCTAAATCTGTAGTACATTTAGTCGACTAAAATCTAGTGGGTTTAGTTAAAGTGAAATGCGTTACATAATCATTTCCAAACTCATTATATACTCTTAAGAAAACCATTATTAACCAGTTATTACTTATGGTCATTGCACATATATTATTTAGCCATCTGAATAGGACTGGAAGTCCAAATAGATTAGTTCTGATTGGATTTCTTCCCAAAAAGTCCCTCCCTAACATTTTAGTCTAGATTTAGTTAGTCGACTAAAATGTCAATAGATTTTCATTATAGTTTTAGTCTTATAACTTAATTTTTATTTAGTTTTAGTTCCAGATTTATGCTGTATAATTATGTATGCTAATTAGCATGGCCAATATTTTTCCAAGAAAAGGTGCCAACCCTAGTTGGGCCAGTTTGAAAAACATTTACTTGCTTCATTAAAAAAGCTGTTCCTCATTTAATCATATAAGGGTTTTTTTTTTAGACAATGCTGCAGCAACAACTTCCACATTCATTTTTGCAAGTAGACAGATGCCAAATAATCATTCAAAATTAAAAAACAAACAAAAAGAAAGTTAGAGAGGTTTCAGTGTTTTACACAAGTTTAATATTTACAGTACCTCTTTTGGTTCCAGTGTGTTGAGGTTGTAGATATTGTTTGTCCCCATTGCTAGCCGTTCTTGTTTTCTGTATTATGTATTAGGTCATTTAAAGGGACATGATGTCATTTAAAGGGACACAATACCCAAATGTTGAAGTACTTGAAATTGATGCAGCATAGCTGTAAAAAGCTGACTAGAAAATATCACCTGAACATCTCTTTGTAAAAAAAGATTTTTTTTACCTCAAACTTTCCACAGAAGCCACATCCCATTGTAAGGGATTTTTAGCAGCCAATCAGGATGCTAGTCCCAGGACTTGCAAGGGAGTATGCAACTGGCATGTGGAGGCACAGCAGACCTGGATTGAGCATCGGGCATACCCTGCAAATGCCCAGTGGGCTGGGCACAGTTACCTTAGCCCTATCCTGGACAGGCAGATCTGCACAACAAGAAGGCCCTCATTTGAACTATTACTGCCTTTAACCCTATGTGCAGGCAGTGCTTTATTTTCCAGAAACACCACCCTTCCCCTCAGGCTCCAGTGTGTTCATCTTGCTTTGAGGGAGGTAGAAGTGAAGCGCTTAACCTCCTGGTGGAAGCATCCTGTATAGAGCTGCATCGATGGCTGCCAAATTCTTATAGCGCCCGGTGGGTAAGCAGATTAAGAATTTTTTAGATACAATATGTTCCTTTTTTACATAGAGATGTTCAGTTGATATTCTCTTTGTCAGTTTTTTTTATAGTTATGCTGAATGACTTTCAAGTTATTAAACATATAAGTATTATGTCCCTTTAACCCATTTGCTCCTGGGAATTTCAGAGAAGATCTTGCCAAAAATACCGGAGATTTTTTTGCGTTTTTTGGTATCACTATATTTAAACAGAAATAGAGCCTTGTTTTCTTTTAAACTAAGTAAATAACCCAATGTATTGATCTAGATCCATTTTGGTATATTTCATGCCACTATTTTACCACCAAATGTGATTATATAAAAAAAAGTTAACTTTTTTACAAACTCTGGCCTAGATTTGGAGTTCGGCGGTAGCCGTCAAAACCAGCGTTAGAGGCTCCTAACGCTGGTTTTGGCCGCCCGCTGGTATTTGGAGTCAGTGATTAAAGGGTCTAACGCTCACTTTTCAGCCGCGACTTTTCCATACCGCAGATCCCCCTACGCCATTTGCGTAGCCTATCTTTTCAATGGGATCTTTCTAACGCTGGTATTTAGAGTCGTTTCTGAAGTGAGCGTTAGAGCTCTAACGACAAGATTCCAGCCGCCTGAAAAAAGCAGGAGTTAAGAGCTTTCTGGCTAACGCCGGTTCATAAAGCTCTTAACTACTGTACCCTAAAGTACACTAACACCCATAAACTACCTATGTACCCCTAAACCGAGGCCCCCCCACATCGCCGACACTCGATTAAAATTTTTAACCCCTAATCTGCCGACCGCCACCTACGTTATATTTATGTACCCCTAATCTGCTGCCCCTAACCCCGCCGACCCCTGTATTATATTTATTAACCCCTAACCTGCCCCCCACAACATCGCCGCCAGCTACTTAAAATAATTAACCCCTAATCTTCCGACCGCAAAGCGCCGCCACCTACGTTATCCCTATGTACCCCTAATCTGCTACCCCTAACACCGCCGACCCCTATATTATATTTATTAACCCCTAATCTGCCCCCCACAACGTCGCCGACACCTGCCTACACTTATTAACTCCTAATCTGCCGAGCGGACCTGAGCGCTACTATAATAAAGTTATTAACCCCTAATCCGCCTCACTAACCCTATCATAAATAGTATTAACCCCTAATCTGCCCTCCCTAACATCGCCGACACCTACCTTCAATTATTAACCCCTAATCTTCCGATCGGAGCTCACCGCTATTCTAATAAATGGATTAACCCCTAAAGCTAAGTCTAACCCTAACACTAACACCCCCCTAAATTAAATATAATTTACATCTAACGAAATAAATTAACTCTTATTAAATAAATGATTCCTATTTAAAGCTAAATACTTACCTGTAAAATAAACCCTAATATAGCTACAATATAAATTATAATGATATTATAGCTATTTTAGGATTAATATTTATTTTACAGGCAACTTTGTAATTATTTTAACCAGGTACAATAGCTATTAAATAGTTAAGAACTATTTAATAGTTACCTAGTTAAAATAATAACAAATTTACCTGTAAAATAAATCCTAACCTAAGATATAATTAAACCTAACACTACCCTATCAATAAAATAATTAAATAAACTACCTACAATTACCTACAATTAACCTAACACTACACTATCAATAAATTAATTAAACACAATTCCTACAAATAAATACAATTAAATAAACTAGCTAAAGTACAAAAAATAAAAAAGAACTAAGTTACAGAAAATAAAAAAATATTTACAAATATAAGAAAAATATTACACCAATTTTAAACTAATTACACCTACTCTAAGCCCCCTAATAAAATAACAAAGCCCCCCAAAATAAAAAATTCCCTACCCTATTCTAAATTTAAAAAGTTACAAGCTCTTTTACCTTACCAGCCCTGAACAGGGCCTTTGCGGGGCATGCCCCAAGAAGTTCAGCTCTTTTGCCTGTAAAAAAAAACATACAATACCCCCCCCCAACATTACAACCCACCACCCACATACCCCTAATCTAACCCAAACCCCCCTTAAATAAACCTAACACTAATCCCCTGAAGATCTTCCTACCTTGTCTTCACCATCCAGGTATCACCGATCCGTCCTGGCTCCAAGATCTTCATCCAACCCAAGCGGGGGTTGGCGATCCATAATCCGGTGCTGAAGAGGTCCAGAAGAGGCTCCAAAGTCTTCCTCCTATCCGGCAAGAAGAGGACATCCGGACCGGCAAACATCTTCTCCAAGCGGCATCTTCGATCTTCTTCCATCCGGAGCGAAGCGGCAGGATCCTGAAGACCTCCAGCGCGGAACATCCATCCGGACCGACGACTGAACGACGAATGACTGTTCCTTTATGGGACGTCATCCAAGATGGCGTCCCTCGAATTCCGATTGGCTGATAGGATTCTATCAGCCAATCGGAATTAAGGTAGGAATTTTCTGATTGGCTGATGGACTCAGCCAATCAGAATCTAGTTCAATCCGATTGGCCGATCCAATCAGCCAATCAGATTGAGCTCGCATTCTATTGGCTGATCGGAACAGCCAATAGAATGCGAGCTCAATCTGATTGGCTGATTGGATCAGCCAATCGGATTGAACTTGATTCTGATTGGCTGATTCCATCAGCCAATCAGAAAATTCCTACCTTAATTCCGATTGGCTGATAGAATCCTATCAGCCAATCGGAATTCGAGGGACGCCATCTTGGATGACGTCCCTTAAAGGAACAGTCATTCGTCGTTCAGTCGTCGGTCCGGATGGATGTTCCGCGCTGGAGGTCTTCAGGATCCTGCCGCTTCGCTCCGGATGGAAGAAGATCGAAGATGCCGCTTGGAGAAGATGTTTGCCGGTCCGGATGTCCTCTTCTTGCCGGATAGGAGGAAGACTTTGGAGCCTCTTCTGGACCTCTTCAGCACCGGAATATGGATCGCCAACCCCCGCTTGGGTTGGATGAAGATCTTGGAGCCAGGACGGATCAGTGATACCTGGATGGTGAAGACAAGGTAGGAAGATCTTCAGGGGATTAGTGTTAGGTTTATTTAAGAGGGGTTTGGGTTAGATTAGGGGTATGTGGGTGGTGGGTTGTAATGTTGGGGGGGGGTATTGTATGTTTTTTTTTACAGGCAAAAGAGCTGAAATTCTTGGGGCATGCCCCGCAAAGGGCCCTGTTCAGGGCTGGTAAGGTAAAAGAGCTTGTAACTTTTTTAATTTAGAATAGGGTAGGGAATTTTTTATTTTGGGGGGCTTTGTTATTTTATTAGGGGGCTTAGAGTAGGTGTAATTAGTTTAAAATTGTTGTAATATTTTTCTTATGTTTGTAAATATTTTTTTATTTTCTGTAACTTAGTTCTTTTTTATTTTTTGTACTTTAGCTAGTTTATTTAATTGTATTTATTTGTAGGAATTGTGTTTAATTAATTTATTGATAGTGTAGTGTTAGGTTAATTGTAGGTAATTGTAGGTAGTTTATTTAATTAATTTATTGATAGGGTAGTGTTAGGTTTAATTATATCTTAGGTTAGGATTTATTTTACAGGTAATTTTGTTATTATTTTAACTAGGTAACTATTAAATAGTTCTTAACTATTTAATAGCTATTGTACCTGGTTAAAATAATTACAAAGTTGCCTGTAAAATAAATATTAATCCTAAAATAGCTATAATATAATTATAATTTATATTGTAGCTATATTAGGGTTTATTTTACAGGTAAGTATTTAGCTTTAAATAGGAATAAGTTATTTAATAAGAGTTAATTTATTTCGTTAGATAAAAATTATATTTAACTTAGGGGGGTGTTAGTGTTAGGGTTAGACTTAGCTTTAGGGGTTAATCCATTTATTAGAATAGCGGTGAGCTCCGATCGGAAGATTAGGGGTTAATAATTGAAGGTAGGTGTCGGCGATGTTAGGGAGGGCAGATTAGGGGTTAATACTATTTATGATAGGGTTAGTGAGGCGGATTAGGGGTTAATAACTTTATTATAGTAGCGCTCAGGTCCGCTCGGCAGATTAGGGGTTAATAAGTGTAGGCAGGTGTCGGCGACGTTGAGGGGGGCAGATTAGGGGTTAATAAATATAATATAGGGGTCGGCGATATTAGGGCAGCAGATTAGGGGTACATAGGGATAACGTAGGTTGCGGCGGTTTACGGAGCGGCAGATTAGGGGTTAAAAAATATATGCAGGGGTCAGCGATAGCGGGGGCGGCAGATTAGGGGTTAATAAGTGTAAGGTTAGGGGTGTTTAGACTCGGGGTTCATGTTAGAGTGTTAGGTGCAGACGTAGGAAGTGTTTCCCCATAGGAAACAATGGGGCTGCGTTAGGAGCTGAACGCTGCTTTTTTGCAGGTGTTAGGTTTTTTTTCAGCTCAAACAGCCCCATTGTTTCCTATGGGAGAATCGTGCACGAGCACGTTTTTGAGGCCGGCCGCGTCCGTAAGCAACTCTGGTATCGAGAGTTGCATTTGCGGTAAAAATGCTCTACGCTCCTTTTTTGGAGCCTAACGCAGCATTTGTTTGAACTCTCGATACCAGAGTTAATTTTATGGTACGGCCAGAAAAAAGCCCGCGGAGCGTTAACAGCCCTTTTACCGCCGAACTCCAAATCTAGGCCTCTGTGTTTCTCACTGATATTATTTACACACACTGCTTGTGCAATCATGACACAAATGATTGTAAACGTTTCTCTGGGCTCCCCTTTGTTTATAAATAGCAGATATGCATGGCATTGCCATTGGTTTTTGGTAATTAGAAGGTCGCTAATTGCAGCTGCGCAGCACACTTCCATTATTGCCGGCAGACAAGGGGTTAATCAGGTAGCTTGTAAGGTTAATTTGAGCTGTAGTGTAGAGTTTACCCTCCTACCTGACATCTCCCCCCCTGAACTCTCCCAAACAGCCCCCCCCACCCACACTCATTCCCACCATCTTAGGTACTGGCAAATAGTTTGCCAGTATGCAGTTTAGGGTTTTTTATTACCATTTGTTTTTAGATTTTTTTCTGCAGTGTAGTCATTCCCCTCAAACCTCCCACCTCCCTGATCCCTCCCAAACAGCTCTGTAACCCTCCCACTAAAGGCGGCCATCTTTGGTACTGGCAGCTGTCTGTACCTAATAAATACATATTTTTATTTATTTCATTTTCTGTAGTGTAGTGGTCCCCACACCTCCCCCCCTCCTGGCAATCATTAGTTAGGGCACCCATACCCCTCCATTCCACAATTTTTCTGTAGTGTAGCCCCTCATCACTCCCTCCCTCCCTCTTCAATTTGTTTTCTGCTGTTTAGGGCTTTGTACCACATGATGTAGATTTATGTCACATTGGGTAAAGTGGTTAAGTGGACTAAACATTAAAGGACCAGTAAATACAGTAGATTTGCATAATCAACAAATGCACAATAAAAATACAATGCAATAGCACTTAGTCTGAACTTCAAATTAGTGGTAGATTTATTTCTGACAAATAAAAAATATATATTTTCACTCCTCCTGTGTCATATCATGTAACAGCCTTTAGCCAATCACAAATGCATATACATATATTCTGTGAATTCTTGCACATGCTCAATAGGAGCTGGTGACTCAAAAAGTGTAAATATAAAAAGAATGTGCACATTTTGTTAATGAAAGTAAATAGGAAAGTCGTTTCAAAACTGCATGCTCTATCTAAATCATGAAAGTTTAATTTTGACTTGTGTGTCCTTTTTGTAAATCAGACAGAGCAAAGTTTCTAATTTACTTCTTTTATTAAATTTGCGGCTAGATTACGAGTTTTGCAGTAAGCTGAAAAAGCAGCATTAACAGGTGCTAACGCTGCTTTTTCACTACCGCTGGTATTCCGAGTCTTGCAGGTATAGGCGCACCGCACACTTTTTTGGCCTTACCGCAAACCGACTTACGTAAACTTCGTAAACCCTTTTTTCTATGGGACTTCCATAACGCTGGTATTACGAGTCTGTCCTGGGAAGCCAAAAAGTGAGCAGTACACCTTACCCCGTCAAGATTTTTAACGCATTTTAAAGTCAGTAGCTATAAGTTTTACACTACAACGCCATACCATAAAACTCACAACTAAAGTGCTAAAAAGTACACTAACACCTATAAACTACCTATTAACCCCAAAACCGAGGCCCTGCCGCATCGCAAACACTATAATACATTTTTTAACCCCTGATCTGCCGCTCCCGACATCGCCACCACTATAATGAACATATTAAACCCTAAACCGCCGCACTCCCGCCTCGCAAACACTAGTTAAATAATATTAACCCCTAATCTGCCGCCCCTAACATCGCCGACACCTACGATATACTTATTAACCCCTAATCTTCTACTGCGGACATAGCCACAACCTACATTATATTTATTAACCCCTAATCTGCTGCCCCAACATCGCTGCCACCTACCTACATTTATTAACCCCTAATCTGCCGTCCCCAACTTCGCCACCATGTTTCTAAATTTATTAACCCCTAAACCAAAGTCTAACCCTAACACCCCTAACTTGAATATAATTTAAATAAATCTAAATAAAATTACTATGATTAACTAAATTATTCCTATTTAAAACTAAATACTTACCTTTAAAATAAACCCTAAAATAGCTACAATATAACTAATAGTAACATTTCTATCTAGCTAAGCTTAGGGTTTATTTTTATTTTACAAGCAAGTTTGTATTTATTTTCACTAGGTAGAATAGTTATTAAATAGTTATTAACTACTTAATAACTACCTAGCTAAAATAAATGCAATCTTACCTGTAAAATAAAACCTAACCTAAGTTACACTAACACCTAACACTACACTACAATTAAATACATTACCTAAATTAAATACAATTAAATAAATTAAATTAAATTAGATAAATCACAAAAACAAACAAACACTAAATTACAGAAAATAAAAAACAAATCACAAGATATTTAAACTAATTACACCTAATCTAATAGCCCTATCAAAATAAAAAGCCCCCCCAAATAAAAAAAAAACCCTAGCCTAAATTAAACTACAAATAGCCCTTAAAAGGGCCTTTTGCAAGGAATTGCCCCAAAGAAATCACCTCTTTTACCTGTAAAAAAAATACAAACAACCCCCAACAGTAAAACCCACCAGCCACATAACCAACCCCCCAAATAGAAACCTAACAAAAAAAAACCTAAGCTCCCCATTGCCCTGAAAAGGGCATTTGGATGGGCATTTCCCTTAAAAGGGCATTTAGCTCTATTGCAGGCCCAAAACCATAACCTAAAAAATAAACCCACCCAATACACCCTAAAAAAAATCCTAACACTAACCCCCAAAGATTCACTTACCAGGAGAAGTCTTCATCCAAGCGGCAAGATGTCCTCAACGAAGCCAGCAGAAGTGGTCCTCCAGACAGGCAGAAGTCTTCATCCAGACAGCATCTTCTATCTTCCTCCTTCCGGCGCGGAGCGGGTCCATCTTCAAGACATCCGACGCGGAGCATCCTCTTCGACGGACTAACGACGAATGAAGGTACCTTTAAATGATGTCATCCAAGATGGCGTCCCTTAGATTTCGATTGGCTGATAGAATTCTATCAGCCAATCGGAATTAAGGTACAAAAAATCCTATTGGCTGATTGGATCAGCCAATAGGATTGAGCTTGCATTCCATTGGCTGATTGGAACAGCGAATAGAATGCGAGCTCAATCCTATTGGCTGATGCAATTAGCCAATAGGATTGAAGTTCAATTCTATTGGCTGATCCAAGCAGCCAATAGGATTTTTTCTACCTTAATTTCCGATTGGCTGATAGAATTCTATCAGCCAATCGGAATCTAAGGGACGCCATCTTGGATTATGTCATTTAAAGGTACCTTCATTCATCATTAGTCCGTCGCAAGAAGAGGATGCTCCGGGTCAGATGTCTTGAAGGTTAGGTTTCATTTTACAAGTAAGTTTGTATTTATTTTAGCTAGGTAGTTATTAAATAGTTAATAACTATTTAATAACTATTCTACCTAGTTAAAATAAATACAAACTTGCCTGTAAAATAAAAATAAACCCTAAGCTAGATACAGTGGCCTCTATTTAACAAGTCTGGCAGACCTGATCCGACAGTGCCAGACCTCGCTGAATACGGAGAGCAATATGCTCTCCGTATTCAGCATTGCACCAGCAGCTCACAAGAGCCAGCAGGGAGGTGTCAATTAACCCGATCGTACTCGATCGGGTTGAATTCCGGCGATGTTTGTCCGTCTGCTCAAAGCAAGCGGACAGGTTATGGTCTTTGTGACCGCTGCTTCATAACTGCTGTTTCTGTCAATTATATTTAAGTTAGGGGGTGTTAGGGTTAGGGTTAGACTTAGATTTAGGGGATAATACATTTAATATAGTGGCAGCGATGTTGGGGGCGGCAGATTAGGGGTTAATAAATATATATAATGTAGGTGTCGGCGATGTTGGGGGCAGCAGATTAGGGGTTAATAAGTATAATGTAGCTGTCGACAATGTTGGGGGCGGCAGATTAGGGGTTAATAAGTATATTGTAGGTGCCGGTGATGACGGGGCGGCAGATTAGGGGTTAATAAGTATAATGTAGGTGTCTGCGATGTCGGGGGCGGCAGATTAGGGGTTAATAAGTGTAAGTTTAGGGGTGTTTAGACTCTCGGTTCATGTTAGGGTGTTAGGTGTAAACATAAATTTTGTTTCCCCATAGGAATCAATGGGGCTGTGTTACTGAGCTAAACGTTGCTTTTTTGCAGGTGTTAGACTTTTTCTCAGCCGGCTCTCCCCATTGATGTCTATGGGGAAATCGTGCACGAGCACGTATAACCATTTCACCGCACATTTAAGCAGCGCTGCTATTGGAGTAAAGTGTGGAGCTCAATTTTGCTCTACGCTCACTTCTTGCCTTTTAACGCCGGGTTTGTAAAAAGTTAGCACCGCACCCCTCATAACGCAAAACTCATAATCTCTCCGTTGTTTTGTTCCAATGGTATTCTTTGTTGAAGAGATACCTAGATAGGTGTCTGGAGCACAACATGGCAGAAAAAGGTACTGCCATCTAGTGCTCTTGCAAATGTATAACATTCTTTCAAAACTGCTGCCATATAGTGCACATGACTGAGCTTATGTCCCTGCTTTTCAACAAACAATACCAAGAGAACAAAGAACATTAGATAAAAGAAGTAAATTAGAAAGTTGCTTAAAATTACATGCTATGTGGCAGAATTATCATTGTCTGCCGGACATGATACGTAGTGATGTCGCGAACCTAAAAATTTCGGTTCGCGAACGGCGGACTCGAACTTCCGCTACTGTTCGCGAACCGGGCGAACCGGGCGAACCGCCATTGACTTCAATAGGCAGGCGAACTTTAAAACCCACAGGGACTCTTTCTAGCCACAATAGTGATGGAAAAGTTGTTTCAAGGGGACTAACACCTGGACTGTGGCATGCCGGAGGGGGATCCATGGCAAAACTACCATGGAAAATGACATAGTTGATGCAGAGTCTGTTTTTAAGCCATAAAGGGCATAAATCACCTAACATTCCTAAATTGTTTGGAATAACATGCTTTAAAACATCAGGTATGATGTTGTATCGATCAGGTAGTGTAAGGGTTACGCCCGCTTCACAGTGACAGACCAAACTCCCCGTGTAATGCACCTCAAACAACCGCAAACAGTCCATTTGCACAACCACGAGATAGATAGATTTGATAGATAGATACATAGATTACATAGATCAATAGATGCAATATACATATGATAGATACAAATTACATAGATCAATAGATGCAATATACATTTGATAGATACAAATTACATAGATCAATAGATGCAATATACATTTGATAGATACGAATTACATAGATCAATAGATCCAATATACATTTGATAGATACGAATTACATAGATCAAAAGATGCAATATACATTTGATAGATACGAATTACATAGATCAATAGATGCAATATACATTTGATAGATACGAATTACATAGATCGATAGATGCAATATACATTTGATAGATATGAATTACATAGAACAGTCAAATAATTTTTTTAAAAAATATTTACACTACTGTTATAACAAATATGATTGGTGGCACTAGTTGGCAAGTGGGCCTGGCACACACGCTGGCAGGCAGGCAGGCAACTGCAATTAGATTACACTAGCTGACTGATGTTTCACAGTCAAAAAAGTGTTTTTTTTAAATATTTACAATACTGTTATAACAAATATGATTGGTGGCACTAGTTGGCAAGTGGGCCTGGCGCACACGCTGGCAGGCAGGCAGGCAACTGCAATTCGATTGCACTAGCAGACTGATGTTTCACAGTCAAACATTTTTTTAAAAAATTATTTACACTACTGTTACAATAAATATGAGTGGTGCCACTAACTTGGCAAGTGGGCCTGGCACACACGCTGGCAGGCAGGCAACTTCAATTAGATTACACTAACAGACTGATGTTTTACAGTCAAAAAAGTTTTTTTTAAAAATATTTACACTACTGTTATAACAAATATGATTGGTGGCACTAGTTGTAAAGTGGGCCTGGCACACACGCTGGCAGGCAGGCAACTGCAATTAAATAACACTAGCAGACTGATGTAAAAGTTTTTTTTTAAAAAATTTACACTAATGTTACAACAGATATGAGTGGTGGCACTGAGGAAGTAGGCACAGTATATGCTGGGAGCCTGACACACAGGCTGGCACAAGTAGCAGGCTGGCCTGGCAACTAAAATTAAATAACACTAGCAGACTGATGTAAAGGTTTTTTGTTTTTTTAAAAAATTTACACTAATGTTACAACAGATTTGAGTGGTGGCACTGAGGATGGAAGTAGGCACAGTATATGCTGGGAGCCTGACACACAGGCTGGCACTAGTGGCAGGCTGGCCTGGCAACTAAAATTAAATAACACTAGCAGACTGATGTAAAAGTTTAAAAAAAAAAAAAAATTACACTAATGTTACAACAGATATGAGTGGTGGCACTGAGGATGGAAGTAGGCACAGTATATGCTGGGAGCCTGACACACAGGCTGGCACTAGTGGCAGGCTGGCCTGGCAACTAAAATTAAATAACACTAGCAGACTGATGTAAAAGTTTATTTAAAAAAAAATGTACACTAATGTTACAACAGATATGAGTGGTGGCACTGAGTATGGAAGTAGGCACAGTATATGCTGGGAGCCTGACACACAGGCTGGCACTAGTGGCAGGCTGGCCTGGCAACTAAAATTAAATAACACTAGCAGACTGATGTAAAAGTTTTTTTAAAAAAAAGTTACACTAATGTTGCAACAGATATGAGTGGTGGCACTGAGGATGGAAGTAGGCACAGTATATGCTGGGAGCCTGACACACAGGCTTGCACTAGTGGCAGGCTGGCCTGGCAACTAAAATTAAATAACACTAGCAGACTGATGTAAAAAAATGTTTTAAAGTTACACTAATGTTACAACAGATATGAGTGGTGGCACTGAGGATGGAAGTAGGCACAGTATATGCTGGGAGCCTGACACACAGGCTGGCACTAGTGGCAGGCTGGCCTGGCAACTAAAATTAAATAACACTAGCAGACTGATGTAAAAGTTTTTTGTTTTTTTTTAAATTTACACTAATGTTACAACAGATATGAGTGGTGGCACTGAGGATGGAAGTAGGCACAGTATATGCTGGGAGCGTGACACACAGGCTGGCACTAGTGGCAGGCTGGCCTGGCAACTAAAATTAAATAACACTAGCAGACTGATGTAAAAGTTTTTTTAAAAAAAATGTACACTAATGTTACAACAGATATGAGTGGTGGCACTGAGGATGAAAGTAGGCACAGTATATGCTGGGAGCCTGACACACAGGCTGGCACTAGTGGCAGGCTGGCCTGGCAACTAAAATTAAATAACACTAGCAGACTGATGTAAAAAAATTTTTTAAAAAGAGTTACACTAATGTTACAACAGATATGAGTGGTGGCACTGAGGATGGAAGTAGGCACAGTATATGCTGGGAGCCTGACACACAGGCTTGCACTAGTGGCAGGCTGGCCTGGCAACTAAAATTAAATAACACTAGCAGACTGATGTAAAAAAAAAATTTAAAGTTACACTAATGTTACAACAGATATGAGTGGTGGCACTGAGGATGGAAGTAGGCACAGTATATGCTGGGAGCCTGACACACAGGCTGGCACTAGTGGCAGGCTGGCCTGGCAACTAAAATTAAATAACACTAGCAGACTGATGTAAAAGTTTTGTAAAAAAATTTTTACACTAATGTTACAACAGATATGAGTGGTGGCACTGAGGATGGAAGTAGGCACAGTATATGCTGGGAGCTTGACACACAGGCTGGCACTAGTGGCAGGCTGGCCTGGCAACTAAAATTTAATAACACTAGCAGACTGATGTAAAAGTTTTTTTTTTTTTTTTTTAAATTACACTAATGTTACACCAGATATGAGTGGTGGCACTGAGGCTGGCAGTGGCAGGCTGGCCTGGCAACTGAAATTAGATTACACTAGCAGACTGATGTAAAAGGTTTTTTTAAAATAAATTACACTAATGTTACACCAGATATGAGTGGTGGAAAACAGAGCAATTAGGTACAGTATATGCTGTGAGCCTGATACACAGGCCTGCTGGCAACTGAAATTAGATTACACTAGCAAACTGATGTAAAAGTTTTTTTTTTTTTAATTTACACTAATGTTACACCAGATATGAGTGGTGGCAGTGAGCAAGTAGGCACAGTATATGCTGTGAGCCTCACACACAGGCTGACAGGCAGGCAAATGCAATTAGATTACATAAAAAAAAAAAAAAACGACTGAAGTTCTAGCCCTAAAAATGGCTTTTCGGGCTGAAGTTCTAGCCCTAAAAAGGGCTTTTTGGGGTGCTGTCCTTACAGCAGAGATCAGATGAGTCCTTCAGGACTGTAGTGGACACTGAATACACTAGCCTAGCTATCAATTTCCCTATAAAATCAGCAGCAGCAGCACTATCCCTCCTCTCACTAAGAATGCAGGATCAGAATGAATCTAAAATGGCTGCTGCCCAGGAGCTGGGAGGATCTGGGAGGGAGTGTCTGCTGCTGATTGGCTGAAATGTGTCTGCAGACTGTGAGATACAGGGTCAAAGTTTACTCAATGATGACGAATAGGAGGCGGATCGAACATCGCATATGTTCGCCCGCCGCGGCGAACAAGCTAAGATCGCCGGGAACTGTTCTCCGGCGAACTGTTTGCAACATCACTAATGATACGCTGTAGCGTATCATGTCTGCCAGACATCGCCGATTGCCGACAGCATATGCTGTCGGCATTTAACATTGCACAAGCAGGTCTAGTGAACTGCTTGTGCAATGCCGTCCGCTGCAGATTTGCGGCCAATCAGCCACTAGCAGGGGGTGTCAATCAGCCCGATCGTATAGGATCGGCCGGATTGATGTCCTCAGCCTATGAGGCGGGGGACCAAATAAGGAGCAGCGGGTATTAAGACTGCTACTTCATAACTGCTGTTTCCAGCAAGCCTGAAGGCTCGTGCGTAAACAGGGGAATCAGGGGCCATTCAGCCCTTGATAAATCAGCCCCATGATCTGAATCTTTAAAGAAAAAAAAATAGTTCATGTTCCTTTAAATACTTTACACTCTGTTTTCCTATGCTTTATATAGTTATATCATCAATTGGTGACATATCTGGATTACTTAATGACTCAAAATATATTTTTTTCTAATTATAAATAAAAATACTATGCAGTAAACTTGTTGGTGTTGTATAACAGTCTTCATGGATGTCATGCTACGTTACTGTTGGAAATACTTAAAAGGACACTTAAATATTCACAGTTTATTTGTCTATGTATTTTGTGATTCACTGATGACTGTCACATAATACAAGGGGAAGGAAAGTTGAACCAGCTTTGAAGTACTACTAATTCAGATTAGTAGGAATAGTCTAGTCAAAATTAAACTTTCATGATTCAGATAGGGCATGAAATTTTAAATAACTTTCCCATTTACTTTTATCATCAAATTTGCTTTGTTCTCTTGGTATTTTTTGTTGAAATTGAAACATAGGTAGGCTCAAACCTAGTTTTCACAGTTAGACTCTGCTAGTTCATGTGTGCCATTAAGATAACATTGTGCTCACTCCCGTGGAGAAATTTATGAATCATCACTGTTATGCAAAACTGGGGAATGGGTAATATGAGTGTAACACTTTATTTATATATTTTGATGTGCTTGGTGCACATTTTTTTTTTAACCCTTACACTTTACTCTTGTTCTTCACTTGTGCTAACCTGCTGATGTTTGCACTCAAGCGCACCAATTTACCTTCCAGTTAGCGCTGTCGCTATATTGCTTATCATGGCCCATGCTAACTTTAGCACTCCACTTGTAATCTAGCTCTTAATGTATAAACAGGACAGTCCAATAGACATACAGCACTATACCTGGTGCAGGTGATATAGGGGCCACTGCAAACTCTTGTCTTTATTGTAGCATCAAGGCACACAAAAGCAACAAGCAGCGTTTTGGGTTATTCACCCTTAATCATGCTATTAGCATTAATAAGGGTGAATAACCTGAAATGTTACTTGTTGATTTTGTGTGCCTTGATGCTACAATAAAGACAAGAGTTTCTTCATAAGATTTGGTGCTGTGGACATTGCTTTTAATGTATAAACACAAAGTACATCAAGGCAATACCACACCACATGAATGAACCTCTGATGCGTTTCCTGTCACAAGTGGTACTTTATCACTTCATCATAATATGGAAGTGAATTTGAAAGTTATTTACAAATGCATGCTCTATCTGAATCAAGAAAGTTTAATTTTGACTTTTGTGTTGAGTGTAGGGATGGGCGAATGTGTTTATATTCAAATTCGAATGCTAGAACGAATGTTATTGTAGAAATTCGATTTACATAATAGAATGTTGATAGAAAACAAATATTCTTAAAAATTCGATTTTCAAATGTTATTTACAGTTTTCGAATGTCACATTCGAATTCGAATGTCACATTTGAATTCGAATGTCACATTCGAATCAAATATCACATTCGAATTTGAATTTTACATTTATTAAACACAGTTGTAAATTAGAAATACTATTTTGAATTCGAATGTCACATTCGAATTCGAATATTACATTTAAAACACAGTATTAGACTAGAAATACTATTTCAAATTCGAATGTGACATAGTTAAACATTCTATTATTCGAACAAATATTTTCTAATTTTATTGAAAATTTTGAAAACGAAAATTCAAACATAGAATGTTAGAATGTTATATAAACATTCGAAATTCGATTCGAACAAACGAATGTATCAAAATTCGTTTAAAATTTCGAATTTTTAGAAACATTAGCCCATCCCTAGTTGAGTGCTAACGACGGCTCAGAGCTGTCGCTAGCACTCAACCACCTTTTTTGCCATCTGGGGGCTACTACCGACTCCCACCCCGGTAATCGGGCCTGTATAGTGACAGGCATTGCTGGGGCTTCCCGTTCCGTGCAGTGACGTCACGCGCAATGACGTGATGATGTCACCGCACAACTTTATTTAAAATATACAATACAAAGAATAGGGAAAGGGGGCATGCTGCTTAGAAGGCATCTAAGCAGCTACAGACCCCCAAGACCCACTGTTGGAAAGGTAATCTCTTTAGGTAAGTCTTTGGGATCTGGGGGAAAGAAAAAGTCAAAAAAAATTTGTTGAAAATAGTAAAAAATAAAAAAAAAATTAAATCCAGCTTAGCACTCAAAGGGTTATTAAAATGCAAACTGTGGACAAAAAACAAATTACATCTACAAAGAAAGTTAAAAACATCAGCATCGCAAGTAAGTCACTGATTTCTTGGGTCCTTTGAGAACCCCCACCTCTCTTTGTTGGCTGCTCTTTGGTATCAAGATTTTCTGTGCAGACTTCCATACACCTACTTTCATGAATACCTCATGATTTAGATGCTAAGGGGTTAATTTTCTTTAGCCTGTGTGCTAAAAACATTTGTTTTTTTCCAAGAAGAAATGTGCTGTGTGTGTTTTCCCTTTTATAAGCCAGCACCCCTAATAAATAGTTTTGAAGTTCCACTTGACCAAATGCTATTGCATACCTAGTATTGATGCATCAAGCCAGTAAACATGTCAGCTCAAGAGGCAATAAGCAGTGACTCTCCCCAGAGCTAGATAAGGTCAATAAGAGGACACTAGTACAATTTGAGACATGCTTTTAACCATATTTTGACACTACAGGGAGTGCAGAATTATTAGGCAAGTTGTATTTTTGAGGATTAATTTTATTATTGAACAACAACCATGTTCTCAATGAACCCAAAAAACTCATTAATATCAAAGCTGAATAGTTTTGGAAGTAGTTTTTAGTTTGTTTTTAGTTATAGCTATTTTAGGGGGATATCTGTGTGTGCAGGTGACTATTACTGTGCATAATTATTAGGCAACTTAACAAAAAACAAATATATACCCATTTCAATTATTTATTTTTACCAGTGAAACCAATATAACATCTCAACATTCACAAATATACATTTCTGACATTCAAAAACAAAACAAAAACAAATCAGTGACCAATATAGCCACCTTTCTTTGCAAGGACACTCAAAAGCCTGCCATCCATGGATTCTGTCAGTGTTTTGATCTGTTCACCATCAACATTGTGTGCAGCAGCAACTACAGCCTCCCAGACACTGTTCAGAGAGGTGTACTGTTTTCCCTCCTTGTAAATCTCACATTTGATGATGGACCACAGGTTCTCAATGGGGTTCAGATCAGGTGAACAAGGAGGCCATGTCATTAGATTTTCTTCTTTTATACCCTTTCTTGCCAGCCACGCTGTGGAGTACTTGGACGCGTGTGATGGAGCATTGTCCTGCATGAAAATCATGTTTTTCTTGAAGGATGCAGACTTCTTCCTGTACCACTGCTTGAAGAAGGTGTCTTCCAGAAACTGGCAGTAGGACTGGGAGTTGAGCTTGACTCCATCCTCAACCCGAAAAGGCCCCACAAGCTCATCTTTGATGATACCAGCCCAAACCAGTACTCCACCTCCACCTTGCTGGCGTCTGAGTCGGACTGGAGCTCTCTGCCCTTGACCAATCCAGCCACGGGCCCATCCATCTGGCCCATCAAGACTCACTCTCATTTCATCAGTCCATAAAACCTTAGAAAAATCAGTCTTGAGATATTTCTTGGCCCAGTTTTGACGTTTCAGCTTGTGTGTCTTGTTCAGTGGTGGTCGTCTTTCAGCCTTTCTTACCTTGGCCATGTCTCTGAGTATTGCACACCTTGTGCTTTTGGGCACTCCAGTGATGTTGCAGCTCTGAAATATGGCCAAACTGGTGGCAAGTGGCATCTTGGCAGTTGCACGCTTGACTTTTAAACGCTTGATTGTTCGATGATCACGCTTCAGAAGCTTTGCAATTTTAAGAGTGCTGCATCCCTCTGCAAGATATCTCAATATTTTTGACTTTTCTGAGCCTGTCAAGTCCTTCTTTTGACCCATTTTGCCAAAGGAAAGGAAGATTTCTAATAATTATGCACACCTGATATAAGGTGTTGATGTCATTAGACCACACCCCTTCTCATTACAGAGATGCACATCACCTAATATGCTTAATTGGTAGTAGGCTTTCAAGGAGTAAGACAACATGCATAAAGAGGATGATGTGGTCAAAATACTCATTTGCCTAATAATTCTGCACTCCCTGTAGATGACGAAAATATGACAACCATGTCATATTTGGTACCAAACTAAACCTCATGATGTCACTGGGAAATTGCCTATATAGGTGTATGCGCTCAATATGCATATCAGAAGTTATAAGGTGCTCTATAATTTCAGCCAGAATTAAGAACTGTATGACCTGTCGTGAAAGAGGGGAGTGAATATTTCTGGCAAAAGAGGGAAGTGAATATTTCTGGCCCCTCTGTAAGGAGGTTGGGTCAAGCAATTTGATATCAAAGAAACAGGTATACAATTTTGTGTTTAACAATTCAAGTTGTTTATTCTACTAGGGAGGCTGCTGCAGTGTGAGTAAAAATCTTTCTGACCCATTTCCCCGGGGCAGACCTAAGCTAGTAAAGTATAAAATCTGTGATTTCTCCTTTTTATTTTTAAAACTGTTTGCTTGTGTATAATTTTATTTGTTAACATCTTTTTATTAATAATGCACTGTGCATCATTTTTCACATAATAAACATTCACTTATTAAGCTTTTGCCTTTGTCTAATATTTGAACCATAAAGAGACTGGTAGTATTCTGTGGGGCCTATCTATCAAGCTCCGAAAGGAGCTCGATGGCCCGTGTTTCTGGCGAGTCTTCAGACTCGCCAAAAATAGCAGTTATGAAGCAGCGGTCACAAAGACCGCTTCTCCATAACCCTGTCCGCCTGCTCTGAGCAGGCAGACAGGAATCGCCAGAAATCAACCCGATCGAGTACGATCGGGTTGATTGACACCCCCCTGCTGGCGGCCGATTGGCCACGAGTCTTCAGGGGGCGGCGTTGCACCAGCAGCTCTTGTGAGCTGCTGGTGCAATGCTGAATACAGCGAGGTCTTGCGGACCTGATCCGCAGTGTCAGATCAGGTCCGCAAGACCTTTCTTAAATAAGGGCCTGTGTTTTTAGATTATTTTTGCTAAATTGTATTCTGGAATTTAACTTGTTAGCTTGGGTTTTCCTTAAGATTTCCCTAATAATATAATCTTAAGTGGTGGCAGAGAGATAGTTTAGTGTGGGTAGCATTAAATTGGGAGTTTTGGGCATTTATTCTAAGTCTAGGACAGACTAGAGGGCGTTGTTAATCCTTGCACCCACTGAACTAAGTCACAGGCTTGCCTGGAGTGGCTAGACTGTGACAGTTTGGTTAAGGTGGAAATGGTCTGTTAACCCTTTCTGTGCCAAACAAGTGACTGGCGCAGGGTTGGTTAACCCTGGTCGTCAAACCTACAGTGTCCATTACATCACAAATAGTATCTCCATTGATGGTGGCCCTTATGCGACACAAAGCCTCAACGCATTTTATCTGCCTACAGATAGAATTTCTCACATGCGCATATTTATGCTATAGTTGATTACGTATAGGGACAGAACCACCTTTTTTAGGTGTTGGTTTCTATATGTAAGTATCCACCAATCAACAGTCGTGTTAAGCTCTGGAGCGGAATTGCTGGAGCTGACTTTGTGGGTGTTGTATGCAAGCAATGGTGCAATAATAAAATGCTCTAGTATTTTCTTATAGCAATTTTATGTTCCTTTAATGGTTTTGTTCCTGCAAAAAAATTATTTTCATTTCATATGTGCAGTAAAAATAAATTAAACTATAGTAGCTCTGTTACTTGTGAGTAATACTCCAGGTGGGTTTTTAAAGGGACATTTTAACAGTTTAACACTATGGAAATTACTTTCTGTTCTTTTTGAGGTCACGAGGAAGAGATTTTCTGGACATTCCATCTACATACATTTTTAGTGCACAGCGTTGTATTGTCTCATTACTTTTTTGTATCTTTTTTTAATTTTATAACACTATTAATAATATTATTATATTATTATTATATCATTACTATTTTTATCACGTTAGAGAATCTTTGTTTAATATCCCCTTATAAACTGCAGTTTCTTCTTGGTCCTGTTATTTTCCCATTGCTTCAAGAAGGATAGCTGTCTCAAGCAACAGAAAAAAGATTACAGACAGGAGGCTGAGGCATCCAATCGGATATGTGGCAAGTATAGCATAAAATGATATGCATAGAAGCAGAGTAAGCTCAGCATAATGTGAGAATATAAATAAAAGCCAGCAGACAAGACTCTGTGGTCCGACGTCTTACCAAGAGACTCATACAAACACCCGTTGACTGATTTGTGGCTTGCCAAGGAACAATGATTCTGCCAGCTCTCTCAGCTTCTGAACAAATTGTCACCATGCCACTGCCAGCCACAAAGATGGGACAGCTGGTTCAGCTATCTTGAGACAATATGCTGTCATCATGTTAGCTGTCTGCAGTTAGTGAGGGAATTCAGCTCCTGCTGCTAGACGAGTCAATCGCGAATACAGTAGGCAGAGGCCTTAACAAATAAGTGATAAAAAGGACAGTGGATATGGATCAGTGACAGATCGTCTAGTCTAAATACATATTCACAGAGACAGTTTTTAACTCACTTGGTATGACAATACTTTGCCACTCCTGCAAAACTGGAAACAGGAACAAGGGTTGTCCAGTAATTGAAGGTATCTGAAATAAAGACCTGTAACCGTTTATTCAAAAGTCAGTCTGAAACTGGTGTAGGAAAGTATTTAGTTTTATTTGTTCTTTTCTCAAACTTAACTATATGCATGCTTGTATATATTTACATGTAAAACACAAGAAAGCTTGTAATATGTCATTTATTTAGATTTGTTTTAAAAAAGTGTTATAAAAGTGTTATAAAAAATATGGGAACTTGAGCCAATGAGGCAAATTTATCAAGCTCCGAATGGAGCTTGATGCCCCCCTGTTTCTGGTGAGCCTGCAGGAGACCGTTGCTTCATAACCTGTCTGCCTGCTCTGAGCAGGCGGACAGACATTGGCCGAGTACGATCGGGTTGATTGACACCCCCCTGCTGGCAGCCTATTGGCCGCGAGTCTGCAGGGGGCAGCGTTGCACCAGCAGCTCTTGTGAGCTGCTGGTGCAATGCTGAATACGGCGAGCGTATTGCTCGCCATATTCAGCGAGGTCTGTCGGACCTTATCCGCACTGTCGGATCAAGTCCGACAGACCTTGATAACTAGAGGCCCTTGTATTCTTTAGTTATATATAATTGTTGTTGCAGGTTGCTCAGACAGTGTCATAAATATATATATATACTTTTTCTTGGTGCGCTGATATCTTTACATAGTTTGCCCTATTGTTTACAAAGAAGCTCAACAGCAAGCAAATAGAAAACGTGTGTGACGTGATTAGGCGCAGATTTGTGTGGCCTAGTGAAGTTCACTATTTTTTCATAGTAATTTCACACAATACATCTAATAGGTGCATGAAATATACTATCCCTTATTGTTTCCTGCAACAATCTATATGTCTGGTGAAGTGCAGTGTATCTGACAACATATGTCAGTTATTTATGCTGCTCTTTTGTAACTTTGAATAACAGGTGCCTCTATTTTATCCGGTATGTTTGCCTTTACACTTGATGATGCATATCTGCTGATCCTCAGACAGAGGATGGAAAGATGAAGAGTTTGGAGAAAGCAGAGTAAGGAGGTAATGATCATAAGGGAACGGAATAATACTACGGGTACATATTCCAAAATATGAAATTCCAAAATCCAAACATATTTTAAAATCCAAACTTTTTCACTAATATTTTTATACAATAAAATTCTTAAAAATATTTTAAAAATGATATAAAACTACCTTTAGTTACATGTATAAGCTGTATTCTGAAATTTAAACATTGCCTAAATGACATAAGATACTGTTGTTAACACTTGGTTCCATGCCCTCTCCCAACTGTCCCATTTTAAAGATGCAAATATTCCAAAATCCAAACCTTTTCTGGTCCCAAGCAGTTTGGATAAAGGGTTTTCTACCTGTATTAAAAAGAATCATTATTGGCAACCCCTTAATGTCCTGTCCAATAGGCCAGATACACCCATTAATCAACAATAACCACGTCCTCCTGTTGTATCCCTGCCCCTCCAGCAAGTGGCCACATGCACTCATTTCCATTTCCAAGTAGACGTTTGCATTCAGATCCTTCATTGGTATACGAATGCGGAAGATGTCCGCTCGTGGCCTTTGGCTCTGATTTGGAGCCTTATTTATTTTTGTTAAATTTCAACACCCTAAGATCTGTACAAATCCAGATCTTAGTGTATTGAACTTTTACAAGAATAAATCAGGGTCTGAAAAAAGTCGGATACTAATGAAGGATCCAAAAGCAAATGTCTATTTAAAAACATACCTAGGTAGGCTCAGGAACAGCAACGATTGGCTGTTGCACATAAATGCATGTCATTGGCTCACCCAATGTGTTCAGCTAGCTCCAAGTAGGACTTTGCTGTTCCTTCAACAAAAGGAATGTGATAATATTCTTTGTATCTGCAGTTAATAACTATAGTGTTTGTTTCACCCTATTTTAAAAGGGCCAGTAAGCAAACTGTGCTGCATATAACAACTTAGGATGGCATACAGTAAATATAAAGGTGTGCAAAATACTGTTATAATCACATATAATGAGTAGGTCTATAAAGTGTAGTGAAGGGCTGAACTGTTGCCCTTTAGCCTTGGATAGACCAAAGGGCTCAACATATTTTGTATCTGCTTGTTCAGTCAAAAAATGTTTTGACAATTATCCATTTCATGTGACTAATAACCAGTTGTGCAGTTTGGCAGGAAATGAGTATTTAACAACTTTCACAACTAAACAGACATTGCACTGTAAATTAGTCTCACATTTAATATGTTTCCAATTATTCCTTTAACCTGCTGAAGTGTGCTAGATTGCCTTTATCTTATCTACTCTGTAAATTTAGATACTGCAGAATTGGCTATAGAAAAGCTATGTAAACAAGAGGCAGCAGCATTTAGCTCCATTTTAGTACCAGTTTTCCATTGAAATGTTTTGCGCACTAAGTGCAGTCTGTCTTTCTTGAAAATCACGTTCATTGCTATGGTTTTTTGTTTTAGGCCTAGTTGGAATTATGGAGATATGTGCTTGATTATATTTTTATATGTAAAAACATTTTGATATTTAAATAGGAACATAACTCCAACTAGTCCTATACCTGTGCCAGCAATAAATATTACGTATAACAATAAATTTCTAAAGTAAAAACATTTGCATTGTTTGCAAACTTTAATATATTACTGGGAACTAAGCCTCAAAAAGCTTATTGTTCCTCTTTTACACCTAAGTGAGAAAGCCGTAATGTTTGATACCTTATCAACAGCTTCCGACTGTGTTTTACCTATTTGAGCTATCATTGGAAACCAGGGGTAATTTGCGCTTTTCGGCTCCTATTATTTTCTATGGGATGTGTAATTTTATACTGGAGTCTGGCTGCCGGTAATGATGGAAAATGCACCATTGGAAACTGTTGATAAGATTATTGACTTCCGACAGCAGTTTTTTTTCATTTTGTGAACACGCAAAAACCCAATTGCTGTTCTTAATGAAAACAAGGCCTTAAAAAGGTGTTCCTGCAGCTGTTTTGAATATGATCAACTATTATTAGTTGCTTGTCTGAGTACATTTCCCTTTAAGGGCTAGATTACAAGTGGAGCGCTATAGTTTGCAATTGAGCGATATCTGGTTTTTGAGGCCTTTCCATGCAAGTTAAATTCCGCTTGTATTACAAGTTAAAAGTAAATGCGAATGCGTGAGCACAAAACACATCAAAAATACACTTCAAAGTCGAGATGTACAGGCCAGGAAATTTTGTTTGGACAAAATTTTGGTTTTGAATATTCCAGGTTATTTGTTTCCCCGAATATTTGGTGGCTGCACTATATGTTTTTCGTTTCATTTCAAACTAAAATAAAATTTTGATTAAACATTTATATTCATTTTTGTTAAACTAATGTAAATGTTTCAAAGCTACAGATAAACAGTTCCCTTCCGTGTTTTGTATTTCTCTGGGTGATTACATCCACCTGTGCACCCCTTCTTTGTTCTCAGTTTGTTTGGCTTTGTAAGCTCACATGGTGTGGTTGTGTTAGGGACTCAGGCAGTGGAAAGGACCTTGACGTGGTGCCTGAGCTTCTCCTATTTGGACAGATGCGGTAACTAACCTTTCCAGTTGAGATTTTATCTTAGCTGTGAGCTAGCTGGTGAGTGCTGGGTGTTTCTATGTGTTGTATTACTTTTTGTTTGTAATCCCCCTTGTTTCTTGCACCCATTCCGGACTGGGGTTAACTGCCTGTGGCTCTGGTGACATCACAGCTTTTTTGGAGTGCTATTTAGCACCCAGGGCTGGGATGTTGCTGAGTCACTTGATGTGTACCTGGTCCAGTCTTGGAGTGCAGTTCCCTTCTGTGTTTTGTATTTCTCTGTGTGATTACATCCACCTGTGTACCCCTTCTTTGTTCTCAGTTTGTTTGGCTTTGTGAGCTTGCATGGTGTGGCTGTGTTAGGGACTCAGGCAGTGAAAAGGACCTTGACGTGGTGCCTGAGCTTTTCACATTTGGCCAGATGCAGTAACTAACCTTTCCAGTTGTTATTTTATGTTAGCTGTAAGCTAGCTGGTGAGTGCTGGGTGTTTCTATGTGTTGTATTACTTTTTGTTTGTAATCCCCCTTGTTTCTTGCACCCATTCCGGACTGGGGTTAACTGCCTGTGGCTCTGGTGACATCACAGCTTTTTTGGAGTGCTATTTCGCACCCAGGGCTGGGATGTTGCTGAGTCACTTGATGTGTACCTGGTCCAGTCTTGGAGTGCAGTTCCCTTCCATGTTTTGTATTTCTCTGGGTTATTACATCCACCTGTGCACCCCTTCTTTGTTCTCAGTTTGTTTGGCTTTGTGAGCTTGCATGGTGTGGCTGTGTTAGGGACTAAGGCAGTGGAAAGGACCTTGGCGTGGTGCCTGAGCTTTTCCCATTTGGCCAGATGCGGTAACTAACCTTTCCAGTTGTGATTTTATCTTAGCTGTGAGCTAGCTGGTGAGTGCTGTGTGTTTCTATGTGTTATATATATATTCATCACCAAAGAGACCATGGAGTATCTGCTTATTAAAGACCCACTTATACCCACCTTCAGAGATTCACAAAACCCTCTGCAAACCACCCGGGAGACCCATAGTGGCAAGCATGGGGTACCTGCGTGAGAGATTGGGAGCTTGGCTAGAGTCAGTACTCCAACCAATAGTAAAGTCACTCCAAGGCTACATCAGAGATAGTGCCCATCTCTTACTTCAATTGGAAAACATCAAATGGCAGCCAGGGTTCCAGTGGCTCACCATAGATGTAACTGCCCTCTACTCAAGCATTCCACACCACAAAGGGCTTGAAGCCTTGGGCCACATGGTTAGGAGATATACTCAATTTTCAGATAACTTCATTGACTTTTTAGTCTCTACAGCGAAATTTTTACTTACACACAACTACTTTGTCTTTGGGGGGGATTTCTATCTGCAGAGATGCGGTACAGCCATGGGGGCTAAATTTGTCCCGGCATATGCCAATTTATACATGGGCTGGTTAGAACTTAATAGCATCTTTGCTGATGGTTTCCCCCTCAGAGACAATGTAGTTGTGTATGGTCGATATATAGACGACCTAATAGTCATCTGGAATGCTAGAAACCATAGAGAAGCACACTCCCTGGCAGATCTGTTGAATGACAATACCTTCAACCTTAGTTTCACACATACTGTTACATCATAATCTGTACCATATCTTGACTTACTACTTTAAATTGATGATGATAATAACATTATCTCAACAATATACAGAAAGGCCTTAGCCCGCAATACCATCCTCCGAGCAGACTCATGTCACGTTAGACACATCACTAGAGGTATCCCCAAGGGCCAGTACGTTAGGGCTCGTAGAAATTGCTCTGATCTACAGCAGTATAAAATACAAGCAGATCAAATCACCTATCGCCTCCAACAAAGGGGATATAATAAAAACATTCTAACTAAAACAGCTAATGAAGTCAGTAAGATGAATAGACACTCCTTATTCTCAAATCATAACAAGAAAACTAATAAATATGGAAGTACAACCTATGCAACACCTTCTGATAATATAGTGTTTTCTACACAATATAGCAGACAATTTGATGATATCTGCAGGATAGTATTAAAATATCTTCCTATCCTGCAGAGTGATAACCAACTAAACAACATCTCTAGAGAACAAATCAAATGTGTAGCCAAAAAAGCACCCACAGTAGGAGATAAAGTTAGGAAACAATTCACTAACAAGATATCTCAGCGGACCAATTGGCTTACTATTACAAAAGGCTTTTTCAAGTGTGGACACATATGCAAAAGCTGTAACTATGCACAGAAAACAGATCACTTCTCATCCTCCATTACTGGTACAGTTTTCCCTATCAGACAGAGAATTGATTGCACAAGCCAATATGTAGTGTATCTTGTTAGATGTCATCAATGTTCCCAGCAATATGTAGGTCTTACCACACGTTCTCTCAAAGACCGCATCAGACAACATCTTTTACAGATGAGGACATCCCAAGAACTCCTGTGGCAAAACACTTTCGCTCACATGGTAGACATATCAAACATCTTTTCCATTTTGTAGGCATAGAACACATAAGAAAAGACATTAGAGGGGGAGATAGGATGGGTAAACTTTTGAAGAAAGAAGCCTACTGGATTTTTACTCTACAGACCAAATTTCCCAAGGGAATTAATATGAGACATGACTTCCCTCCCCTGTCTCCCCTCTCTTCTCATCTCTCTATTTCAGTTCTTCCTTAGGTACACATCCAACCATTCTTTTTAGTGCTCATTTTAATTATCTTTACCTTTAATTTTTCTTACATTATTATTTTCTACTTATTATATTTATTTATCTATATATGCTTTTTCATATCATTTTTCTTTTTCTTTTTATTTATTTGTTTAGACTCCACACCTTCAGCATTTTTTATTATTAGATCTTCTCTTCCAGAGTATTTCATGCTTGTTATGTTTTGCCGCCTTACCGTGGCATTTAAATCAGTGCATCTGGTTCTTTGCTTTAGACACAGGGGTCTTCTCCAGATTGTGCTTTTATGCTTTACCCAAAATTGTATTTACTATGTATACATCCAGTACTATTGCCCTTCTCTGGAGCTAAATATATATACATCCAATCTATACAAACAATGGCAACATTGTCATTAACCCTTTGGCCCCCACTAAACAGTGATGCACACAAGATGGATCTTATGTACACCATATATCCTTAATAATATTTCTGGAATTGCCAAAATATATGACTTATTAATAGCCTTACAGGCACCCATTCTTTACTACAACCCTTTAGTTTAGAGATCATATTACTGTAATCAAGGAACTATTAAGTTTTTAATTTTTAATTTTCACTTGTTCCTTTTGGGATCACTAGGGTTTTAGTCAAATTTAGTGATATGAATTAGTAAGTACTTAATAATAGTACTATGAGAAAGAAACACTAACCGCTAGATTTAGAGTTTTGTCGGTAAAGACCCGCGTAGCTAACGCTGCTTTTTTCCCAACGCACCCTTCCAACAACGCTGGTATTTAGAGTTGTTTGAGGGGCTGCGTTAGGCTCAAAAAAGGGTGTGTTGAGCCTAATTTAACTCCACTTCAACCCTCAATACCAGCGTTGCTTACGGTAGCGGTAAGATGGGAAAACGTGCTCGTGGACGTTATCCCCATAGGAAACAATGGGGCATTTTGGGCTGAAAAAAACCTAACACCTGCAAAAAAGCAGCGTTCAGCTCCTAACGCAGTCCCATTGTTTCCTATGGGGAAACACTTCCTACGTCTGCACCTAACACCCTAACATGAACCCCGAGTCTAAACACCCCTAACCTTACACTTATTAACCCCTAATCTGCCGCCCCCGCTATCGCTGACACCTGCATTATATTATTAACGCAGGTTATTATTATTATTAATATTATTAATTACGGACCTCTTCTTGCCCCGCTTGGATGAAGACTTCTACCAGATGAAGGACCTCCTCTGCTCACCTTGGATGAAGAATATGGCTCGGCTGAGTGAAGACACCTCAAGGTAGGATGATCTTCAGGGGGTTAGCGATAGGTTTATTTAAGGGGGATTTGGGTGGGTTAGAGTAGTGGTATGTTGGTGGTGGGTTGTAATGTTGTGGGGGTATTGTATTTTTATTTTCAGGTAAAAGAGCTGATTACTTTGGGGCAATGCCCCGCAAAAAGCTCTTTTAAGGGCTGGTAAAAGAGCTGATTACTTTTGTATTTTAGAATAGGGTAGGAATTTTTTTATTTTGGGGGGCTTTTTTATTTTATTAGGGGGCTTAGATTAGGTGTAATTAGTTTAAACTGCTTGTAATTCTTTTTTATTTTTTGTAATTTAGTGGGGGTTTTTGTATTATAGAATAGTTTATTGTATTGTATTTTATTTTAGGTAATTGTAGGTAATTTTTTAAATTAATTTAATGATAGTGTAGTGTTAGGTGTATTTGTAACTTAGGTTAGGATTTATTTTACAGGTAATTTTGTATTTATTTTAACTAGGTAGCTATTAAATAGTTATTAACTATTTAATAGTTATTGTACCTAGTTAAAATAAATACAAAGTTGCCTGTAAAATAAATATAAATCCTAAAATAGCTACAATGTAATTATTAGTTATATTGTAGCTATATTGGGGTTTATTATGTAGGTAAGTATTTAGTTTTAAATAGGATTAATTTAGTTAATTTTAGGAATATTATTTTGTTTAATTTAAATTATATTTATGTAAGGGGGGTGTTAGGGTTAGGTTTAGGGGTTAATAACTTTATTATAGTAGCGGCGACGGTGCGGGCGGGAGATTAGGGGTTAGTAATTGTAGGTAGGTGGCGGCGATGTTAGGGAGGGCAGAATAGGGGTTTATACTATTTATTCTAGTGTTTGCGAGGCGGGAGTGTGGCGGATTAGGGGTTAATACATTTATTATAGTGGTGGCGAGGTCCGGTCGGCAGATTAGGGGTTAATAAGTGTAGTTAGGTAGCGGTGACGTTGGGGGGGGGCAGATTAGGGGTTAATAAATATAATATAGGGATCGGCAGTGTTAGGGGCAGCAGATTAGGGGTTCATAGGTATAATGTAGGTGGCGGCGGTGTCCGGTCGGCAGATTAGGGGTTAAAAAATGTTATTAGAGTGGCGGCGATGTGGGGGGCCTCGGTTTAGGGGTACATAGGTAGTTTATGGGTGTTAGTGTACTTTAGAGCACAGTAGTTAAGAGCTTTATATACACGCGTTAGCCCATAAAGCTCTTAGCTACTGACTTTTTTTGTCGTTAGGAGTCTTGTTGGTAGAGGGTTTACCGCTCACTTCTCCCAAGACTCCAAATACCGGCATTAGGCAGATCCCATTGAAAAGATAGGATACACAATTGGTGTAAGGGGATTTGCGGTAGCCTGGAATCGCGATAGGGAAGTGAGCGGTAGACCCTTTCCTGTCTGACTCTAAACACCAGCGGGCAGTAAAAAGCAGCGTTAGGACCCCTTAACGCTGCTTTTGACGGCTAACGCAGAACTCTAAATCTAGGTGTTAGACAATGATCTTCATATAGCATTTTATATTTACATATTTTTAATGCACTTTTGTTATTGCTTAACTAATTACTGCACACTGTTAGTGACCACCTGTAGATCTCTGATGAAGCGCACTGAGCATGTTGCGAAACGCGTCAGTGCCTGCTTATCCTTGCATACTGATGTAGTGCCTTACTCACACGATTTTGAATAAACCACTTTGGCTTGAGTTCCACCGCATCCTCGTCTTTCTTTCCTTGATTGCATATATGAAATATATCTTCTTATGTTGCGCTTTTTAATAACCGCAATCATGTTTGCATGTGTGTGTTTTTTCCCCAAACTTTTTCAGCTCCATTGAAGTCTAAGGAGGTATACAAGTTCGGATTCATGACTTCTCAAAGTCTATTTGTTATGGCGCCTTTGCAAACTTTCAACTCTTAATACGAGTGCGAATCTCCAAGTGCAAAAAATTACTTCTAGTGGTTTTAACGCACAAACGTAAGTGCAAACTACTGCTCCACTTGTAATCAGCTACTAAATGTTTTCTTTTAAGCAAAAAATATTTTAAAATGTTTAACAAATGCTCTTTCATATACATTATCAAAAGCTTCCGAGAATAATATTCCTTTAAACTTTTAGTTGACCGTCATAAAATTATAATACCTTTGGGGATAATAATCAAAATACTTCAACCTCTAGCTGTAACCAATGCCGACAGATAAACGGATAAAAATATTATTCTGTCTGGCAAAGACTTTAGACCTCAATGACATGCCACAGGAACCAATAAAAGCACTTAGGAGTACTTAGAAGACCTCCCATTAGTAATGAGGGCAAGTGGAATAAACATTTGAAGCTACATACTACATTCCCATGTTGTGTTGTTTTTATATCATGTATCTCCTATAGCATGCTGGCCACAATGTGTGAGGCGAGCCACAGTGTAACATTTCATTTTTCTTGTAGTCACTGCATTAAATGATTGATTTTGACTTAATAAATGAAGACAGAAACCCTTTAGTAAAACCTTATCTAGAGCTAAACTCCAGAAAAATATTATTTGAAGTATTCTCTTTTACAAATGCATCTGATGAAAACCATATGCTAAACACTCTTATATTTGGCATAAACAGTAAATAATACAAATGGATACTTCTAAAATGTATATACCAATAGAATTGGTACTTTACAAATAATATAGCAGATAAATGTAAAAGGTTATTAATGGGAGTAGTAGAGGAGGCTCATCAATAGGGGCAGTAGGGGCAGTAGGGGCAGCACCAAAACATTTTTTGGGGAAAAATAAAATAATATGCCATTGTAAGGTCAGTCAGCTTATTAGTTTCTTTTCTTCAGGAGGAGTTGGAAGTTAATTTAAAATATTAAAAAAAAGTTTATAATATAAAAAAAAATCTTAGACAACTTAGTCAATATCTAAGGGCATTTTTAAAAACGTTTGCTCTGTCTGAGAACATGTTACACAAGCTCAGTCTGTCCCCACTAAGAGATTTATGAAGTTGCCATTCAGTCTCCTTATGGGCTTTAGGCACAGATGTCCTTGAAAAAAAAGCAGAGGGTTCTTATCCTCCCATTGGCTAACAGCATTGGTGGGTTACCCATCACACAGTGCTCCTGAGCACCAGACAACTTCCATCCTCCAATGCAAGCGACTCTCATGAAAGTATATGCAAGAAATATGACTTATGTAAACAGTGTTTCTTTCAAATTGATGCCATGTAACCCCGCTGTCATTTTGTTTTTGCATATCAACAAAGCTCTTCAAAAATAAAGAAAAAAATAAAATAAATATATACAGTATAATTTTTTTAAAAGGGTGTAATGAAGCTCTCTGGGACACAGAATTTCGCAGTTGAGTAGAATGTAACTGAAAAACACCTGGGGCTGATATAAAGGTTCAGTTTGCATCATTTACAAATTAAACTGAAATGTTTTCACTGTAATTTAACTTGCTTTAGCCTATAGTTTAGATTATATTACTTTTCTGTCAGTTAAATAAGTGTAGTGTGAGTTTTGAGAAAACTTCACCTGCATACAGGACCTCTCAGTACTAATGAGACATGTTAGATCATTTTGATAGACCAGAGAGATTTAGACAATAAGGAGAAAATAACAAAAGCCTACACTATCTCTCACTACCAGCTATGCTCATGCACTACCCTATGCCTCCAGCACCTTAGAATTGTGTCTAGCTTGAGGGAAGCAATCACAGTAAGAATTTTAGTGGGGAAACATCCATTTATAACTCCTTCGCCTGAGCAGAAGTGTAGCGTACAGATAGGTACTTTGTGCTGTCAGGTTATGGCAGATGTTGGTGGTAGGAAACTCTATTATTAGGAAGGTTGATAGGGTAATTTGTCATCCAGACCCTTTAAATAGAACAGTTTGCAATCTTCCAGGAGCTTGTGTTAGGCATATTGTGGAGCGTATTGAAAGATTGTTAGAGGCATGTGGGTCGGATCCTGCAGTCATGGTACATATTGGTACTAATAAAGGAATCAGCGGGAGATGGAAAGTCCTAAAAAACTACTTCAGGGAGTTAGGTAGCAAGCGTAAAGCAAGGTCCTCCAAAGTAATATTTTTGGAGATATTACCAGTGCAATGTGCTAACTCAGTAAGGCAGAAGGGGATAGGGTCAGTTAATTCATGGTTAAAATATGGTGTAGAAATGAGGGGTTTGAATTTTTAGAGCACTGGGCTGACTTTTCACTTGCATACAATTTGTACAGTAAAGATGGATTGCACCTGAATGACATGGGTGCAGGTGTGTTGGGGTAAAGGATGGTAACTCGTTTAGAGAATCTTTTAAACTAGGCAATGGGGGGAAGGGTCAGTTAGAACAACATAGAACAGAGAGATCAGTCTGTGAATATGTCCTATAATATCTGAAGGAAGGGATGACTTAAGAAATGTCACACTAGAAAGCATGGAGGAAAGTGCACCAAGTAGCAGCAGAAAGCACATAAAAATTAAATGTATGACAACAAATGCAAGAAGCATGACGAGTAAAATGGGGGAGCTGGAGCTCTTAGTTGCAGAAGAGGACTATGATATTATCAGTATAACTGAAACTTGGTGGGATGATTCGCATGACTGGTCAGTTAACTTAGAGGGTTATACTTTATTTAGGAGGAACAGGAATGATAAAAGGGGTGGAGGAATCTGCATGTATATTAAAGCTAACCTTAAACCTACTATAAGGGAAGATATTTATGATAATACAGGTGACAATTTAGAGACCCTGTGGGTTGAAATAAAGAGTGGAGGAAAAAATCCTAAAAAATATTACTTGGAACATGCTACAAGCCCCCCAACATTAGTGACATGGAGGAAACTCAAATACTAATGCAAATAGGTAAGGTTGCTAATAACAGTGCTGTAATTATGGGAGATTTTAACTACCTTGATATAAACTGGGCCAATGAAACTAGTAATTCAGCTAAGGGGGATAGATTTTGTCAGGGATAACTTCTTGTCACAATTAATAGAGGAGCCAACTAGGAATAAAGCTATATTGGATTTAGTGCTATAAAAAAATACAGATATAATATCAAACATAGAAGTCAAAGAACATTTGGGTGACTGTGATCATAACATGGTCACATTTGAAATCTCTTTTCATAAGCAGTGTCTTAAAGGTTTAACTAGGCTTTTAATTTTAAGAAAGCAAAATTTAATGATTTAAGGAAATCATTAAATAACATTAACTGGGACAAAGTATTCTCTAATAAAAATAGAGAGGATAAATGGATAACATTTAAAACTTTGTTCAATAAATATACATATAAACATCCCCATTGACAACCTATCTGCCGCTGCTGCCTCTAAACTTCTCTCACTCATGAACTCCTTCGGCCTATTCCCTACCCTCTAATGATCTGGTATTCTCCTATCTCTGCTCTCTCCCAGATGTTGACTGTCGCCCATTTCCCATCTCAGACCACCATCTGCTCACCTTTAATCTTAATATACAGGCTAAACCTACTTCCCCCCCTCGACCCCGCACCTGTAGAAATCTGCATACTGTTGACACTCCCCAACTCTCCAACCTTATTCAAATACGCCTCCCCCACACTTTCACGATATCCTGCCTGATCTTGCCATTACCCACTACAATAATACTCTCTCCTCTGCTCTTGACACCCTCGCTACGCCCCAACTTCACAAAGCCCCACGTCGTCAGCTCCAGCCCTGACACTCCCAGCAAACACGCCACCTACAAAAATGCTCCCGCACTGCTGAACATGCCTGGAGAAAATCCCGCTCTGAACCTGATTTCATGCACTATAAGCTAATCCTTAATCTTACACCTCTGCCCTTCACTTAGCTAAGCAAACCTACTTCTCTTATATCACTTACTCCTCAAACCCTAAAAGACTCCTCCATTTTCAACTCTCTTCTCTACCCACCTGCACCACCACCCTCATCTGCGTTTAGTGCTCAAGACCTGGCTGACTACTTTTTCAACAAAACACTTACCATCCGAAGAAACATCCCAACACAAGCCTGTAATCTCCCAACTTCCCTCACTGTCACCCCCTCTGCCGCTCTCTGCATCCTCCTCCCAACCACTGAGAGTGTAGTGGCTTCCCTATTGTCTTCCTCACACCTCACTACCTGCCAACTTGACCTTATTCCTTTGCATCTAATACCTTCTCTGTCTCCCACCCTCACTCCGGCTCTTACCCACATATTCAACCTATCCCTTTCTACTAGCTCATTCCCTGCCTCCTTCAAACATGCAAAGGTCACCCCCATCCTCAAAAAACCCTCCCTTGACCCTAAATCTCCTGCGAACTACCGCCCCATATCACTGCTCCCGCTAGATTTAAAAATCCTTGAAAAACTAGTTTTCGATCGCCTAACCCACTTCCTGTCCTCCAACTCACTGCTCGACCCCCTGCAATCTTACTTCCATCCCCAACACTCAACGATCTCCTTTCTGCTAAAAACAAACTACTACTCTATACTCATCTTACTTGACCTCTCTGCTGCCTTTGACACTGTTGACCATCCCCTTCTCCTATGGACTTACAGCTCTCTTGGGCTCTGTGACACTGCCCTCTTCTGGATTCACTCTTATCTCTCTAACAGACCCTTCTCTGTCTCTTTTGCTGGTGGCTCCTCCTCTCCATTGCCTTTGTCTGTTAGAGTACCTCAAGGCTCTGTCCTGGGTCCTCTACTCTTCTCTATTTACACTTCTTTACTGGGTAAACTTATCAACAGCTATGGCTTCAACTACCACCTCTATGCTAATGACACCCAGATCTACCTTTCCACCCCTGCACTCTCTCCTTCTGTCAGTTCTCACATCAGCGACTGCTTATCTGGCATTTCCTCCTGGATGGCCTCTCACGACCTAAAAATAAACATGGCCAAGACCAAACTACTTCTAATCCCCCCCCCCTCTAACTCCACAACAGTTTCTAATTTTTCCATCACTGTTGGTGGCACCACTATCTCCTCATCACCTCAAGTCCGCTGCCTCGGAGTCACACCTGACTCAAATCTGTCCTTCATTCCCCACATCCAACTGCTCTCTTCATCCTGCCGCAACCACCTATGCAATATCTCCAAAATTTGTTTCTGAGTGACAAAACTACTAAACTGCTTATCCACTCCCTGGTAATCTCCCGACTTGACTACTGCAATAACTTGCTAACTGACCTCCCTCTCTCTGGCATCTCTCCCCTTCAATCCATCCTAAATACATCTGCTAGGCTAATCCACCTCTCTCGACACTCTGTTTCTGCTGCACCTCTCTGTGAGTCCCTTTATTGGCTCCCCATTTACAGCAGAATTAAATTAAAAATTCTCACTCTGACCTACAAAGCCCTCACCAATGCTGCCCCAACCTACCTGTCCTCACTCATAAGCAAATATACTCCAGTCCGACCCCTAAGATCCAACAATGACCTGCTCCTTGCGTCCTCTACCATCACCTCCTCTCATGCTAGACTACAGGACTTCTGTCGTGTGTCTCCAACCCTCTGCAATGCACTTCCTCAAGCCATCAGCCTCTCCCCTAACCTCTCCTCCTTTAAACATTCCCTGAAGACCTTTTTGTTCAGGGAAGCCTATCACCCGACTCATTAACAAATGAACTTCACTAACCCAACAGTTGCCCTCATGTCCCCACTAATATCATTCCTACCTTTGCAGTCCCCACCTCCTGTTTCCCACCCTCCTAACCATCTAGATTGTAAGTTCCCATGGGAATAGAGCCCTCAATTCCCCCTGTATCTGTCTGTAAAATTGTGTCTTTTATTATATTGTTTCTCCGTTGTACTTCTATCCTTGTACCCATGGGCAGCTCTGCGGAATCCGTTGGCGCTTTATAAATAAAGAATAACAATAATAATAACAAATACCATATGGTTATAAAAAATAAATCCAAGCCAATATGGCTAAATAAAAATGTGTTAAGAGAAGTTAGGAAAAAACGTAGGGCATTTAAATTATTCAAAGAAAATCGTACAGACTCAACATACCAAATTTATAAGGAATGTAACAAAGTATGCAAAAAGGCAATCAAATTAGCCAAAATTGAAAATGAAAGATTAATTGCAAAGGATTCTAAATCTAACTCTAAAAGGTTCTTTAAGTACATAAATAGCAAAAAACTAAGGATAATATAGGTACATTAAAATGCGTGGAGGGTAGCATGATTAACATAGAAACATAGAAACATAGATATTGACGGCAGATAAGAGCCATAGGCCCAGCAAGTCTGCCCGACCTTACCTAACAGTATAAACTTATCTAGTTCGTAGGATAGCCTTATGCTTGTCCCATGCATTTTTAAAGTCCCCCACAGTGTTTGTTGCTACTACCTCTTGAGGAAGTTTATTCCATAAATCAATCACTCTTTCTGTTAAGAAGTGCTTCCTCAAATTACTCCTGAATCTACTACCCTTTAGCTTGAGCTCATGACCCCTTGTTCTTGAATTTTCCATTTTATGTAAAATACCCACAGCCTCAGTTTTACTAAACCCTTTAATGTACTTGAAAGTTGCTATCATATCACCTCTTTCCCTTCTCTCCTCTAAGCTATACATATTTAGGTCATTGAGCCTATCCTGGTAAGTTTTATTTTTTAGACCATGTACCATTTTGGTAGCCCTCCTTTGCACAGATTCAAGTTTGTTAATATCCTTCTGAAGATATGGCCTCCAGAACTGCACACAATACTCAAGATGAGGCCTAACTAATGATCTATAAAGTGGCATAAGAACCTTACTATTTCTGCTGCAAATGCCTCTACCAATACATCCAAGCATTCTGCTAGCCTTACTCGCTGCATTACTACATTGAAAGGGAGTGAAAGGGAGAAGGCTGAGGTACTAAACCAGTTCTTTTCTTCAGTATACACAAGAGAGGAACCAATGGAGGATACTTTGGAACAAACTAGAACATGCCAGCCCATACTATTAACTGGGTTACGTCTAGAGGATATCAGGAAAAAAATGGATAATATTAAGGTAAATAAAACTCCAGGACCATATGGAATACACCCAAGGGTGTTACAGGAACTTTATACTTAAATTAAATTAAACTACCAATTAATTAAAATAAATTACATATTAAAAAACCTAACCCTACTAAAATTATTTAAATATACTATTAAACATTATTAAAAGTACTACATTACAAAAATCAACAACACTAAGTTACAAAAAACAAACACTAAATTATGAAGAAAAAAACAAATTATCAAAAATATTTTTTTACACCTAATCTAATAGCCCTATAAAAAAAACCCCCCCCCCCCCCAATGAAAATAAAACCCCTAGCCTACAATAAACTACCAATGGCCCTTAAAAGGGCCTTTTGTGGGGCATTGCCCCAAAGATATCAGCTCTTTTACCTGTAAAAAAAAAATACAAACACCTCCCCCCAACAGCAAAACCCACCACCCAACCAACCCCCCCAAAGAAAAACCCTAACTCTAAAAAAAAAACCTAAGCTACTCATTGCCCTGAAAAGGGCATTTGTATGGGCATTGCCCTTAAAAGGGAATTTAGCTCTTTTACATTGCCCAGACCCTAATCTAAAAATAAAACCCACCCAAAAAAAACCTTAAAAAAACACTAAGGGGGGGCGGAGCTGGCCAGCAACCAGAGCGGCAGCACTGGAGAAGAGCTCCATATTAAAAGTAGAATTATAAGAATTTATAATCGAATCCTGCGAATAAAAGTGCTAGTATTCAGCTCCTAACATTACCAGCACTTGAGAGGAGTTCGGTTGCGTGATTTGGAAGCAACTTTGAGAGACCGCAACTCAGGCCGGATCTGAGGACCGGACCGCATTCAGGAAAGCCTGCGGACGCGGCCTACCTCGGGCCTTACGGAATTAAAATCAGAGCCTACAATCAGTTCGAACCCTGTCTTCAGACAACAACAGGTCAGAGTGTATTGGGGATACCTGTAACTGAGGACACTTAGCCTAAATAGCCCTATCAGAAGCACCGGACTTACTGAACGGAGACCGCATCTGACTGTGACCGGCCTGGAGCTTTCTTACAGGATACAGGAGGCCTGTTCACAGCGACAGAGAGAGACGAGCACCCGGATAGTCATATCATCCGGAAAGAATTGGAGCGGCAACCCCGGCTGAGCAGCAACGCCTGAAGGGGACCAGCGGCAGGACTCATCTACGCCGCCTTAGTTTTGGCGCGAATATCCGCCATCTTAATAACTATACGCCAGATTGCAATCCTGCAAGGCCTAAGAACCACGCGACAGGTGACTACAGAGGGACAGTGCTGAAATAAAAGTTACCCAGCCTCACACAGGTAAAGCGCTGCTCCAGCTCTTAAGCCCCTACGGCCCTCCTGCATAGAACCTGACTCCCTTGTCACACGAATAGCTGTACGCTGCACACACACAGCCGGGGCTTCATCCTTTATCCATCATTAACCCACCCCCAGAATAGGCCAGATTAAGGAACTACTAGCAGTTTAGTGGGAGAGAAGAGAAAGTACACAGACGGACTTCTGCATCCCAGACTGCAAGGCCATAAACTCTGGTCACCTCTAATCCAACATAAAGCTTGAGCGCACTGTGTTAGCACCCCAGGAAGATAGTTGAGGTGCAGATTTCATCTTTTAACTACAACTCTCTCACAGGTCTCTCCCCTCCCTTTCCCGCCGGCCCTGATTGCCTGCGGGTCATACCCCTATACCTCATCCCACATCGTCCTAAGGGGACAACTACCCAGGGGAGAGACTAAGACTAAAACTAGACTATACACCTTTGTGAAAACCATCTCAGCTCTCAGGCCTTAAGGCTCAGCTCTTAACTAGCTCAGCCTCAATTTATATGGGATGCCAGGAACTGTAAAAACAATGTGATAGCTCTATGCACTGATGCCATAGCCCCAGTCGGCCCTGAAGCAGATATCTTTATAGTGCAAAACAGTCTTTTTCCTTTCCCACTATTTGTCTTTCATACCTCATGCCACTACAATTGCAAAAACACAAGATGCCACAATCCTTTAAAAGAAAACAAAATTCTCACAAAACTCCGAAGAGAACAGTGGCAGATCACTTTAGCCAGCACACATCTAGGCAACAATCTGGCTCGGAAGAGGATGCCTCAGACACAAGCAGCCTTAACGATGCTCGCATCAGAACAACACTATCCCAGGCCACAGGCCGTCTTCAACACCAAGATGCTGATACCGAAAACAACATAATGGACTCTATCAGGTCGCTTCTGGCCTCGCATCACGACTCCCTCTCTAAAAAGTTTGATAAGGGCCATGCCGATCTGAAAAGGGACATAGCCCTTATAGGAGAAAGAACAGATGCGTTGGAACGCAAGCAGGAAGATCTTAGGGTAGACCACGGCAATCTCTTAGATTACTCGCAGAGTCTTGCAGAACAGATCACTGACCTCGAGATCAAACTTGCAGACCTAGAGGACAGGACCCGTTGCAACAATATTAGGGTGAAGGGTATCCCTGAATCTGTGCCCCCACAGGAACTCGAAAAATTCCTCCAAGACTTTTTTGTAGCAGTCCTTGGTCCGGAGATTGAGAAAGAGATGCTCCTCGACAGAGCCCATAGAGCCCTGAGACCGAGGACGGCCGAGGGCGATAAACCAAGGGATGTTGCCGCCCGTCTACATTATTACACTTTTCGAGAGAAACTTTTGAGAACCCTGGCGGGTGACAAGTCACTCCCGGAGCAGTATGCTGACATTCAGGTATTCCAAGATCTCTCTCCCCACACTCTCCAGATAAGAAGACATTACCAACCCTACACTAAAATTTTGAGAGACAAGGGCATTAAATACAGGTGGGGCTTCCCTGTTAAGCTCTACATCAATAAAGATGGGCAACAATATGCGGCATCCTCACCTCAACAGGCGAGGGAATTACTCCAAAGATGGGGCCTACTACCACAAGACCCACTGATACCACCCCAAGCAATCGTACCAGGTAGAGGACTGAGAGCATCTGCCCCTGAGTGGGGCTCCCTTCCACAGAGACCCAGCAGTGACCAGAGGATTACCTCAATATCTAAGACTAGAGACGCTCCCACATGAGACACTCCAACCTGGTCATTGCTCTGATGTGCAGATAGTTATCTCCCCAATTGGGGACTTATAATTGAGAGACTCTTTACTACTACAGAGACTGACTCGTGTGTACCGAGGGTACACGAAGATTGGTGAGACTGCTAAGACATTATGGATGTTTTGTTTTTTTACATTAATGTTCTCTGGCTATCTCTCCCCCTTGTTTCCCCTCCACTCCCTTCCTGTATCTCTCTTCCTTCTCTTTTACACTACTCTTCTTCTCTTCTTCCTCTTTCCCTCCCTCTCTTACTCTACCTCCTTGTGCCTGTAATTATTTGTAAACTGTACTTATCTAACTCATTAAGGTTAGTCAAGTGATGTTGTAGCGTGTGGCTTACTATGTTCTAGCGCTCTACCCAGATGACCAATGCCTAGAGGGGCGCATGCCCCAATTATACTAAAAAGATATCCCAAGGTAGTAGAGTACATTAACGATAGCTCTGCATTCCCATTCTAGACTGCCCACTCTTTTTAGACTAATGAGTACAACGAAAAAGAGTGAATCCCCACCCCCTTTTTGCCCCAATGCTTAAGTGTGCACTTTCCAGAGCTGCGCTTACCTTAATCTTCAGTTAAGAGAAGTAACTAGGTAGTAATATATGTAGTAAATAGCCTTACACCCCTGCCTTAGGTTACCTACCCTTTAGAATTAAAAAAAAAGGCTATACATGTTTGAATACCCCTGCCCCTCTAAGCCACAACTACTGAAGCAGCCGTCTTTCTCCCTACTGGGATAGGCAGGAGTTGGGCCACTTGAACACCTATTTGGCATTCATCTCCCATTAAATAGCAGCCTGAGGTCCCAGAACTATATAATCCCTAAGTTGGTTATTTTGGGCTGCTGATCATCATTATGTGTTGTTATTCGTATCCATGTTGTTACTGTTTACTTTGTTGATGTTCTCACTGATATTTATGTATGTACCTCAAGGTACATAGGATGTACAGAAACCAACATTTGGCCAGAAACGCTTTCGCCTGTAGTTTAATATGTATAATATATTTCCACCTAAAATATAGATGGCTATCATCAAGAGTTGCACATACTTTAACCCCCACTTGTGACCAATATTCCAAATCTTAAGTACACCGTTTGTAGCCACTCATTTTCGTCTTTGATTATATACCCCCCTGCTCGAGACGATCTTATACCACATAAATTAACAACCACCCCCACCTATACTTGACCAACCAAGAATTAGATTAGTCCTCAACCTGGCGACCACCAGGTTTCCACGAGAAAATAGCCTGAGATTCAAGATCGACACCCCCCCAAATTTAGCCCCTGCATACTGATGATGGCCATCTTATACTGTTTGTTTAGAAAGATGTTGCTGTTGTTTATGGTTGCTTTTTTTTTTTTTTTTTTTTTTCTACACACGACCTCCCTCGGAGGGATACCATAGATAGAGAACCCCATCTACAGTCCAACACACGAGTCTCTCACTTTCTCCCCCAACCTTCATTCTAATAGAACCGAGATTAGGCTTTTCTTACCCCAATTTTTGTCTTAGCTTTATACCAGAGATAACTATGCAAGTCCATTACGGCAATATAATACAAGACTATCGCTTACAGCGAGATAATTAAATAAAGACCGGAGGTGGGAGGGAGGGGGGGAGGGAGAGTTTTTTTTCTTTTCTCTCTCTTTTTCCCTCTCTCTCCCGCCTCTTACTTTTGCATGTTTTAAATTAACCGACTGGGGCTTGGCTATTCTTGCTGGCCTCCCCCCCCCCACACAACTGTTAGTTGCGAGATCACTCATTGTGATAGTGTATATATACACATCGACATACGCTAGTAACGTCTGAAACTCAATACACCCTGTTCGTGGCCTGAGGTTCTTCCAATACCCACCTCCCTCTTTCCCCCACCCATATCCCCTTACCCCCACTTGCTTGCATCACCCTTCCTAAAGCCTAGCCCTCCGCCCCAACTGAGACCCTTGCCTGCTACCTAGGAGGCTTCCGCGTACGACATGGCTCCCGTTTCGGCCGCCACCTTGAACGTCCAAGGGCTTAACTCGCCTACTAAAAGGAGTCTTCTGTATAACTATCTACTCACCCACAAAATACACTTAATGTTCCTTCAGGAGACCCACTGGGAAAGGGGCTCTAAACAGCCCAAGAGTTCCCCCCTGTACCCGATCTGTGAAACTGCCTCTTATACGAAAAAGAAGAGAGGAGTAGCCATAGTGATCCACCGAGATGTCAGTTGTAGGATAGACCATATTGAACGAGACCCTGAGGGTAGATTCCTTATCCTAGTTTGTGCCCTAAATGGGGCCCTCTACACGTTGGCATCCATTTATGCCCCGAACAAGGGACAGATCCCTTTTCTCCGAAAATTTTTAAACAAATTGGATCTCATCAAGAGAGGACATCTCTTGGTAGGGGGCGATCTGAATCTGATCTGGGACCCAGTGCTCGACAAGAAAAAGAACACAAGCCACCCAGCTGACCGTAACCTAATTTCACTATCATTGGCCTTCCGCAGGCTAATGTATCAATTTGGACTGTTTGATGTCTGGAGGTGCTTAGCTCCGACCGAACTAGACTACACACACCACTCGGTGCCTCATAATTCATACACACGGTTGGATTATCTGCTCTGTGACTCATGGACATTAGACAAATTTGCCATGTCAAAGATCAAACCCTGTCCGTGGTCAGACCATGACATGGTTAGTGCCCAGCTCTCAACCCTAAGTCCCCTAACTGTAGGCCGTCCTGGAAACTCCCAGACCAGTGTCTTGCGGAAACAGAGATTCCGAACCTAAACTAAATCATCTTAGACTTTCTGACATATAACGACACTGGGGACACGAGCCTCGAAATGGTATGGGCCTCCTTTAAAGCCTACCTGAGAGGTCATTTCATAAAGAAAAAGGCCCAATGGAAAGCGGCTCATAAGATTCCTTTGTCGAAACTATACGCCGAGCTGAGACCCTTAGAGATGGCCAACAAAAACGCTCCGAACCCCGCTCTTGCCACCCAGGTGGGTATAATAAGGTCTGAGATCAACAAGCGAGAGCTTCTAAAAGTACAAGCCAACCTATTCAAATTAAAACAAATATACTATAGCAAAGGGAATAAAGCCGATAGGCTTTTGGCCCGCAAACTTCGTAATAGAGCGGTTGCCTGTAGGATTCCGGCTATCAACTCTGTCCGTGGAATGGTCCACTCTCCTAGGGAGATTGGTCAAGCTTTCTCAGACTACTATGCTGCCCTCTATGACCTAGACAGCGGTTCTAACGACCCGCCGACGAGCAGTAAGGAGCTGAGGCAGTTCTTAACCAAGTTGCGTTTACCAAAGCTGAGTGAGGAGTCTACTGAAAAATTGGACAGACCATTTACCTTGGAAGAAGTGAAGGCGGCCATCCTGTCCCTGAAGCCTCACAAGGCCCCTGGCCCGGATGGCTTCTCTCCTCACTTTTACAGAAACTTTGCCTCTCTCCTTTCTCCTCTCTTACTCCGGCTGTTTAACGAAGTAGCTAAAGAGGGCAAGATGTTAAAGGAATTTTTGGAGGCCAACATTATGACCATCCCTAAAGAAGGGAAGGACCCCAGGGAATGCGGGAGCTATGGACATCAAAATATATTCAAAAGTTCTTGCGACAAGACTAGGGAAGCACCTCCCTTCTATAATCCACCTGGACCAAGTTGGGTTTGTCCAAGGCAGACAGGGTACAGACAATACCCGTAGACTGTTGAACATCTTTGCTGAATCTCATGATATGGGTTTGCCCCTTCTCGCCCTGTCATTAGATGCCGAAAAGGCGTTCGACAGGGTGAGATGGGAATACATGTTTGAAACCTTGAGAACATTTGGGATCCCGCACTCATTCTGTAAAGCAGTTGAGGCCCTATACACCCTCCCCACAGCAGTGGTTAAGGGACTGGGTTTCTGCTCCCCTAGGATACACATACGGAATGGAACGAGACAGGGATGTCCCCTGTCGCCGCTCCTCTTTGCGATGGTTATGGAGCCATTAGCGGAAGCCATTAGACAGGACACCCAAATCCAGGGTCTATTGCTACATGACTCAGTACAAAAGGTGGCATTGTTTGCTGATGATCTCACACTTTTCATTGCTGAGCCGACCCTATCGCTCCCACCGTTGATGGCTCTCATCGAAAGATTTGGTGTACTCTCTAATTACAAAATAAATGTAACCAAGACGGAGGCGTACATGATCCATCTTGACCATCAAGAACAGAGAACACTACGACAACAATACTCCTTCAAATGGTCCACTAGAGGTATTCGGCACCTTGGGGTCTTTTTGTCTCATGACAAGGAGACGGTCCTCCAGGAGAACTACTACACCTTGCTAAAGGTAGTTGACAAACACTTGAAATCCAAGAAATATGACGAGCTCTCCTGGATGGGTAGGATTGCAGCCTTGAAGATTATGCTACTGCCCAAACTAACATACATTATGCGATGCATCCCCCTCCCAGTCCCAGAAAAGCTCTTGAAAAGTTTTCAGACCCTTTTCAATGGGTATGTCTGGAACAACAAGAGACCTAGAGTCGCGGCATCAATCTTACAGTCCCCCCTAGATCAGGGAGGACTAGGCTTGCCAAGCGTGAGGATGTACTATGAAGCGGCAATGATCTCTCATGTCTCAGCTTGGGGACGAGACCTCCCCCCCACGAGATGGAGGGAGCTGGAACAGGCATCACTACCTGCTTATATTGATTTATCCAATTTGCTGTGGTTCCCCCCGCACCTTGCCACCATACACACCATCTCTAACCCAATTGTGAGAGGATGCCAAATGTTATGGTATAAACTGCGGCATAACACCCAGATCGCCCCCCATCCTTCTCCTATCCAGCCGGTACTCCCCATACTCCAGACCCTCCCCAACATGAGGCTGAACTGGTGGCGTAGGGTCGGGATTTTGGCAGTAGGTGACTTTTACGCAGAAGGTCGCCTTCTTACGCAAGACGAGATGGTGGCAAGGTCCCGCGGCAGTTGGTATTCGAACTTCTAAGATTGAGATCACTACTAAAAGCCTGGGGGTTCCTGGGAGACGCCCCACGACCCCCTACGGCTTGGGAATCTAGATGGAAAACGGGCCTACAGACCCATAAACCCCTCACGGCACACTACCAATGCCTACTGGTTCCCCCTACAATTCCAAAGACGAGACACATGCTCTCCTGGGAGGCAGATCTCAAAACGACATACTCCCCTAAGAAATGGACATTGGCCATCGCCAAGACCAAGGCTGCTCTGCATTGCACCACGATGTACGAGCTTTACTTTAAAATGCTCACCAGGTGGCACCTGGTCCCGACCAGACTGCAGACCCTCTATCCCAATCACTCCCCCTCCTGTTGGAGAAATTGTGGTGGCATTGGCACACGTGGTGGACTTGTCCTAACCTAAAGTCACTCTGGAGTAAGATCAGTAGGATCTGTAGCTCGATGGGCCTCCCAGAGATAGTGGACCCCGGAATGGCTCTCCTACACTTGGACCTGGAGAAAGTGCCCCCGCACAAGAGAACCCTCCTTATATACATACTCACCTCAGTTAAAATGGCAATTGCCAGAAACTGGAAAAAGGTGCATCCACCGAAATGGCAGAGTGTAATGGATTATCTAAATTATGTCAAGTCCATGGAAGACTTTGTTTACAGAGTCCAGCGCAAGTCGGACATTTTCTGTCTTGTCTGGGAACCCTGGGAAGCTTACCTACAGAGCCTCAGAACTAAACGTTAGGATTTTCCTGCCCCTCAGTGTCACTGGCCCCTGCGCGGGTCCAGGACGTCCTGAGCACTCCCCCTCACCCCCCCCCTTCTTCCCCTCCACTTAATGAGCCCCTTCCCTCCCCTCCCCCCCCCCCCATTTAATACCTCTTTCCCCCTTTGAGGGGGTACCTCAGCCCACGACGGTACAAAATTGGCTAAACCTAGATTTCACCCCTTTTGGGCGGAGGCCCTTGTCGGCCCCGCGCCCTCGCTCAGCAGCCTCCACAGGCCATACCCATACTACTACTGACTACTAGCATAATTCCGCTCTTAAAAAGCAGAATATAATGCGGAAAACGCCACAATCTTAACCTATCAACAGACAACGACTCTCCCTACCTGTGAACACTTTTGCATACTCCTTATCTCACCTCTCACCCAGATATAATTTGACCCTTAGAACTGTAAGGAATGGAGGTAAAAGCCTGGTTATGTGTAGCAACAACCTTGTCACTTTATCATAATGCGACATGTAACTCCTGTAATTTTTGTGTTTCATTCATATCTGTAATGTTTGTAAGAGTTGTGATGACCTATGTTTATAATAAAAATGTTCAATAAAAAAAAAAAAAAAAAACACTAACCCCCGACGATCCACTTGCAGTTCTTGAAGTCCCCCTTGAAGGATCCATCCAGCCGGCAAAGTCATCATCCACGCGGCAAAAAGTCTTCATCCAGGTGGTCTCTTCTATCTTCATCCAGCCGGCAAAGTCCTCATCCAGGCGGCAAGAAGTCTTCATCTAGACGGCATCTTCTATCTTCATTCATCCGGCCCAGAGCAGGTCCAACCTGAAGACATCTGGCACGGAGAATCCTCTTCATACGGTCGCCGTCGTACACTGGAACTTGAATGCAAGTGACACAATCCAAGATGGCGTCCCTTGCATTCCTATTGCCTGAAAATTTTGAATCAGCCAATAGAAATCAGGGCTGCTAAAATCCTATTGGCTATTAAAATCAGCCAATAGGATTTAAGCAACTCAAATTCTATTGGCTAATACGAATTAGCCAATAGAATGAAAGCTGCTTAAATCCTATTGCAGGATTTAAATGGCCAATAGGATTTTAGAAGCCCTAATTCCTATTGGCTGATTCAAATTTCTCAGCCAATAGGAATGCAAGGGACGCCATCTTGGATTGCGTCACTTGCATTCAAGTTCCAGTGTACGGCGACGACCGTATGAAGAGGATGCTCTGCGCCGGATGTCTTCAAGATGGACTGACTCCACGCCAGATGGATAAAGATAGAAGATGCCGACTGGATGAAGACTTCTTGCCGTCTGGATGAGGACTTCCTGGCTGGATGAAGATAGAAGAGGCCGCCTGGATGAAGACTTCTTGCCGCATGGATAATGACTTCGCCGGCTGGATCCTTCAAGCGGGAGTTCAAGAACTAAAATGGGTCGTCGGGGGTTAGTGTTAGGTTTTTTTAGGTTTTTTTTGGGTGGGTTTTATTTTAAGATTAGGGTCTGGGCAATGTAAAAGAGCTAAATGCCCTTTTAAGGGCAATGCCCACACAAATGCCCTTTTCAGGGCAATGGGAAGCTTAGGTTTTTTTTAGGGTTAGGGTTTTATTTTGGGGGGTTGGTTGGGTGGTGGGTTTTACTGTTGGGGGGGGTGTTTGTATTTTTTTTACAGGTAAAAGAGCTGATATCTTTGGGAAAATGCCCCACAAAAGGCCCTTTTAAGGGCCATTGGTAGTTTATTGTAGGCTAGGGGTTTTTATTTTCATTTTGGGGGGGCTTTTTTATTTTTATAGGGCTATTAGATTAGGTGTAAAAAATATTTTTGATAATTTGTTTTTTTTCTTCATAATTTACTGTTTGTTTTTTGTAACTTAGTGTTGTTGATTTTTGTAATGTAGTACTTTTAATAATGTTTAATAGTATATTTAAATAATTTTAATAGGGTTAGGTTTTTTTAATATGTAATTTATTTTAATTAATTGGTAGTTTAATTTAATTTAAGTATAATAGTTAGGGTAGGTTAATTAATAGTTTAAAATTTGTTTATTTTAATTCTACAGGTAAGTTTTAATTATAATTATAGGGATGTTTTAATTTTAATTTAAAGTTAAGGGGTTGTTAGGTTTAGGGGTTAATAGTTTAATTTAGTTTTTGGCGATGTGGGGGGCTGACAGTTTAGGGGTTAATAGGTTTAGTTAGTGGTGGTGATGTGGGAGGCCAGAGGTTTAGGGGTTAATAAGTTTATTTAGTGGCAGCGATGTCGGGGAGCGCCGGAATATGAGTTAATACATTTTATTTAGATTGCGGCGATGTCGGGGCGGCAGATTCACAGTTTTTAGACTCAGGGTTTATATTAGGGTGTTAGGTGTAAACTTAACTTGTTTTCTACCATAGAAATCAATGGGGTCTATTTAATTGTCTTGCAGCATCGAACATAAGCTTTCAGTGCTTTCAAACTCCCATTGATTTCTATGGCATCTGCGACCTCAAGGGTGGCAGATTTAAAACCAGGTACGATGCGCCGGAATAGCCACGAGCGTACCTGTTAAATGTTTGATAAATGGGGAAAAATGTCAAATAGAGCCGAATGTGTATTCGGAACATCTGTAAAGAAGTAAGCATCGATCTGCGTCGGATTAAGATTGCGGGATCGTATGTTACACCACAAATTTTAACATTGAGGCTTTGATAACTAGGTTGGATCAATCTTGCAACAATTACGATGCGGAATTCCGGCGTGTTTGCGGTTGACAGCTTGATAAATAGGCCTCTATGAGTTCAAATCAGCGTGGTTTTATGAGAAATAGATGTCAAACTAATCTAATTAGATTCTACAAGGAAGTAAGTAAAAATATAGATTAAAGGGAATCAGTTGATGTGATATGCTTATAATTTGCAATGCGTTTGATACAGTGCCACATGAGAGATTAATGTACAATGGGCTATAGGTATGTTAGTGGCGCCTGGGGCTGACTGTCAATTAAGCAAGGATTCATGTCAAAAATAAGTGTAACTGTGTTTCTATACTTATTGGCACTGAGTGGTAAAAATTTTGAATTCTATAGATGTGTGCTTAATAGCGTGAAAAAAAATTGGAGTGTATCTATAACTCTCTAAGGGGAGTGTACAAAATTTTGAGGTATGCTCAATAGCGTGAATAAGGAAGGTTGAGTGTATCTTTGACTCTCTAAGAGGGGTATGCAAAATTTACCTAAATCAATGCAAATACGATGGAAGTTAAAAACAATTTAATAAAAAATATATATACACAATAATATTGAAATTCTATGGACACCGGTGTCTTAATTATTAAAAACATACATGAATATGAATAACTGGATATAGGAACAATGTGTTAATGTCTAACACTATGGGCTAGATTTATTAAGCCCCTACGGCAGCAAGTTCTCTCATGAACTTGCTCGCCGGGATTTATCAAGCAGCGGTCACCAGACCGCTGCTTCCCTAACATCTACGCCACCTCTATTGTGGCGAAATTCAATCTCCTCGGTCGAGTCCGACCCAGGAGATTGACAGCTCCTGCCCGCGCGTGATTGGCTGTGCGCGGGCAGGGGGCGGGATTGCATGCGAGCGCAAAATTGCGTTCATGTGCAATGTTAATTACCTGCGGGTAATTTCGCCCCGCCATAGGTGAGCTGAGGCGTACAGGGGCGCGTATACACACCCCTGTACGCCTCAGCGTTGATAAATCTAGCCCTCTATGCTCAGCAGATAATCAACAGAAATAAAATACATCCATGAAACAATTTGCGGCTTATTGTAGCTGATGTGAACTAAATGTAGCCAGATGAAATACTATTATATCAAACTGTCCTGGTGCGATTCAATGTGGCTACAATAGAGATGACAAATGATATAATATAATTGTAGAATGTACACTCGCAATTGGAAGTTCATAAACAGATTCGTTAATGTTATCCTGAGGTTAATGGATTTGTTACCAAAATCAAATATAGTTGACCCATTGGGTGTGGATGACCAGATATAAAACAGCAATGCTTACATATGAGTAAAAGCGTGTGTTCAAAATTTACCTAAATCAATGCAAATACGATGGAAGTTAAAAACAATTTAATAAAAAATATATATACACAATAATATTGAAATTCTATGGACACCGGTGTCTTAATTATTAAAAACATACATGAATATGAATAACTGGATATAGGAACAATGTGTTAATGTCTAACACTATGGGCTAGATTTATTAAGCCCCTACGGCAGCAAGTTCTCTCATGAACTTGCTCGCCGGGATTTATCAAGCAGCGGTCACCAGACCGCTGCTTCCCTAACATCTACGCCACCTCTATTGTGGTGAAATTCAATCTCCTCGGTCGAGTCCGACCCAGGAGATTGACATCTCCTGCCCGCGCGTGATTGGCTGTGCGCGGGCAGGGGGCGGGATTGCATGCGAGCGCAAAATTGCGTTCATGTGCAATGTTAATTACCTGCGGGTAATTTCGCCCCGCCATAGGTGAGCTGAGGCGTACAGGGGCGCGTATACACACCCCTGTACGCCTCAGCGTTGATAAATCTAGCCCTCTATGCTCAGCAGATAATCAACAGAAATAAAATACATCCATGAAACAATTTGCGGCTTATTGTAGCTGATGTGAACTAAATGTAGCCAGATGAAATACTATTATATCAAACTGTCCTGGTGCGATTCAATGTGGCTACAATAGAGATGACAAATGATATAATATAATTGTAGAATGTACACTCGCAATTGGAAGTTCATAAACAGATTTGTTAATGTTATCCTGAGGTTAATGGATTTGTTACCAAAATCAAATATAGTTGACCCATTGGGTGTGGATGACCAGATATAAAACAGCAATGCTTACATATGAGTAAAAGCGTGTGTTCAAAAATATAATCAAATATCCAAGTTAGTGTGATGTGGATATAAGGGTACTCCTTATCCAGATATAATATAGAATGCTTCGGTTCCAAAAAGTCAATACTGGTGTTATAATGACATTATATGACACTTGCAGAAAAGGGGTTGTGAATTGACTCACTGTTTCTTCGGCGTCCTCGCCTGGATGACTCACTTCCTCTGTGGGAACTGTCAGGGTGTCGGATCCAATCAATACCGGATGGTTGAAGTGCGCGCACTTTTTGAAATTGAAGACTGTTAGTTGATACTCCTACCGCTTCAGTGTGTGGAATTTCAGCACGTAGAAAGAATAGGTTATGGGAGTATGTCTTTGGAAGTATCCTCTAGTCTGGTGCTGTATGATTGAACGTCTACGCGTTTCAGCTGTTAAGCCTTTATCAAGATGTTCTTATCCTACCGCTCCTCCATTTTATAGGCTCATTTAACCCTTGAATCACTTTGACAGAGAAAGAACTTTCTTTCTTTGTTTGTTTTATCGGCATCTTGTTTATCCTGGTCACTCTTAATATCAGGGCTATATTGATAATATAATACAATACAATTTCATTTGTGCATATTAATAAATAACTTTGTTTCTAAATTTTTCAAATTGCCGCTATCTTCAAATAATTGTTTGGACTCTCACCGTAATTCATATTGTCTTCATAAGGGGTGTTTAGAAAACAAAATAAAATAAAATACAAGGGTGTAAAACTAATTGTTTGCATTAATTTATTTTTTCTTCTTTTCAACAAAGGATTCTAATGAACAGTGTGTGCAGAAGGGCATCACAAATTTAATAAAATTTTAATATGCAATCCGATTTTAATTTAAATGGCCTTCATATACTAAATCATAGAATAGGTATTATCTAATAATAACTAGGCTGTTAAATCGTGTCTAATGTGCCGTGTATTAAAGGTGCCATCACTTGATATAGATAAGATCTATTATCTCATTGGGTTACAAGGGGGAAACAAAGGGGGGGGGGGGTGAAGGAGTGACACAGTTTGTTCTCTTTACACACGTTAGGGCAGATGCCACATAGGTGGTCTTGAGAATACCTCAATTTTGAGAAACGATGGTTTCTGAATTTACTAAATTTAATTCTCCTTGGGGTAGGTTTTACGGTAATACTAAGTGGATCTATATCTACATAGTAATCTATATAGTGGCGGGGATATAGCAAATAGAATGGGAATCTGATGGGGGGAGGTGTTTAATTTTTATTTCAGAATGAAGTTAAGATCTAGTTAACTATTCAGGCCTTTTGGGGCCAGAGTATTGAAATTAAATATTAGCTCTGCTTCTTGTCTTAATAGCTTTTCTTCCATGTTTCCTCGTCTGCCATCAGACTCAACCTTTTTAACCCCCCAATATTTGAAATCCTCTATTTTCCCTTGATGTACTTCTGTGAAGTGCCTATATAAGTTAGTATCCTTCCTATTATGTTCGATTCCTAAAAGATGTTCTCTTATGCGATCTCTAAGCTTCCTACTAGTTTGGCCAAAATATTTTAAATTGCAGCTGCATTGTACTAGATAAATAATGTTAGTATCTGAACATCTTATTATTCCATTTATTTTTAGGAGTTTCCCTGTTTTGTCTGACTTAATACTTTTTAGTTTGGTACTAAATTTGCAAGATTTACATTGCTGACAAGGAAAAAAAACCTTCAATCACATTGCCATCAAGATCTTTAATATTTTTGTTAAAAGTTGTTTTCTTCTTTTTTTACTCACTGGGAGCTAGCATACTTTTAAAAATGGAAATATAGAGAACAAGAGGGCGACCCCTAGTGCAAATCAGTTATGAAGATATAGTGGATGTTGAGTTGTGGTCACAAAAGAATACTCACAGACTGTGAGCTATTACTATGCGAATGTGTAATATAATTATATAATGTGATGAAGAATGTTATATATAAGTGTTAAGTGCAGAAACAAACTAACTAAACTAAGTGTTAACGTGTCTACGGTGGTATGTGAAAGCAACTATGAGACAATAACTCAGTAGATATAAATATGGAAAAGATCCATTTAAAAAATCACGATATGGTGATATATATATATATATATATATATATATAATCCATAAAAATGTATTGTGTTGTCATGTGGTATATATATAGAATATAACTAAACTAATGTGATACTGTTAGTATGTCAGTGAAAATGAAAATATATATATAGGATTCAATGACATAAAAGTTGTGACCTGTAATAATATATTCATTTATATGATGATGTTCTAACTTAAAACATAAGCCATGTGTGTCTGTAACTTGATAAGGTATTAGGGTGGTGTGAATTGGACAAGTGTAAGGAAGAAAATTTATAAGTATAAGTGAGGAGTGTGAGTGGATGTGTGCATAGCTATAAGGTGGTTGTGAGGAAGTGATGTGGTGAAAATAATTAAAAATAGTATGTGCAATGTAGAAAAGAATGTGGTTAATTATATATGCTTCCATAGTATGAATATCACACATTAGCGTAAGCACGTTGAGATAAGAGGGTTTTTTGTTCCACAATATTTACGATTAACATTGTATCTATTTATATGGTATCTATCGCTTTTGTTTCCTGACAAATTTGTTTAGCATTACAATGTATAAATAATTTGCTTATTTGAACTTATAGAACATATCTTTGTATCTTACTGACATGTTGTCAGGAACTGACGTATGTAATTAGTATAACACCTGTTTTACGATTGTTCAGCTGTTCAACATTTAGAGTACACCAGCATGTAAGAAGGAGTCTCCAGTCCTGTTAGTATTATCAGCCTGAGGAAAAAGCGCGGTCAGCGCTTAGAAAATCGTAGCATTATTTACACAGATCTATTGTTTGACCTGTGTTTGTTTTTAAATATTTTATTAAAACTTTTTACAATCTTATACTGGAGTCCTTCTCTATATTACATCTGACGTTTACCAGCAGTGGTTCTGGGGCATTCATCTCACTGCAGCAGCATAGCCTGGATATACATGTGCACTAGGTCACTGCAATATACCTAGTATGCCTCATTTGCACTACAGTGTGCAACACAGTCTGTGAGTATTCTTTTGTGACCACAACTCAACATCCACTATATCTTCATAACTGATTTGCACTAGGGCTCGCCCTCTTGTTCTCTATATTTCCACTTCTACAGATTATTACTCTGATTTGGGAGGAGCAGCCACAGTAAAGTGCACAGTCTGCTGGGACACTGTGAAGTTCCCAGACCGTTCTCCTAGGCATTACCTCTGCCTTTTTATATTGTGAGTATGTATATTGTTATATACTCCTCATTTGTTATATACTGGCTACACTAGGAGGCGCCCTTTTTCTCTGCTTTGTTTTTATACTTTTAAAAATGTTTGCTTTTTTGTAGATGAATTTGGGATTTTTTCCCTATGTATGTCCAATGATAGGATCTTTCAACAATAAGGGCCAGTGTTTTCTAACTATTTTTTCAAAGGATTTGTACTGTGCTGAATATGTGGCTATTACTGGAATTTCTAATATCTGTTCATTGATATCATTTGTATCTACTTTTTTTGTTGTTTTGTTTAACAAGGTGTTTCTGTCAACTTTTTTAATAGTTTCAGCTAGTTGTTCAATTCTTTCTCGATTATACCCTTTTTGTTTAAATCTGTCTATGAGAATTCTGGACTGTTGTTCGTAATCAAGGTTATCTGTACAATTTTTCTTAACTCTAAGTAGTTGGCCTTTTGGAATATTGTTTTTCCATGTTTGGTGATGACAGCTTTGCGAATCTACATAATTATTAGAATCTACTTTTTTTAAATAAGTTCTGTTTTTTATCTCCTCATTAATTATTTCCACTTCAATGTCTAAGAAGTTGATTTTCTTTTTACTTGATTCATGTGTAAATGATAGACCCAAATTATTAGTGTTAAGGTCCTCTATATAAATAGGTCGTCTATGTACCACCTATAGAGCACAAGATTCGCACCCCATGGGCCACCTTCAAACAGGTCTTGCTCAAAGTATCCCATGAATAAATTGGCGTAACTGGGTGCGAATCTTGTGCCCATAGCCGTTCCCTTTATTTGCAAGAAATATTTTTCGTTAAATTTAAAATAATTTTTGTTGAGAATGAATTCTATGCAATCAAGTAGAAATCTCAATTGTGTGGATGACATTTCGGGATCGAGTTGTAGATAGTATTCTATTGCTGCTAGGCCAAGAGTGTGCTATATATTGGTATAGTCACAAGTGACTAATATGTAATCATTCACCCATTTGACAGTATTAAGTATTTTTAAAAATTGAGTGGAATCGGCTAAATATGAATGTATAAATATGAAGGTAGATCTTTGACATATTTTTGAAGAAAATGGTCGATGTAATGTGATAAGTTGGAGGTTATGGAGTCTATGCCTGAAATTATTGGACGTCCAGTTGGACACTGTAAGTTTTTATGTATTTTTGGTATAAAATAAAAAATAGGTGTTCTAAAATGTTTGATTAACACAAAATTGAACTCTGAGTCATTAAGTAATCCAATGGAATGTGCTCTTTTGAGTAACTCTTGTAATTGAGTGAAATACAAGTCTCCTGGGTCATTTAATAGTTTTTTATAGGTTATAGGATCTTCTAATAATCTATTGGCTTCCTCTTAGTAATAATCATGGTTCATTATCACTATCCCTCCACCCTTATCTGCCTGTTTGATCACTAGATCATCTCTTCTTTGGAGATCTCTTAAGATATCTTTTTCTTTCAATGTCAAATTCCAATTCATACTTTTGGTTTGGACTGTTCTATTGCATCAATATCTTGTTTGACTAACTTTTCGAATGTTTGAATAAAACTACCCTTTTCATGACTTGGAAAAAAAGTGGATTTTTGTTTAAAATTGGTGTGTATGAATGTTTCTACTGATTTTGTGTGTTGATTTCCATTTGTTGAATTTTTTAGAATGGGATTTTTAATAAAATGTTTCTTAAGAGTTAATTTCCTTACAAACTGGTTGATGTTAATAAGGTGCTCAAATTTATTGAGTTTAGTTGAAGGAGCAAATGATAAACCTTTGCTAAGTATATTTTCTTGCTGTTCTGACGCCACTTATATTAAAAATACTTTGTGTGTTTTCTTTTTTGTTTTTATTATTATCATTTCCTTTTTTACCTGATCCCTTTTTATTGTGTCTGTCTATTACAGATTGTTTCCCCTTTCCTCTGCCTCTGATACCTCTCTTCTTCTCTTTCCTTTTGGGGGGTCGTGTGTTTGTGCTCTGCCTAACTCTAAAAAATCACTGGAAGTACTTGGTTGTTCATTCATCAAGTTGGAATGGTGGTCTTCATCTTCTAATGTTTCATATCTGTTCTTTACTGGAACTTGATATTCTACATCTGTTCTATCAGTCATATTTGGAGCCCTCATCATTTAAGTTATTTCTTCTACTAGCTGTGGACTTATAATTACCATTCTTATTGTAATGGTAATTAGTTATTTCTCTATAAGACTCTTGTCTATAAGTGTTTGATTCATTATGTCTGGCATTAAATGGGTAATTATTATGCCTATGATAATAAGGATCCCTATATTCATAATTTCTTTGTTCATAGTTTCTGTATTCTCTTTCATAAGGATAATTCAGCTCTCTCTGTCTCTGGGATTCAAATCTGGGATTCAAATTCTTTTGATATCTATAATTTTGATCCTGATTGTAATAATTTTTATAATAGTAATCCTCTCTGTATGGTCTTATGTAAGATCCATTATAATTGTGTTCATGATCTTTCCTATTAGCTCTGTAATCATAGGATCTTGTTGATTCTTTCTCTATATTTTCTCTATGTTCATTTCTATAATTTCTGTATCCTGGCTTACTATTTTGATTTTTATTCATATTAGGGTTTGGCTGTGACTTATCTCCTTTTACTAAATGTTGGGCAAGATTAGAGTCTTGTTCATTACTGTTTTTCGTAGAATTGTCTTTCTTCTTACTAAAAAGTATTATACTATTCTTAGATTGTATATCTTCATCTTGCTCTATAGTGTGTTCAATATTGTAGTCTTCCTGATCTCTTTCAAATTTGTGCCATTTCATCTTTAGAATTTCCTTTTGCAATTCCTCTAGTTCTTTTTGTTTATTGGTGTATACTGTATCTTTCTTTTTTGTGTCTAGGACATTTTTATGTTTCTGAATGTCTTCTGCTAGGTTGTCTAGTGCCACGGTTCTTGCCTTGATGATGACCCCATGAGGTCTTGTGACGCTTTTTCTAGGATATCGTACCATTCTTGTTTTAACATGAGATTTAGTTCAAAAGTACAGTCTTTTTTCAGCCTTAAACCTCTCGGTACCATTCCTAATTTAACATATTTTTGCATAAATTTTAATTCAGTGTTTATTTTAATTTCTTTCGTTAATAGATTGTCTAAGCTGTCAAGACTTATATTTGATTCTATTTCACAACTTGATTTATTAGTGATAGAATTTGTGGTTATAAGTTCATCAGTAGAGTTTAATAGATTATTTCTGTTAGCAAATATATCCATCTCTAAACTTTAATAATAAATGTGACAAAATAAAATTTCAAAGGACAGTATCTTTAATGGAAGCAATTCACTACAAGAGGTAAATCTATACTTGAATAATATTCAAACTAGCTTGGAAAAAAGTTTTTTTTTAAAATAATAATAATAATAACTGTGTATAAAGTGCAAAAAATCTTTTGTATCCTTTTGTATTAGTGATGTGGATATGAGTATCCCACGTGATAAATGCTAATCCAATGTTTCAGTGTGTAGTGAGAAAGTAAAATGAGGTAGATAGGGTGTACACTGAACTTTGGAGACAAAACAGTTAAAAACATTAATGCACAAAATGAACGGACTAGGAATAGCTGAAATGTTAGCTTATGGATAAATAACTGGATGAAAGATAGGGAGCAACGAGTAGAAGTGAATGGATCATACTCAGATTGAACAGGTAATCAGTGGAGTCCCCCAGGGATCAGTACTGGGCCCTGTTCTTTTTAATATTTTTATTAATGACTTGTAGCAAGGATTAAATAGCGACATCTCTATTTTTGCAGATGATACTAAGTTAAGTAGGGTCATTAGGTCAGAGCAGGATGAACTTTCTTAAAAAGGGATCTGCAAAAGTTAGAAGTATGGGCAGGTAAATGGAAAATGTGATTTAATACGGGGAAATGCAAGGTTCTACATTTTGGAAGTAAAAATAAGCAGGCAATGTATTATTTAAATGGGACAAGATTTAGCCAAAGAGAGGAGGGAAGGGATTTGGGGGTATTAATAGATAACAAGCTAAAGATGGATGCACAATGCAGGGTAGCGGCTTACAAGGCTAATAAGATGCCTGCATGCATTAAAAGAGGCATTGATTCAAGGGAGGAAAGTATCATTTTGTCACTATATAAATCCCTGGTAAGACCTCACCTTGAGTATGGAGTGCAGTTCTGGGTACCGATTGCATAAAAAGATATTGCAGAACCAGAAAAAGTCCAAAAAAGGGCCACAAAGCTAATATGGGGAATGGAGAATTTAAGCTATGAGGAGAGGCTAGCCAAACTGGGTCTGTTTTCTCTAGAAAAAAGACGCTTGAGAAGTGACATGATTACTTTATATAAATATATTCAAGGCCCATATACAGAGATAGCAGAAACTCTGTTTATTCCAAGAAAATTGTTTGTGACAAGAGGTCACAATTTAAGGTTGAAGGAAAGAAGATTTAATCTCCTGCAATGGACATGTTTTTTCACTGTAAGATCAATAAAATTGTGGAACTCATTACCAAAAGAGGTAGTGAATGCCAATAACCTAGATACATTTAAACATTGTTTGGATAAATTTTTGGCTAGAAACAAAATGCATAGATATGATTACTTGTATTAAATGGGTCACCTTTTAGTGGGATTAATTTAAGATCAACTGGAGCTTAAATTAGATTTGTATAGGTTGAACTCGATGGACTTCAATCTTTTTTTCAACCTCATCTACTATGTTACTATGTTATTAGTTCTTAGACTAAATAAAACATATGCAATGGATACATACATATGTGGTAATGGAAGGAGAAATCCAGTGGGGTTGAATGAAAAGGATGCACTTGGGGAACTCTTGGTAAGTAAAGTAAAAATAAATGTAAGTGCTCACTATTGCCTTCTGTTTAACTTTTCACATTTGAAAATAATTACACTTGTAAGTTACATCCTTTGTATGACCTCAGAGAAGACAATACTATATCCTAACAGATGTGTGCACATAAGTGACAAGAGATTGTAACCCTATTAGATCAATATGTGGATATAATGCAGGAGGAAAATACGTCTGATCGGAAAAAAATATAGATGTCATACAAGAAGGTGACAAATCAGTTACCAATGTCACCACCCAGAAAATTACTACCAAAAAAGTCCAGAACATATTCCATATTCAAAGCAGATTACTGACACTTCACTGAGGGGAATGTCACTGGTTTAGAAATCATAAGAAAGTCGTCACATTTCACAGAGATTCCTACAGGGCCTGTCTGTCCGCTCTCTGTACCTTCGCTGTGTCTGTTTTACTAATCATTACATAGAGTACAATATTTATAATTTTGTATAGGTGTCCAAAAAAACTCACAAATACTCTCATAACATTTACATTTTGAGCATCTTATTTGGCTCAGATTACAAGTGGCGCGCTGGACACGATAGGCAGTATCGCTGAACCGTGTTACATTTGCAAGCAGCTTGATATTACAAGTCCATGGTGAAACCGATTTACCAGAGAAGGTTTAGCCCATCCAACATACTACAAGATAGCTGTAATGTTTGGCAAAGTTACTAAAATGTGTGCATACTTTACAACTGATTGTAGTCAAACTTGAACTCATACAACACACACACACAGCACACAGTCTCATATAACACACACCACGCCCCACTCTCACGCAAATCCGTTTGCATATTCTCATGTGCACTAACCCGAAATAAAAATATGAATATTTCCCATTCCAATGTTCTTCACATATCTTTAAAATAAATATTTCTACATATATCTGATGGGATGGGAGACTAGCAGGCAGTAGTATGCTGCCAGCATTTAACATTGCACAAGTATTTGCTTGTGCAATGCCAACCCCTGCTCACGCTAGGCCAATGGCAAGCAAGCAGGGGCTGTCAATCACAATGGGCAAATGTGTCCATGGTGATTTTAATCCACCAGGTAAGCTGGAGTAATGGTTAGGAAGCAGTTCTTAACTATCTTCTTAAAGGGACACTAAACCCAAAAATTTTCTTTCATGATTCAGAAAGAGAATGCATATTTAAACAACAATCCAATTTACTTCTATTACTTATTTTGCTTCATATTTTAGATATCCTTCGTTGAAGAAAAAGCAATGCACATGGGTGAGCCAATCACATGAGGCTTCTAAGTGCAGCAACCAATCAGCAGCTACTGAGCCTATCTAGATATGCTTTTCAGCAAAGAATATCAAGAGAATAAAACAAATTAGATAATAGGAGTAAATTAGAAAGTTGTTTAAAATTGCATGCTCTTTCTATATCATGAAAGAAAAAAAAAATGGGTTTCATGTCCCTTTAACTATTGGCTGGAGGCAGCACCGATGTCTCTCCAAAACTGCATACACAGCTTAATGAATGGAACCCTATTTCTTATGAATAGTAAGATTAGTACAATATGGCAAGACAGCAAATGTGGAAGGTGTAAGCAATATATAAAAAAATTGTGAGATGGCTAAAATTAATTCTCACCTTATGCAACCTCTCGCAGTTTGTGGATCTATGACTCTATTACAAGTTTAATTTTTGCACCAATGGTGACATTTTATTCATCCCTAGAATATTTTTTTTGACAGAGTAAATGTTACCGTACAAACCTACAGAAATATTTTTATATGATATACATGACAAAAATGAATATGTCCATTTTATCTTAACTTAATTTCTCATATGCAACTTACAAATATGCTCACAACTGACAGGAAAACACCTCTAAATATTGAAACCACTAAAACTCCCACCTATAGCAGTGTAAACAGTTTTAACTGAGAGGGAGATCCCAGCAAAGCCTTAATGGTTTGGAGAGAAAGGCCCTCATTTTATGTTAGCCGTATAATTAGTGGTAGGACGGAGTGCAGGATTCTGTCAGTCACCGGGAAGACCACAAAGATTTGGAGACAAAATCCAAACTCTCATAATTCCCAGTTTGAGGTAAAAAAAAAAAAAAAAAAACTGCTCTGGCTCAGCTGTCCTGTTATGTTTATGAAAACAAAGCCGTTAAATGCTATGTGATCACCTAAGAGCAGGTCAAACCTAAAATCAGGACATCAAACAACAAGACTCAAACTTTTAACCTTTTACTGAGGATTCATTATAAAATTATGCTCAGATTAATCATTTAAAAATAAATATTTTTTTAGTAATTGGCTGACTTTTGGCAATACATAATTGTATCTTAGTTATTTTATTGCCAACTCATATTTTGTCTCCAGATACTAAAAAATAAAGATATAGATTTTGATTTTCATGGTAAATTTGAGCACTACTTCAGTATTGTATTCCCCACATGGTCATTTTAAAAGGAACATTTTCAGTAATGTTTCCGAGGGGGGAGGGGCAAAAAATCCCCAAACAAAATAATATAATTGACAACTTGTGCAGAAGGAGAGAATTGTTTGATGTGTAGCCCTATACATATAAGGCAGAGTACCAGCATCCTGACAATTAAGCTATAGTTGTTATCTATCATCATTGTCATCTGTCACTGGTACCCTGATGGAACATGGCCTAGGTATCATTGTTGCAGAAAAAAATAGTGACTCATTGGCATCAAAAAAGTTACCATACAGAGTAAAATTCCAGAGGGGTGTATTTACCCCATATTGCCCACACCTCCAGAAGATCAAGGCTTTTAAATGTTCATTTTTATATGTGACTGCTTCCACCATAAGAATTATTTTCATCATTTATTGATAGGCATATTAAGAAGAGTCTATTTAGAACTTTGCTTATCATATAATTACCCTCATGTTAAACATTGTCTAAGGTATAATGATCTTTGAGTCTTTTAACTCGCTACAACTTTGTGATGTGCCTCATTCATTTCTTTACAGAACATCTGTATTTCATACATTTCCTGTTGGTATAACAATTTATGCAGTAGATAAATACTGCATATCTTATTGACCCCTTGAGTCGTCAAGTCTCTCCCCCTCTTTAACATACAGGAACCCCATATTTCATTAACATTTAACCCCCTTTTAAATAAAAACACAACACTTTTCTAGATATAAAATAGACCTTAGCTTGATTATTAAATACAAACTGCTTAACATAACCATATAAATAATTCCTAATACTCTAGCCACAACAATATAAAACAAAAGCAATCAGTGGTGCTAGTCTAACTTCCCCAGCTTGTTTTCTTTTAGGTAACATGGCCGTAACCTGAATAAATATCTGGACACAACAAGAAGAACTCTGTTCTGTCTGTTAACCTCATTTCATGATCACCTTGCTCAAAGGAACCCTATGCCCCAAGAGCTACAGTACATCACCTGCTCTCCCATCCCATGGGGAGGCAACTTAATAGTAACAATGGCCATATTGGAGGAGGACTAGCACCACCCACCCCTTCTAGACTGCAACAACAGAAAATTAAAATACCCAACTCAACAAAACCAAGCAATAGGGCAGGCGGGCAAATCTGTCAAATAAAACATATGACCTATACTCTCTACCGCTCAGCTCCTTATGTATAGTCCATTACTTCCCACCCCTCTAAACTACCCTAACCAACCAGGTCTTCCCTTCCTCCTTGGGTCAAAGGCCCCTTCCCCTTAAGCCTTGCCCCATGTCCAGGGGCCTTCTTCACATCTGACACAAGTCATAAGAACTAAAATGATTAAATGTACATGCAGGTATCATATAAACACTAGCATTAATTCATCCCCATTGCTATTTTAACCAATTAAATCCATGTACACCAGAGCGAACCACTAAAAAAGCCTAAATTAACCCTGAACTTTGCAATACTCTCACTATTTTAGTCCATATCTTCCCACAGCAACCACTACACTGATTGCTGAACTCCTAGATGCCACTCACAACTACCACAAAGTGTTAACCTCCTACTGCAACCCTGCCACTGCTATTAACACCCCCCAAGTGTTCCTTCAAACTTTGACCTCTATATCACAAGTAGTCCCCCAAACATCAGAGCCTCTGCTATGAAAATTGGAGGTATTTACTTGTGAGAGCACATGCATTATATCTGCATCTTGCCATTAAGACTTTAATCTATGTTGAGTGTATTAAATGATTGCAAAAAGAGTCATTTTTTATGTATTTTTCTAGTTTGCTGAAATGGAACATAAACACACAACATAGCTGGATATTTGAAAACACAACACCTACATATCATGTTTACCATGTTTAAAATATGGAGCCCTATCTCTAAGAGGAGCTTGTAGAGTTTGCTAGTATCCTGACAATAAGGTTGCAGTTTTTCTCTGTCATCATCTTCAACTGTTCCTGAAGCTGACACACTGGTGGAACATGGCCTGGGTTTTATTATTGAAAAGCCAATTCTGAGCCAGCATTTGCTGATTCATTGCCTTCAATTTGTGCTGAAAGAACATTAGCAGGATTCAATTTGATTGAATTTGAGACATGATATTAAAATACTGGTTATTAAATCAACGGGGAAAACAACATTTACAAGAGTAAGATAATCATAAGGAGCAGGGGCGAAACTACAGGGGGTGCAGAGGTCGCAATTGCGACTGGCCCAGCTTTAAAAAAAAAACGTTGACCTGCCACTGCCTGCACTGATATCATGTGAGTGTGACATGATGCTTCACTAGTGTCTCTGACTACAGGGGTTAGTGTTTCTGTTTTACCCATTGGTGTTTATGTGTGTGTGTGTGTGTGTATGTATGTATGTACTGTATGTATGTGACTGTGTGTGTATTTATGCATGTATGTGCGTGTGTGTATGTTTGTGGAACCAGCAAATTACAGACCTTGTTACTACAGCATGGGGGGGTGGGGGGTAAACAGTGTAAGTCTATACAGTAGCACTATATACAGTACGGGGGGGGGCTGGACCATGTCACAGACTACTGTGGTCACTTTATAAAGTACTGGGGTGGGTAGGGTCAGGCCAGCCATCTCACCGATAGATTACAGACTGTGTCACTGACTCACTATATACAATACTGGTGGGTTAAACAGTGTCACTATATACAGTAATATGGGGTCAGACTGTGGGCACAGGGTACCTCCTTTTGCAGACATGTAATATGATTCACTTTTTTTCTGTGCTAAAATTCACTTTTATTTTTTGGGGGGTGGGGGGGGCCTTCTTAGATTCTTGCACCTGGGCCCTGTGGTTTCTAGTTACGCCTCTGATAAGGAGAGTAGAAACAGGAAATAGAGGAGGACTCTACTTGCTTCTATAGCAACTTGCTATAGCTCCACCTACTGTCCAGCCTGCTAGTTCTTATATATGAGGAATGATATATCTTAAACACAAATTGACTTGCTTGTTGAGAGTGCACCCTCATTTTCACCACAATCTTCCATTCAGTCTAGTCTGTACTTCCTTATAGGATTTCCTAACATGTTTACCACCCCTTGCTGGGCATTCATTCATAACTCAGAAAAATATTGGGACTACTTATTCACCCACCTTGGTGAATCAACTACTCGTCATCAATACATTAATATGCATTTAAAATAATAAATAAATAGAAACATAAAAGGTTCAGTTGTTAAGAAAGCAATTTTTTCATTATCATGTACAGCTCCATTTTTTAAGCTTCTACTACTGTAAGTAATATTAAAATTAAATATTAAAGGGGCAGTAAAGTCAAAATTAAATGATCATGATTCAGTTAGAGAGTGAAATTTTAAACCACTTTCCAATTTACTTCTATTACCAAAATGTGCTTTATTCTCTTGGTATCATTTGTTGAAGAGTAAACTTAGGTAGGCTCATAGGAGCTCATCAGCATACGTGTCCTTACCAGTATATGGTAGCAGTGTTTGCAACAATATTTATAGCAATATTATACATCATTGCAAACACCGCAGCCAGATGGCTAAAGACACATGCTCACCTAGGATTACTCTTTATTAAAGAGAACTAAGCAAAATTGATGATAGAAGTAAATTGGAAAGTCGTTTAACATTTCCTGCTCTATGCTACAAAGTTTCATTTGTCAGTTTTATGCTACTTGAAGATCAATATCATATAACTAAAATAGGGGACTTTCCTATACTGAGCCCGGAATGGCAAACACATATTGGTACAAATGCAAGTGAATACTGAATTGGCACATATGCGAGTGAGGTTTTATACTGGGTTTTTAGAGCAATATCTGTGCATATTCTTATTTAAAGTAGTGATTTTTTTCATGCATTTATATGAAAATTGGTGTATACTGTCACTTTAATAATGAGAGGGTCTAGTTTGTAATATATTTGAAACTTAATTAAGGTCTGTTGGATTATTTAAAATTGTCATGAAATTTGAAATTAGGTTTCTGAAATTGCATCTATTTGATTAATCTATAACCTTTTTTCAAAATATCTTGTTTTTCATTTTCAATCTCTACTCAGCATTCCTAGAGTTAATGCTTGACAAGGCCATGATGAATGGGGGGAGATAAAAGGAAGTGGAAAAATTAAAAGTATTCCGAAGCCACAAGGTTTTTGTTGAAGCAAATCCCTGTAGGGCTGACATCATGCTTAAGGTATACATGCTATTGTTTCCCAGTACCAAAAAGACACCATGTCATAGTAATTCCATGGAAGAAAACAACATACATTGAGTTTTAATGAATTGGATTGTATTATTTTGATAGAGAGGAGTTTGTTTAGCGTACAAAGGTCAGGCGCTTATGAATTCTTACAGACACTGAAACAATGTCTTGTTTCCTTCTAACTTTACAGTTACTCTGCTGCTTAATGGTAATCTGTTGAAAACACATTGGGTGGAAATTGGTTTGGGGCAAACAATTTATAGAGATGACTTTCAATGATGATCATGTCTTCCCTTTATGTGATGGATTGCAGCCAAGAAGAAAGCAGACATGCTGTATTTGGTATTCCGGGGAAAATACAGTGTCATGTGTAACGTTAACTCGTTCCTACTGAGGGTTCAGTAGGGGTATAGTGCATGAGAAAATAATAAATGTAATCGATCTAGTGGCTAAACACCCAGAAGGTGATATTAGGCAGTGTTAAAGCCAAAATGATTAGACTGATTAAATACTATAGTATTCCCACTAGTGCTCTTAAAATACAATTAGAAGCATGTCTGCAATTTACTTCCATTTGCAAAAAATGTTTGTTTTTCTTTTTATTAAATGTATGAATTCTTGTGATTGATGCCAAACATCCAATTGTGCTGTCTAGTAAATATTTTTACATTAGGCAAAAACCTTCCACTACTTAAAGGGACATAAAACTCAAACGGCCAGATTACAAATTTTGCGTTAGAGGCTATGCAGTGCTAACGAGCAGTTTTTACTCACCGCTCACTTGCATGCAGCACTGGTATTACGGGTTTTTACAAACCCGGCATTAAAAGGCAAGAAGTGAGCATTGAGCAAAATTGTGCTCCTTACCGCACTCCAATACCAGCGCTGCTTAAGTCAGCGGTGAGCTGGTCATACGTGCTCATGCACAATTTCCCCATAGGAATCAACGGGGAGAGCCGGCTGAGAAAAAGTCTAACACCTGCAAAAAAGCAGCGTAAAACTCAGTAACGCAGCCCCATTGATTCCTATGGGGAAATAAAATTTATGTTTACACCTAACACCCTAATATGAACCCAGAGTCTAAATACCCCTAAACTTACACTTATTAACACTTAATCTGCCGCCCCCGACATCTCCGACACCTGCATTATACTTATTAACCCCTAATCTGCCGCTCCGGACACCGCCGCCACGTACATTATATGTATTAAACCCTAATCTGCTGCCCCAACATCGCCGACACCTACATTATATTTATTAACCCCTAATCTGCCACCCCCAATGTCGCCACAACCTACCTACACTTATTAACCCCTAATCTGCTGCCCCCAATGTCGCCGCCACCATAATAAACATATTAACCCCTAAACCACCACACTCCCGCAAATATTAGTTAAATATTATTAACCCCTAATTTGCCATCCCTAACATCGCCGCCACCTACCTACATTTATTAACCCCTAATCTGCCGTCCCCAACGTCGCCGCCACTATACTAAATGTATTAACCCCTAAACCTAAGTCTAAACCTAACCCTAACACCCCCTAACAAATATAATTACAATAAATCTAAATAAAAATTAATATTATTACCTAAATAATTCCTATTTAAAACTAAATACTTACCTATAAAATAAACCCTAATATAGCTACAATATAACTTATAATTACATTGTAGCTATTTTAGGGTTTATTTTTTATTTTACAGGCAAGTTTGTATTTATTTTAACTAGGTACAATAGTTATTAAATAGTTATTAACTATTTAATAACAACCTAGCTAAAATAAATACAAAAGTACCTGTAAAATAAAACCTAACCTAATTTACAAACCTAACCTAAGATCCAATCAGCCAATCAGATTGAGCTTGCATTCTATTGGCTGTTCTGATCAGCCAATAGAATGCAAGCTCAATCTGATTGGCTGATTGGATCAGCCAATCGGATTGAACTTGAATCTGATTGGCTGATTCAATCAGCCAATCAGATTATTCCTACCTTAATTCCGATTGGCTGATAGAATCCTATCAGTCAATCGGAATTCGAGGGACGCCATCTTGGATGAAGTCATTTAAAGGAACCGTCATTCGTCGTCTAGAGGTCGGTGAAGAAGGATGTTCCTCGCCGGAGGTCTTGAAGATGGAGCCGCTCCTCGTCGGATGGATGAAGATAGAAGATGCCGCTTGGATGAAGATGTCTGCTGGTCCGGATGTCCTCTTCTGCCCGGATAGGATGAAGACTTCTGCCGGTCTGGATGTCCTCTTCTGCCCCATCGGATGAAGACTTCGGCCCAACTGGGTGAACACAACTCAAGGTAGGGAGATCTTCAGGGGGGTAGTGTTAGGTTTATTTAAGGGGGGTTTGGGTTAGAGTAGGGGTATGTGGGTGGTGGGTTTTAATGTTGGGGGGCGTGTATTTTTTTTTTACAGGCAAAAGAGCTGATTACTTTGGGGCATGCCCCGCAAAAAGCCCTTTTAAGGGCTGGTAAAAGATCTGGTTACTTTTTAATTTAGAATAGAGTAGGGACCTTTATTAATTTGGGGGGCTTTTTTATTTTATTAGGGGGCTTAGAGTAGGTGTCATTAGCCTAATATTCTTGTAATCTTTTTTTATTTTTTGTAATTTAGTGGGGGGGAGGTTTTGTAATTTAGTTTAGTTTATTTAATTGTATGTAATTGTAGGTAATTTATTTAATTAATTTATTGATAGTGTAGTGTTAGGTTTAATTGTAACTTCGGTTAGGATTTATTTTACAGGTAATGTTGTAATTATTTTAACTAGGTAGCAATTAAATAGTTAATAACTATTTAATAGCTATTGTACTTAGTTAAAATAAATACAAAATTGCCTGTAAAATAAATATAAATCCTAAAATAGCTACAATGTAATTATTCGTTATATTGTAGCTATATTAGGGTTTATTTTACAGGTAAGTATTTCGTTTTAAATAGGAATGCTTTAGTTAATAAGAGTTAATTTATTTTGTTAGATTAAAATTATATTTAACTTAGGGGGGGGTGTTAGGGTTAGGGTTAGAATTAGCTTTAGGGGTTAATACATTTATTAGAGTAGCGGCGAGGTCCGGTCGGCAGATTAGGGGTTAATACTTGAAGTTAGGTGGTGGCGAAGTTGTGGGGGGTCAGATTAGGGGTTAATACTATTTATTATAGGGTTTGCGAGGCGGGAGTGCGGCGGTTTAGGGGTTAACAACTTTATTAGAGTAGCGGCGAGGTCCGGTCGGCAGATTAGGGGTTAATAAGTGTAGATAAGGTAGCGGCGATGTTGGGGGGGGCAGATTAGGGGTTAATAAATATTATATAGGTGTCGGCGATGTTAGGGGCAGCAGATTAGGGGTACATAGGGATAATGTAGGTTGCGGCGGTGTCCAGAGCGGCAGATTAGGGGTTAATAGTATAATGCAGGTGTCAGCGATAGCGGGTGTGGCAGATTAGGGGGTTAATAAGTGTAAGGTTAGGGGTGTTAAGACTCGGGGTTCATGTTAGGGTGTTAGGTGCAGACTTAGAGAGTGTTTCCCCATAGGAAACAATGGGGCTGCGTTGGGAGCTTAACGCTGCTTTTTTGCAGGTGTTAGGTTTTTTTTCATCCCAAACTGCCCCATTGTTTCCTATGGGGGAATCGTGCACGAGCACGTTTTGCCAGCTTACCGCTACCGTAAGCAACGCTGGTATTGAGGGTTGAAGTGGCGGTACATTCGGCTCAACGCACCCTTTTTGGAGCCTAACGCAGCCCCTCAGACAACTCTAAATACCAGCGTTGTCTTAAGGGTGCATTGGGAAAAAAAGCTGCGCTTACCGACAAAACTCTAAATCTAGCCGTTTGTAATTACAATACATTCTGTTGTCTTGCTTTAGAATAAGATAGCAGCCAAGACTAAACAATTTTTTAAACAGATTAACATTTTGTTTGCTGTTGTTGCCTTTCAATAGCCAAACTCCCTACATTTATTTAAAGGAGACGATTTGGGCTTAAATCTTTGTTTTGCTGTTGTTATCTTCTAAAGCTAATTAGGGAGAGATATGTTAGCCTCGAGAAGTCTGTAGTTTGCATCTCCATCTCTGAGAATTAGAAAATCCACAAGTTTCAGGGCTAAATTTAGCATAAAGGGGGCAAAATAAATAATGCAAGTATAGTTTAAAGTTTTTTTATTACGCATAACTACATAAATCTTACAGTGTTTACTGTTCCTTCAATAACAAAATAAGATGTTCCAGGAAATATTGTTGTTCTCCATTTAAAGGGACACTCAAGTCAAAATAAAACTTTCATGATTCAGAAAGAACATGCAATTTTAAACAACTTTCCAATTTACTTCCATTTACAAAATGTGCACATTCTTTTTATATTTACACTTTTTGAGTCACCAGCTCCTACTGAGCATGAGCAAGAATTCACAGAATATATGTATATGCATTTGAGATTGAATGATGGCTGTCACATGATACAGGAAGAGTAGAAAAAGACAAAAGTGAAAATTGTCAGAAAAATTTTTACTACTCATTTAAAGTTGAGACTAAGTGCTATTGCATTGTCTTTTTATTATGAATTTGTTAATTATGCAAATCTACTTTATTTTCTGGTCCTTTAACCCTTTGAGTGCTAATGACGGCTCTGAGCCGTCACAGAGTTTCCCACTCTGATGCTAATGACGGCTCAGAGGCGTCACTAGCACTCTCCCACCTTGAGGGAGATCTGGGGGCTCCCACCCACTCCTACCCCAGCGATTGTGCCTGTAGAGTGACAGGCATCGCTGGGGCTTCCCGATTTGCGTGGTGACGTCACACGCAATAACGTGGTGACGTCACCGCGCAACTTTATTTATACAGTATAAGTCTTGGGGGTCTGGAAAAAATAAAATAAAAGTTAAAAAAAATTGTTCAAAAAATATATATTTTTTAAAAACATTAAAAAATCTTAGCACCCAGGTGGGAAAGGGCTTAGCACTCAAAGGGTTAAGGATAGGTACACATTCTCATTTTAGGCTTTGCTGATGGAGTGTCTTGCTTCCGGGGTGTCTGAATTAGGGACTTCAATGGATCTCCCATGTTCCAAAAAATCAATCCTTTAGGGATCTCTTGGTTCTCTCAACATAATCTTTGGCATCCCCTACAGGTCAATAACTATACTACATGAGTGGTTATAAAAAATATAATCTATATTGTTGACCATTAACTGTTGATGTAAAACTATCACCCTCAATCACATATTCACAGGTCTTACATCAAGCAAGACACTTTAGACAATGTCATGATTCTGATGTGACTTTTCTTGTAGTGCAGGGCATTGATCATATTCCCGCTTGGAAGAGATAGGTGATAGAGAATATAGATTGAATAAGAGGGAGGTATACTGGATCTTCTCTCTGCAAACTGTTGCTCCATTAAGCATTAATAAACAAATACATCTGGATCTTTTTGTGTGATTTGTATCCTGACATATTACTATTTAAAAATTATTCAATTATTGTGTATTTTAACAATGTTTAACTATAACCATTAGATTAGTTTATATATAATATTGGTATGAATTGTTCCTCATAGTCTATGGCAAGGAAGCAAAATTTAACTTGTTTATAACATTTGTAAAATGTGCATATGTTTTTAAATTATTGGTATATACATCATCTGAGGCTGAGATTCCACAGCGCAGTGAACAAGTGTGCTAGCGCACAAAATGCGTTGAAGTCTCAGCTTTCGTGCTTCCCTTGAATTCTTTAGTTTTATGCGGATTTGTTTTTAAAGCTTTTTCAATAAATTTTGGAACTTTTATTGCAGTAGCCCTTTTTCTGTGATTTATGCACTGGTTTTTGTGGACCGATCTACCAGTGCCATTCCCAAACACATTCATGGTACACCTGTAATTCCTTACCTTCTGTAAGCGGTACAAATTTGGTGAGATTGACGCGACTCCATTATTTCAATGAAACAAATCTCGCAAGTTTGCTCTTTGACTAGGAACAGTATTTGATATGTTTTACTGTCCAGTACTGTCACACAGATACGTTATGGACACTTTAGTCCGTAAGATATTAATTTCCTGTACCGGTCTTCTTGATTCTAGATCAAAATCACGTAAATCAGACATAAACTTCCTGTTCTTTCAATTACAATCCATTGATGCTTAAAAATGTATAATAACTTGTACAATTTTATCAACAAAGATAATGTATCAAACAAACACGCCCCCTAAACTCATCATACCCCTGTTCAAATACCTTAAATTGACCTTAACACAGATTGCCATGGTTTTGGAACTAAACCAGTTAATTACACACTGTACAGAGGGATCCATCAAAACATATCTAATGGAATATCTAAACCTGAAAATGGCCATTGTATTTATCAATTTCATTTGCAATTTTTTTTTTTTTTTTTTTTTCAAAGCTGATATTGAGAACTTAAAACCGGAAACAGTTTTTTTCTTGCATTATCTGTCTGCAGCTGAGGCTTTTTACTGTCAAAAACAATTTGTGATTGATTGTGATTACTCAAAAACTATGCTGACAATATCAGTTGAACTTGTTCACTCAATATCTCATGAAAATATTGTCAAGATATGATTTACACCATATTGAAAGCAATTTATTCTGGCACCATTACTTGCAAATAAAAAAATGAGAGCAGTTTCTTCTTTGTACTTTGATGTCTCTTTACATTTTTTTGACATAAACATGTTTTTGTTCAATGATACTGATTACTGAGCTCTCTCATTTACATCTTTAAAAGAATACTGAGGGCAATTAATATAGTGCTAAACAAAGAGCTGAATATACATACGAAGAGGAAAACTTTCCTGAAGTATATCAGTCTGATCCCGCCAAGTAAGGTCAGTCCAGCCCTAAAAATACCAGGAAATTCTCCTCTGAATGAGGAACATGACAACCCCAGACGATCGTTTAGGCCTCCTATGGGCCTGGTCAGAGAAGTGCAGCCACATTCCTCTAAGCACACTGGACAAGGAGTCCACGTCTGGTTTCCCCCATCAGCCATAGGGAGACTTCCCCAGGGACATATTAATTTGCATACGAAAAGAGAAGCGCTGTAGGAGGCCAAAATGATCATCTGGGGTTGTCATGTTCCTTGTTCAGAGGAGAATTGCATGGGTATTTCGGGGCTGGACTGACCTTTTTTTGGCGGGATCAGAGTGATATACTACAGGAAAGTTTTCCTCTGTGAAAATTACACTGGTCTAAAAGAGGCTGCTCCTGGGTGGTAAATTGCCATAGAACTAGCTGATGAGCTGTTGTTCATTCCTGGTAGAGCGCTTCTCACTTCGTAAGCAAACAGCTGAATGTAGCTCTCAAAAGTATGAGTATACCACATAAGATTTAACTCATTTGATGAAGAAGGTATACTTCATATGCCATTTTTTATATATAGTGTTATTAATATCTCCTATAAGTATACCCACTTGGTTAACATTACATTACAAACAAGAGAAACTAGGCACCTGCACACTATCCCCATACTTAGGTGAAAAGGGAGATTTAGTAACATATTTTGTGCAAAATATCTACGCTCTCCTGCCAGCACTTAGAGAAGCCCCATAGATGAGTCCTACTTTAATAAATTTTAAAAATGGATGCATTAAAAGTCATTTATAAGTTAGATATGTTTTATGTAGGTAATAAAGAGAACTAAAAAGTAATGTGTTTTAGAGTAGGACTAGCCTTGCCGGTTGCTCTCCTTAAAAATCCTGAACAAACTATAGGTGACTGGGCATGAGCAGAAGGTGGGGTCACACAATGCCCCCACCAAACTCAACCTTAGGCTCCATTGTTAATCCCACCATGTATATGTTTCACAACTAATCAGTCATTTTATCCCCTTGGTTGCCAGTAACACGTGTAAGCAATAGTGATTCGACCCCCTTGACTGCAAAGAGCACATGCACAGTAATGATTTAAGACCCCCTTAGCTGCCTGTAAAATATAATAGAAAATGTACAGTTACTTATTGTTGTGCCATATAATCCATAGAGACAAAGGAGGCCCTTTGCAATTAGGTGACACTTAGGGGACTTTAAAAATACTGGACATTTGTGTATAGTATTTGTGTATAGATTTTCTGGATACCCTGCTAAAATACTGCACTGTCCAGTTAAATACTGGACACCTGGCACCCTAATTAGAACTAACTTATGGAGTTTGTGCTGGTAGCTGGTGAGTTTACATGTTTTGGCTTTTAGTCATAAACTTCTTTAAGGATAAATATTAGAGAACTCTCTTGAATGAGCAATAAAAAATTATCAAGCAACATTTTTGATAGCAATGGTGCTGTAAAACTGGTCCTCCAGTGTATTAGAAACAGAAATAACTTTCAATGAAAATCATTTTCAGAAATTGTGAGTGGTCTATCAGAGTTGATTAAAGATGCTAAATACAAAAGTAGTACAATAAAAAGTGTGTAGTGAGAAACCAATTAAAGTAATGAAATGTGTGTTATATAATTCTTCTGTAGTATTAGAGTTCTATTGTGTTTTATGTTGCTTTTTTAATCTTTAGCTGAGCAATTTGGCTTAACACGAATTACCTTTTACTCTGTCATTACTGAGATTGTATTAGTACATAATCAGATAATACATCCATTAACATCTCTATAAAATACAGGGAATAATCCAATGCTTGAGGCTACAGAATACCACATGAGAATGATAATGATAAAATAGTTGTTAGAATATTTAAAGACCACTTAAGTATACCTTTGAACACAGATGAGTAATGCATATTAATGACACCAAAGAACTAAAACATTATCTAAGAAATACACATTGTTCATACAAGAAGACAATTGTACAATCACACACAAATATGATAAATCAGAGTTCACAGAGAAAACCCTGAAATACAGCAGATACAATTAATTTCAGATACAGGTGACATTGATGTCACTGCACAGCTTAGTTTGCACACAAGTATAGTGTAAAAATGATTTTAGTTGTTTATCAAATCCGCTACAGTGAATTTTAAATTTGACTTTGATATCTCTTTAAAAGAAAACAACTACCCATATTTGTGAGCATTCATTAACCCCTTAGTTGCTAGATAACGGGTCAAATACACAATTTTAATGTGTAGCAGAGCTATCTAGGAGCAAAGGAAAAACAATATGCATGCAAGTGATATTAGCGCTCCACTTTGTAATACCAGCACACGATAATATGTGCTGGTATTACAAGTAAATCTTAATGCGGTTATGAGCTTATCTATAGTATCTTATCTACAGTATCTCTGTAAGGTCTGGGAGCTTATTGACTAGCTGTCTGTCTGTCTGTCTATCTATGTTATCTACAGTATCTCTGTCTGTCTATTAATATTTGCCTCTCTGTCTAACTATGGTAAAGATTTATATATAATAAATAAAAAATATATTGCAACAAAGAAGAAACATGAATTTGGCCATAATCCTTTTCTGCAAAAATCAGGTAACCTAACTATAAACATTATCGGAGCTTTATGTAGCATTTGTAGACTATCCCATTTCATTGTGAGTAATTCTAAAACATAACTGTTGAAAAGATAATTATTTGTAGTTCCTTCAAAAGTTTGGAGCTGGGATACTGACAGTAAGACTGGGGTACTCATATGACCAGACCTAGGGCTCTGACTTATCTGGGCAAACAATTTTGCTAAGTATCAGGTGAAGGGATCTTAAGATAACTCTCTGTAACCTACTTATTTACATATTTGTGCTGAATGATTTTTGAACGGTTGGGGCTATTTCTACCAAATGGATTTAAATCTGAAGTAGCAATAAGGGTAAAGTTGGACACAAGTGTACCTATGATTGTAAGCTCTTCAGAGTAGTGTCCTCTTCATTTATTTATATGTTTTGTTTAGTCTGTTTTATATGTTTGCATTTTTTTACAATGATTAAATACAATTATGTACCTCTACTTATATAATTAGCACAATGGGATTTTAAATAAATGATAATAATAATATCTGGCATACGATCATATTGATGATAAAGAATCCCAAAAGTACCTTTAAATTGCATTCACATAGCTTGTGAATTTTTTACACGCAAAAAGCATATTTTCTGTGAATGATACTTATAGAACAGAGCTTTTAAACATGTTCCTAATTTTAGTATTTTCTTTATTTAGTTTCAAAAACGTAACTGAGAACTCATGGGTTTTTTTAATCCTCTGATTTTTCAGAAATAAGTAAAGGTATATAACGTTTTTCCTGTTCTTACTAGATGCTGACGTGCAGCACCATTAGAGATGACCTATCCTAATTCACTATTTCTTTTCTGTGTTTTGTCTCTAATTTCAAGTGATTAGTGGAAGGAATTTAATCATAGACACCAAAGCATTTTAGTCCCTTAGGCCATCATACTCAGGTTTTGCCCAGTTACTAATGGAAGGAATTGCAATGCTTTGCTCTATCATGTTATTGTATATTCTGCGTCAACATAACATGTAAGAAAGTGGTATTGAACATCGACGGGAAAAACAAATGTTAAAAAAAGCAATTTAGTCTAGGGTGAAAATGTAAATGTAAGGAAGAACTACGCCAAAGCAGTGCAAAAGTACACAAAAAGGCAGATATTAACTTACCCATTAGTTATATATGGAAAAATAAGTAACTAATTGAATTGACATATACAAATTAAACAGATAATCAAAACTTGTTCCAACAGTCTCGACTTTTCTGGCAAAGGACCATCATTTATTAGCAGCCTGAGCTTTCTGTCACACATTTTAAAACAGCATGTTTAGGCATCAGAAATACTTTTGCATGAAAAGTAAGGTTTGTTGAACATGTAGTCTCATTCCTAATCATATACAGGAAAAATATTAGGACTGCCTTAAAAAAACCTCTAGTTTAAGACAGGACAGAACCATTTAAACAACAGTGCAGTTCCCAAGGGCCATTTGCTATGAGTTCCTCACAATCATTGCTTCTAACCACCATGCACTTCAGCTTGGGACGTCGCTGGCATTTTTTCATCATAGAATGAACATGAATATTCTGCAAAAGGAATGAGATTGAACAGTTTGGTGAAGGTAGATATAAATACTAAAAATTATGTGAATCTAGATATGGACATTTTATGTTTTATTGTGTAAAACAGTGGTGCTGAAGAGGAGTTCCAGTGAAGATGGCGGGAAACCAGATGTGAACCCGTTGTTCAATGTGCCTAAAGGGGTATAGCTGCACCACAGCTGCCATGTCTCTCATTCAAGGCCTGATATTCAAAACCTCAACGCTCAGGTGAGATGATCTAAGAAGTCTTGTCAATACAGCGAGGCCCTTAAAAAAATTTAGAAACTCAAATCAAATTTTATCTTGATAAATGTTTATGTTGCTATGTTGAGTTCTTTATGGGAAACAAAGACTTCTACATTACAATACAATGTCTAAAAAACAAAGATTTTGTGTGATTTTTCTCCATGCCGGCAAGGTTTTGAATATCAGGCCCTCAGAGCTGGACTGTGCTTTTTAGGCAGGACAAGATAATATAACCGAGAAAATTTCCTCTCTGTGAAAGACACATTCTGGGCAAAAAAGGGGCTTCTCATAGAACAAGCTCAATCTTAAGTTAGAGGGTAGCAGATTCAGGAGAAAACTGAGGAAGCATTTTTTTTTTACAGATAGGGCAGTAGATTCATGAAATAAACTTCCTATTGAGGTGGTAAACACAAAGACTATTATTATCATTATTATCGGTTATTTGTAGAGCACCAACAGATTCCGCAAAGACTATAAAGGAATTCATAAATGCCTGGGACATGCATAAGGCTAGCCTAAGAAAAAAGTTGCATGTAGTATGGGTAGACTTGATGGGACTTTTTGGTTGTTATTTTTTTTTTGTGTATGCCAGTGGAGATATATCCCATAACTTTAATTTTCACCCTATCTCACCTTTGCTTTATACTTCCTTAGGTTTAAATTTAAAATTGCAAGCCCAGGTCTTTTGCTGGTAAGACTATACTTGTCATGAATACTCAGTGCCACTTACTTTCTAGCCTCATTTACAGCATCTAAATTCAAGTATCATTTGGCAATTCAAATTGCATAAAGCGATATGTATCATGGATATGACGGGCGTATCAGAGTGATCTATCATAGCAACAGTGTTTCAAACTCAATACAGTCTGGTATGGTTATAAAATACAAAAGTAGACAGATCGATGATGCAGAGACATGAGAGAGATTACTGACAGCTTTAGTTTTACTTTTGTCTCTAAAGGGGTGAAATCAGTGGCTTGGATTTGTTACTAGCAGTCAAAGGTATGAAATCGCTGGTGTGTGGGTCTGTTGCTCTTTCAGTTATACTCAAAGCGACATAGGGTAAAGTCACAGATCTGTATATGTTTATGGGTAGCTAAAAGGGTAAAATCACTGATGTTTGCGACCTCGACAATTTGATAAATCCTTGTTCTCAGCTACAAGGAGCCAGTTGAAGATTTTGTACAGGACTTCATTTAGCCTACATTTAGCCCTGGTTAATAGCTTGCTTTTCTAAACAAAAAGCATGGAATTTTACTTTAAAATGCCATAAAACATGTTGAGATCTGTGCATATCCTAAAAGGGATAATTAAGTATAAATAGTTTGCATGATTTTTTTTTTTTTTAAATTGCTGGCAAGTATTTTAAAATAATTTTCAAAAATAAGCAAAATGACTTACATAGCTAAGCTGCCTGGAGAAGTCTGATCCAGCCCCCCCCCCCTTATCAGTGTTCAGCATCAGAAACACAGGCATTGTATTTCACAGCAGCTTATTTCCTTCTAGGCATGCTCCAGCAGATATTCACTGTGTACTTCTGCATTCTACCAAAGCAATGGTAGATATAGATACAGACATAGAAGGAAATGTGTGGGGGGAGTTAAAGCTGTACAATTTGGAAACTAATAGAAAGGGTTAATGACAAGGCACTGCAGTATAAATTTGTAAGCAATTAAAGTACATATTATTATATTTTGTCTCTATCCCAACTTGTTTTTTGTCTCTTTAAACCACTTCCTAAGTATCCATCTCCATAAACAAAAATGGCAATAAACAGTGAGAAAATATCAACTTATTTTCAAACACTTCATTTTGTAGATTACTACTGGTATTGCAAGAAATCAATGTGCTGATTGACTACCAGCAATTTGATCTGCAAATATTTTGGCTGGAATTTCCGAAAAACATTTTACACAAACGTAAAGGGTCAGTTTAGTCAAAATTAAACTTTCAGTTTTCAGATAGGGCATGCAATTTTAAATAATTGTCCTATTTACTTTTATCATCAAATTTGCTTTTTTCTCTTGGTATTCTTTGTTGAAAGCTAAATCTAGGTAGCTCATGTGCTACTTTCTTAGCCCTTGAAGGCCGCCTCTAATCTCAGTGCATTTTGACATTTTACAGCTAGACAGCAATAGTTAATGTGTGCTATATAGATAATATTGTGCTCATGCCCGTGGAGTTATTTAAGCCAGCACTAATTGCTTGCAATACAAATCTGTCCAAAGAACTGAGATAGGGGGCTTACTTACAAGGTATTCAAAGAGGTAAAAAGTGTATTAATTTGTAATGCAAAACGGGGGAATGGTAAATAAAGGGATTATCTATCTTTTTAAACAATAACATTTTTGGGGGCCTATTTAACAAAGGTCTGTCCGACAGTGTGTATCAGGTCCGACAGACCTCGCTGAGTGCAATACACTCTCCGTATTCAGCATTGCACGGTCACCAGCAGCTCTTGTGTGCTGCTGGTCCAACACCGCCCCCCTCCAGATTTGCGGCCAATCAGCCGCCAGCAGGAGGTGTCAATCAACCCGATCGTACTCGTTCGGGTTGAATTGCGGCGATGTCTGTCCGCCTGCTCAGAGCAGGCGGACAGGTTATGGAGCAGCTGTCTCTAGCCAGCTGCTTCATAACTGCTGTTTCTGGTGAGTATACAGGCTTGCCAGAAACACGGGCCCTCAAGCTCCATCCGGAGGTTGATAAATGGGCCCCTTGATGTTTATTGTCCTATTAAAGGGAACATGAAACCCAATTTTTTTCTTTCATTATTCAGACAGAGCATGTGATTTTAAACAACATTCCAATTTGCTTCTATTATCTAAACTGATTAATTCTGTTGGTATCCTTAGTTGAAAAGCATATCAGGAGCAGCAATTCATTACTGGGAGCTAGCTGCTGATTGGTGGCTGCATAAAAATTCCTCTTTTCATTGATTCATCAGATGTGTTCAGATAGCTCCAAGTAGTGCATAGCTGCTCCTTCCAAAAAGGATAGCAAGAGAACGAAGCAAATTGGATAAAAGAAGTACATTTGAAACTTGTTTAAAATCACATGCTCTATTTGAATCCTGAAAGATAAGATAAAAAAAAATGTTGGGTTTCTTGTCCCTTAAAGCTTGCAGTTTTCTAGCTCACATAGGCTTGCAGGGATCTATATTATTTTTTCAAATGTTTTACTGTCTCCCAGACCCCCTTATTTATCTGCTCTTAGAACAATTTTCTCTCTTATTTTTTTTTCTTAAATGCAAACATGTAATATTGTACCATTGTACACTTATTTAGTTACAAATTCTGATGTATCTGACAGTTTAATGTTTTTACTCCCACTGTGCTTTAAATTAGAATTTACAGATTTGCAGAACGTTGTATTGATGATGTATTAAGTTGGACTGTATGAATGAAGATGATTATTAGTATGAAGAATGTTGTTGTACCAAACTGTATCATATTGTAAAATAAAGTGATTTCCTATGTAAAAGTTCTCAATTTCTTAGTCTTCCTCATTCTCTTCAAGAAAAGTTGGCAACCCTAAGCCCCACAGTAACACTACATTACACTTACACATAACACTACATAATAATAAAATATATATATATATATATATATTTTTTTATTTTTATTTATTTATTATAAATGTTAATATAAATAAAAATAAGTCATGCACATCAACATTACAGAAATCTCAAAATACTATTTTTAAGACACTGTTTTTACTACCACTAATTAAAGGCTATTCCACACATATTCTACTTCTCTTAGAATTACCAAAATAAAATGTCATTAAAGAGAATTCATTCAATTTACTGAAAGCAACAATCAAACTATATTAACTGGCCCAGCCTTCTTCAGCAGCGTGCAATTTATAATCTAGAAACAAAACAACACAAAATATTTTATGAATATTTTGTTTTTTAAAAATATGTTTCCCTAAAAAATGTGCAAATTGAACTGTACATCTGAAAATCTATTGAAAGTTTAATATTTAGCATTATAGTAGTTTATACTGTATCTAAGTCTATAACAATAACATTCAAAGATTAACAGGAAAATGTTTGTTTCATTCAAAATTCAAATATTACATTTTAATATTATATTTGACATTTAAAAGGAGAGCTAACATTTGTTTAACCCCCCCCCCATTTTTTTTTTTGCATTTGAATATTATGGGTTAACTAAGTCATAACTGGAAATATATAAAGCAGGCACCCTAAGGCTAACCCTGCTACATATCACCCCTTAATTTGCTCAGCAGAGATTATCAGAGGACAAACTGCAAAACAATGTATTTGTTTTGCTGACATAATGACAGCAGCTAGTCTTGTCTCCTGCAGTAACAAGTTTGGTTTGGCTCCTCCAAATGGGTGGATTTTACAAATGAAAATCAATTGCAGCAAACAAAGGGGAGTGGCTCTCAATACTATACATAGAAGTGAGAGAGAACATGGGAGGTGGTTCTGTATTGCACAGTTAAATATAAATTGATTTTTTTTTTGTATTTATTTGCCTAAAAATATTAACAACTGATGTGGCATAAATAAATATTATGATAAAAAAATAAGGTATTAGACATATGCATAGCCCAATTTTTTTTTTCAGATAAATCATTCATAAAGGAAAAAAATGTTGCCATGACCAAGCTTTGTTGGTATAGCCCTTCCAAACAACTTGTGGTGATGTAGGTGACATCGGATTGTAGTTTTGGAGACTTTCTGACCCCAAGACGCCACTGACTTCTGCAGTTCTCCAGCTGTGATCTTAGAGGTATTTTGGCCACTCAAACTATCCTCTTCACAGTGCATTGAGACAATATAGACACACGTCCTCTTCTAGTTTGATTCATAAGATTTTCAGTTGACTGGAACATCTTAATCATTGCCTAGATGGTGGAAATGTGCATTTTCAATGCTTTTGCTATTTTCTTAGAAACCACTTCCCATTTTGTGAAGCTCAAACACCGTTTGCCGCACATCACAGCTATATTCCTTGGTCTTACCCATTGTAATGAATGACTAAGGGAATTTGGCCTATGTGTTACCTCATTTTTACCCCTGTGAAACTGGAAGTCATGGTCGAACAATTTCCTGTTCCTAGTCACCCAGGTGTACTAAAACATGTATAATATCAATGGGAATATACATCAAATATACTTCAAATATATTTTTCTCATATTAATTCATAGGGGTGCCAATAATTGTGCCACACATTTATTTAACAAAGACTTTTTCTTTAGTTTTTTTTTTTATAAACCTGTGTTGTGTTTGCAATCCATGAGAGCAGAGTATTTTTTTTTTTTAACAAAAGATCAAGAGGTTAAAGGGACAGTATACACTCATTTTCATATAACTGCATGTAATAGACACTACTATAAAGAATAAGATGCACAGATACTGATATAAAAATCCAGTATAAAATGTTTTAAAAACTTATTTAGAAGCTGTCAGTTTAGCTCTGTTGAAAAGGCAGTTTGAAAGCCCACTGCAAGTGGCAAATAAGACACTTCCCCCCTCCCCCTTCTTTTGCATATGAAAAGACCCTTTACACAAACAGGAGAAAGCTGGAGAAGGTAGCTGACGGTATTCAAATAAAACTTTGGGGCTTGGTTAGGAATCTGAAAATCAGAGCAATGTTATTTAAAATAAGCAAAATTATACATTTTTAAAAAAAAAAAAAACTTTATGGGCTTTATAAATAGATCATCTACAAACCATTTATGCAAATAAAAAATGAGTGTATAATGTCCCTTTAAACAATAATGACATTTTTTCACAGCCTTCTTTGCTCATATTTACCAAGGGTGCCAATATTAGTGGAGGGCACTGTATCAATGAATTTTAAAATTTAATAAAGCCAAAGACATGTTTTCATTAAATAAAAAATATTTTCTTTTAATTTAATTTGTTAATTAATTAATTGTATGTTTGTTTTTATTTCTCTCTAGAGGAAAGGACACAGGTAAGGAGTGCAGACATTAAACATACATTTTATAGTGTAAGGTGGGGTTACTATAGCAACGAACTTGTTATGGCGAGATTTTAGATAAATCCGACATCGGACGGAAGCAATAATACCACATTAACTTACATGTATATGAAAAGAGTAATTGCACTCAAAGAACAAAATATTTCAATGGAAAACTGGTATTAAAATGGAGTCGTAAAACTACTTTTAGATGTCTGCAACTTCGGTAGCTTACGGCTACATTTTTAACGACTCAATGGAAACAAACCCAAAGTGTGTTCTTCTGTATAAACCACCAGATAAGGTGGTGAACGAAAAAATAAAGAATATTCTTCTTTCAGAAAGAAAAATGCAATGCTCTTCACACAAACAGTGATCACCAGCACCTAATACAAGAACTGAGCAGAGGGGGTTTATATACTGGGCGCTAGATTGGTGAGAACACTGTCAGAATACTGTAAATGCATCAATGTTATTTGTTAATGGAAACTGTGATGGATGAATGAATACAAATGTTGAGTTGAATGAATTACATCCCTCACAACATTGTGTATTTGTTCCTACATTCCCACTCTGTTTAGTTATTCTTTATTGATTCAATTTAATGAAAACAGTCAAATTTGTTGTTGTTTTTTTATTTTTATTTGATTAATAATGAATGTACATGTCTATAAGATAGGGTCAGAAATTATTTTTATTTTTGTGTTGAATTATAAATGGTGGAGCAATGACCAAGCTGCCTATATTAAAGGGACAGTATACACTAATTTTCATATAATTGCATGTAATAGACACTATTATAAAGAATAAGATGCACAGATACTGATATAAAAATCCAGTATAAAACTGTTTAAAAAATTACTTAGAAGCTGTCAGCTTGGCTCTGTTGAAAAGGTAGTTGGAAAGCCCACTGCAAGTGGCAAATAAGACACTCCCCCTCCCCCTTCTTTTGCATATGAAAAGACCCTTTACACAAACAGCAGCAAGCTGGAGAAGGTAGCTGACTTTATTCACATAAAATTTTGGGGCTTGGTTAGGAGTCTGAAAATCAGAGCAATGTTATTTAAAAATAAGCAAAACTATACATTTATTTTTTAAAAAAAAACTTTATGGGCTATATAAATAGATCATCTACAAAACATTTATGCAAAGAAAAAATGAGTGTATAATGTCCCTTTAAGAAACTTCCACTACTCTATAGGCATCTGAACAATGCTATTGAAAACAGAATGCCTAATCAAACTTAAAGGGAAATTAAACCCAATTTTTTCTTTCGTGATTCAGATTTTTTTTTTAAAGTTTCCAGTTTACTTCTATTATTAGATTTGCTTTGTTCTCATGTTATTCTTTGTTGAGGAGATATCTAGATGTACAGTGAGCACATGTTGAAGCACTACAGGACAGGAAATAGAGAAGAACACAGAGGTGCCAATATAGCCTAGTAACGTCTGTATAAAGGGTTATTCAGTATGGTACAATATGGTACTCACAAAAGAGATGCACCCAATGGTGCTGATGGAACAGACTGGATCAATAGCAGTGGCCCAGCTCACTGTGTGCCAGCGTTCAAGCACTCGATCAAATAGTCAGCAGGCAAGGCGTTTGTACCTGTCAGTGATAAAAAATAGCTGCCATAGCCTAGTACAGTGGGGATATGCAGAGAAATAACACTGAGGCCTAGATTTGGAGTTTTGTCGGTAACGACCCGAAAAACTAACGCCGGCTTTTTTCTGGCCGCACCATAAAAATAACTCTGGTATCGAGAGTCCACATAAAGGCTGCGTTAGGCTCCAAAAAAGGAGCGTAGAGCATTTTTAACGCAGCTTCAACTCTCGATACCAGAGTTGCTTACGGACGCGGCCAGCCTCAAAAACGTGCTCGTGCATGATTCCCCCATAGGAAACAATGGGGCTGTTTGAGCTGAAAAAAACCCAAACACCTGCAAAAAAGCCGCGTTCAGCTCCTAACGCAGCCCCATTGTTTGCTATGCGGTAACCCTTCCGACGTCTGCACTTAACACTCTAACATGTACCCCGAGTCTAAACACCCCTAACCTTACACTTATTAACCCCTAATCTGCCGCCCCCGCTATAGCTGACCCCTGCATATTATTTTTAACCCCTAATCTGCCGATCCGTAAACCGCTGCTACTTACATTATCCCTATGTACCCCTAATCTGCTGCCCTAACATTGCCGACCCCTATATTATATTTATTAACCCCTAATCTGCCCCCCACAACGTCGCCTCCGCCTGCCTACACTTATTAACCCCTAATCTGCCGAGCGGACCTGAGCGCTACTATAATAAAGTTATTAACCCCTAATCCACCTCACTAACCCTATCATAAATAGTATTAACCCCTAATCTGCCCTCCCTAACATCGCCGACACCTAACTTCAATTATTAACCCCTAATCTGCCGACCGAATCTCGCCGCTATTCTAATAAATGTATTAACCCCTAAAGCTAAGTCTAACCCTAATACTAACACCCCCCTAAGTTAAATATAATTTAAATCTAACGAAATTAATTAACTCTTATTAAATAAATTATTCCTATTTAAAGCTAAATACTTACCTGTAAAATAAATCCTAATATAGCTACAATATAAATTATAATTATATTATAGCTATGTTAGGATTTATATTTATTTTACAGGTAACTTTGTATTTATTTTAACCAGGTACAATAGCTATTAAATAGTTAAGAACTATTTAATAGCTAAAATAGTTAAAATAATTACAAATTTACCTGTAAAAGAAATCCTAACCTAAGTTACAAATAAACCTAACACTAGACTATCAATAAATTAATTAAATAAACTACCTACAATTACCTACAATTAACCTAACACTACACTATCAATAAATTAATTAAATACAATTGCTACAAATAAATACAATTAAATAAACTAGCTAAAGTACAAAAAATAAAAAAGAACTAAGTTACAAAAAATAAAAAAATATTTACAAACATAAGAAAAATATTACAACAATTTTAAACTAATTACACCTACTCTAAGCCCCCTAATAAAATAACAAAGCCCCCCAAAATAAAAAAATGCCCTACTCTATTCTAAATTACTAAAGTTCACAGCTCTTTTACCTTACCAGCCCTGAACAGGGCCCTTTGCGGGGCATGCCCCAAGAAATACAGCTCTTTTGCCTGTAAAAAAAACATACAATACCCAAGCCCCCCAACATTACAACCCACCACCCACATACCCCTAATCTAACCCAAACCCCCCTTAAATAAACCTAACACTAAGCCCTGAAGATCATCCTACCTTGTCTTCACCATACCAGGTTCACCGATCGGTCCAGAAGAGCTCCTCCGATGTCCTGATCCAAGCCCAAGCGGGGGGCTGAAGAGGTCCATGATCCGGCTGAAGTCTTCATCCAAGCGGGGCAGAAGACTTCTTCCATCCGATTGAAGTCTTCATCCAAGCGGCATCCATCCGGAGCGAAGCGGCAGCATCCTGAAGACCTCCACCGCGGAACATCCATCCTGGCCGACGACTGAACGACGAATGACGGTTCCTTTAAATTACGTCATCCAAGATGGCGTCCCTCGAATTCCGATTGGCTGATAGGATTCTATCAGCCAATCGGAATTAAGGTAGGAATATTCTGATTGGCTGATGGAATCAGCCAATCAGAATCAAGTTCAATCCGATCGTCGTTCAGTCGTCGGCCAGGATGGATGTTCCGCGGTGGAGGTCTTCAGGATGCTGCCGCTTCGCTCCGGATGGATGCCGCTTGGATGAAGACTTCAATCGGATGGAAGAACTCTTCTGCCCCGCTTGGATGAAGACTTCAGCCGGATCATGGACCTCTTCAGCCCCCTGCTTGGGCTTGGATCAGGACATCGGAGGAGCTCTTCTGGACCGATCGGTGAACCTGGTATGGTGAAGACAAGGTAGGATGATCTTCAGGGGCTTAGTGTTAGGTTTATTTAAGGGGGGTTTGGGTTAGATTAGTGGTATGTGGGTGGTGGGTTGTAATGTTGGGGGGCTTGGGTATTGTATGGTTTTTTTTACAGGCAAAAGAGCTGTATTTCTTGGGGCATGCCCCGCAAAGGGCCCTGTTCAGGGCTGGTAAGGTAAAAGAGCTTTGAACTTTAGTAATTTAGAATAGGGTAGGGCATTTTTTTATTTTGGGGGGCTTTGTTATTTTATTAGGGGGCTTAGAGTAGGTGTAATTAGTTTAAAATTGTTGTAATATTTTTCTTATGTTTGTAAATATTTTTTTATTTTTTGTAACTTAGTTCTTTTTTATTTTTTGTACTTTAGCTAGTTTATTTAATTGTATTTATTTGTAGCAATTGTATTTAATTAATTTATTGATAGTGTAGTGTTAGGTTAATTGTAGGTAATTGTAGGTAGTTTATTTAATTAATTTATTGATAGTCTAGTGTTAGGTTTATTTGTAACTTAGGTTAGGATTTCTTTTACAGGTAAATTTGTAATTATTTTAACTATTTTAGCTATTAAATAGTTCTTAACTATTTAATAGCTATTGTACCTGGTTAAAATAAATACAAAGTTACCTGTAAAATAAATATAAATCCTAAAATAGCTATAATATAATTATAATTTATATTGTAGCTATATTAGGATTTATTTTACAGGTAAGTATTTAGCTTTAAATAGGAATAATTTATTTAATAAGAGTTAATTAATTTCGTTAGATTTAAATTATATTTAACTTAGGGGGGTGTTAGTATTAGGGTTAGACTTAGCTTTAGGGGTTAATACATTTATTAGAATAGCTGCGAGATTCGGTCGGCAGATTAGGGGTTAATAATTGAAGTTAGGTGTCGGCGATGTTAGGGAGGGCAGATTAGGGGTTAATACTATTTATGATAGGGTTAGTGAGGTGGATTAGGGGTTAATAACTTTATTATAGTAGCGCTCAGGTCCGCTCGGCAGATTAGGGGTTAATAAGTGTAGGCAGGTGGAGGCGACGTTGAGGGGGGCAGATTAGGGGTTAATAAATATAATATAGGGTTCGGCGGTGTTAGGGGCAGCAGATTAGGGGTACATAAGGATAACGTAGGTGGCGGCGCTTTGCGGTCGGCAGATTAGGGGTTAATAAGTGTAGGCAGGTGGAGGCGACATTGAGGGGGGCAGATTAGGGGTTAATAAATATAATATAGGGGTCGGCGGTGTTAGGGGCAGCAGATTAGGGGTACATAAGTATAACGTAGGTGGCGGTCGGCAGATTAGGGGTTAAAAAAATTTTTTCGAGTGTCGCCGATGTGGGGGGACCTCGGTTTAGGGGTACATAGGTAGTTTATGGGTGTTAGTGTACTTTAGAGCACAGTAGTTAAGAGCTTTATAAACCGGCGTTAGCCAGAAAGCTCTTAACTACTGACTTTTTTCCTGCGGCTGGAGTTTTGTCGTTAGATGTCTAACGCTCACTTCAGAAACGACTCTAAATACCGGAGTTAGAAAAATCCCATTGAAAAGATAGGATACGCAATTTACGTAAGGGGATCTGCAGTATGGAAAAGTCGCGGCTGGAAAGTGAGCGTTAGACCCTATTTTGAGTGACTCCAAATACCGGCGGTAGCCTAAAACCAGCGTTAGGAGCCTCTAACACTGGTTTTCACGGCTAACGCCAAACTCTAAATCTAGGCCTGAGTGATTGCACTTACAAGATGTAGCGCACCTCCAGGTGCCGTAATGGCATGCTGGGACCTCTTAGTCGCCCAGTAGACTATGCTTAGGCGTTTGACAGGATCCTCTAAGCACCATACGAATTGAAGGCCCAGATAAATCCCAGAAGACAGCAAGTGTATCATAAAAACATATAATATTATTTAAAAACAAATCAACGCGTTTCTCAGCCCTTCAAAGGCTGTTTCCTCAGGCTATACAATGATAATAATAATAAAAACTGGATACACTTGCTATTTAAACTCTTCCTGGTCCTACAATAGGTTAATAGGCACAGACCCACCCCCTAATCTTCCAATTTAATTGAGAGTAGGTGCTTTTTGGAGAAATAGTGGCCTTATTATAAGAGTACTTTTAGTTGTACTTATTCCATCTAGGAGGTTTGTGCACCTCTGGGGGCGGGACATGTAGCAGATCGCTCGTGAGTTAAATTCTCAATATGGTTGAGACCATCTTAATAATAGAGAAACCGCTGCATTTATATGTCACAACAATGATTATTATGACATGTACAGATGATGCGATTTCACATCATCTGTGTGATCAATGCCGACAAGCGGCTGACAGTGGGAGGTGACGCTGTGTCGTCACACCTCTTGCACACCCATATAGTCACTTCGGATAGGCTAGGAACATACACACCTCCGTGACATACTCGTTAAGCGATTCGGAGCCGTAAATGCTTGACATATATAACCATTCAGAGTGTATTTGAAAAAAAGTTTTAGACGCTCTAAATCGCAAATTGGTATGTTTGTGTCTCAATATATATTTTATGGGATTTACTCGTTAACTCAGATATTTGTGATTAACCTTATATACATATGAGATAGACCCAGTCGTTCATTATTCGACTTAAAAAGTTTGGCGTTTTTACAGAGGGAGCTCCTCTGATAGGCTACACTTATTTAACTATATTAGTATATATATTGTGCCAAGCATATATTTCCTATTTACCAGATTGTAGTGATCTTTACCATGGGATTTAGGAATGGCCCTAGTTATACACTATAGACAGGTTCATGCATTGCCTGTATTTATATGAGACAGGGTGATTTTATCACTATGGTGATATTATAAGTCAAATTAACTTGCAGCTGACCAGAGGTCAGGTGCTGTTCTTCTATCAATGGATATTCGTACACAGACCATTGGAGGATTAGGGGGGTGGAGCTGTACCTATTAACCTATTGTAGGACAAGGAATGGTTTAAATAGCAAGTGCATCCAGTTTTTATTATTATTAATAAAAAAGCCTGAGGAAACAGCCTTTGAAGGGCTGAGAAACGCGTTGCTTTGTTTTTAAATAAAATTATATGTTTTTATAATACACTTGTTGTCTTCTGGGATTTATCTGGGCCTTCAATTCTTATGGTGCTTAGAGGATCCTGTCAAACGCCTAAGCATAGTCTACTGGGCGACTAAGAGGTCCCAGCATGCCATTACGGCACCTGGAGGTGCGCTACATCTTATAAGTGCAATCACTAAGTGTTATTTCACTGCATATCTCCACTGACAGGTACAAACGCCTTGCCTGCTGACTATTTGATCGATTGCTTGAACGCTGGCACACAGTGAGCTGGGCCACTGCTATTGATCCAGTCTGTTCCATCAGCACCATTGAGTGCATCTCTTTTGTGAGTACCATCTTGTACCATACTGAATAACCATTTATACAGACTAGGCTATATTGGCACCTCTGTGTTCTTCTCTATTTCCAGATCAACTATCTCCAGGGACTGACCATTCCTTTGACAGAGTGCTGCTAGCTTGTTGGATTACAAGGACTTATTTTCTTTCCTTATTATAAGGACTTTTTAACTTTTTTCCTTAATTCATCATAATTTTCTATTTTTATTTTTTATTGTGTTAACCTGTTTAATTAATTTTTTATTGTGTTCATTTTATGCATTTAGGGTATACATTCTGTTGCTTGTATTGTTTACTCGCGTTGTAGAATTTTGAGTAGGGAAGCGCCCCCTATGGGAATTTGTTCTGATCATCATATATCCCCTATTTTCTTCGCACTACAGGACAGGAAATAATAGAAATAAATTAGAAAGTTGTTTAAAATTGTATGTTCTATCTGAATCATTAACGAAAATGTTTGGGTTTTATGTCCCTTTAAACTATGACTTAACAATATAAATTTTAAAAAGCAAAATTAAATCCAATTTAAAAACCTGAAAACTCTGATTGATATTTCTTTTAAACAGGGTTACCACATAAGTAACATTCAAGCACTGCCGCTCTCTAGCACAAGTCATTGGGGAGTATGTGCAACTGTCATTCCTTGTTGAGTCACCAGCGGTTTCCTGCTCTGGAGCTGCAATGTTTGTAATACATAATTATCCAGGGTCAGTAATGCAAAAAAAATATCACACATTCTAACGAATTAGAACACGCCATTGTGCATCAGACAGTCCTTGTAATGTTTAAATCCTTTTAGTTTAAATGCTTGGTAGCAAAAAATAGGTGTTCTTTTCCAATTTTATCTAAAGCCCCATAACAATAAGCCCATGTATATCTAGTGATAAGATGACAGCTGCATGAAGCTTTAATTTAAATTTATAGCAACAATTTGTCTAGGATAAAAGCTTGAAAATAGCCTTTACTATGGTTGTTATAATAAAAAAAGCAAGGACACGTATATTTTATTGGGTGAAAGAAACAGTGTTCTATTTTGATCACTGATGAGAGATGGCTAAGGAACCTGAAACGTTGTCATTTTTTAATGGTTTGCCCTTTTTAAAAGATTTAAAGAAGCAGGAAATTATAGGTTTATAGATTTGGCAATTCCATTGTTCCATGCCCTGCAGTTACATATTGATCACTGATCAACAAGTGCTTTTGTTGCAAGTGCCGAACTCAAGACCTGTTATGGGCTTATATTAAATGCCCAATTATCTTTTTTTCCATTGTGTATTTTAAACTAAGACTTGCAGAACACGCATCATCCGCAAGCTTATTAAACTGTGTACAATATATCCTGTTCTGTCCTTTTTTCCCCCTAAGATGTTTACTTAACAGTAAGACTGCTTTTCATGTCTTTACCATGGTAGATTTACATGTAATTTACACAAGTATGTCTTCTGTTTGCTTAAGGAACAATAAAGCTATACTATTTTGATTCAAAGTTTTATGAAGTATTCTGTTAATTTGTTTGCTCCCCTATTTTTCCATAATAAACTTGTAAATGCATGATATAATTGCTGTTTTTAAATTTAACCTGCGTCAGCACTGAAATGGTTGATAAATAGCATAGCAAAAGTTCTTATGTGGAACACTGCACAAATATAGCACAAGGAAGCTATGTATTTGTGTTTCTCTGATCCTCCGTGAATCTTACTGTCTGGAATGTATGGTATGTGCACTGCACAAATTCGATGGATCCTAGGCCTGGAGCAATCAGGAGACAATAGAAAACAGTTACATGCAGTAATGTGTTGTCATCATCCTGATCCGCTTTCTCTGCTGTCTCCTTTGTTCTTCTTGAATTTAAATTGTAATTTAGTAGCAATAAACTTAAAGGGGCATTCAACTCAAAATGTTAGTAAAAACTATTGTAATATACATTATTTCGGCTGCTTTTCCTGTAATTTTACTTTGAAAATGATGGTTCTACAACTCAAATTAAAGCAATCATCCCCATATATGGTGAATTTTTGTACTTCATATGGATATGTGACTTTCTCCTGTTCAGATACCTTTGAAAATTAAAGTTATTTTCTTTAAGCGCTTACTCTTTTTATTTAAAAAAAAAAAAAAGACTTGGAAATCAAATCATTAATACGCAGAAGCTGTGTTAAGTGTGTTAGAAAGGATCTTTAGAGTTTTTCAACATTTAATAGTACCCAGTGGAAAAAAAACACTTCTCAGCTCCCTTAAAGGGACACTAAACCCAACATTTTTCTTTCATGATTCAGGTAGAGAATACAATTTTAAATAACACTCCCATTTACTTCTATTATCTAATTTGTTTTATTCTTTAGATATCGTTTGTTGAAGAAAAAGCAATGCACATAGATGAGCCAATCACACAAAGCATCTATGTGCAGCAACCAATCAGCAGCTGCTGAGCATATCTAGATATGCTTTTCAGCAAAGGATATCAAGAGAATGAAGCAAGTTAGATAACAGAAGTAAATTAGAAGGTTGTTTAAAATTGCATGCACTTTCTAAATCATGAAAGAAAAAATGGGGGTTTCATGTCCCTTTAATAGCACAGCGATTGGCACCTTGTTTGTGCACATGGTTGTCAGCCTCAGTGTTATAAAAACAAACAAGAAGCATTTTTTTAAATACTGCTTTGTAGGAACTGCAAAGCCTCGCTCGTCGAGTTGAGCTCTTATTATAAGTTGAAAGAAAACTGTTTTCGCTCTCGCAGTAACCCGACTAGTGCAAATATCCAAAGTTAGAATATTGTGTGCGCGTTCACGTATTCTCCCATAGAAGTCAATGGAGAAAAAAAAGTGGAAAAAAAAACCTAACACCTTACTCAGGCGCAAACACGATCCCATATTCTCATTTGCACTAACCCAACATGAAAATATGAATATTTACATTCCAATGTTCTACACATACCAGAATATTTTCCATTTATTCATAAATGAATATTTCTACATATATCTGATGGGTTGTAGTACAATATATATCTATACCCATATATCTATACCTATTTATAATCATATATATATATATGTTATTATATATAGGTATCGATATATACAGATATATATAGCAATATCTATTTAGAAATACATAGAACATATTCTGCCATGTGCAGAACGTTGGAATGTGAAGTAAATACACACTATAACACTTTATTATACTGTATATGAATATTGCATAAATATGCTATTACATGTTTTCATCTACTGAACGGCGAAGGGCTCCAATGCACTTATATATATATATATGTCTTTATATATGTATACATATGTAATTATGTGTTTATGTGTGGGTATATGTCTGTAAATACATATATACACATATATACACATATAAATACTGTATAATAATACATATGTATATATATATATATATATATATATATACATACATATACATCTTAAGAGATGTATATGTATGTATCTCAATGTTACACCTGAGATCTCATATCTTTGAGACTTAATAACTTTTGTGTGCAATATTTATTTTTAATAAATATTTATTTTTGTTACAACTTTTAAGCTTCACAAAAAAGTTAACCAATAGCTCTGAAGTTGCGGTAATAATTCACCTGACACTGAGCCCAAAAAAATCTTTCGTGATTCAGATAGAGCATGCCATTTTAAGCAACTTTCTAATTTACTCCGATTAGCAATTTTTCTTCGATCTCTTGCTATCTTTATTTGAAAAAGAAGGCATCTAAGCTTTTTTGGGGTTCAGAACTCTGGATAGCACTTTTTTATTGGTGGATGAATTTATCCACCAATCAGCAAGGACAACCCAGGTTTTGTTTACCAAAAATGGGCCGACATCTAAACTTACATTCTTGCATTTCAAATAAAGATACCAAGAGAATGAAGACAATTTGATAATAGGAGTAAATTAGAAAGTTGCTTAAAATGTCATGCTCTATTTGAATCATGAAAGAAAAAATTTGGGTTCAGTGTCCCTTTAAATTGCGAATGACCTCATGTGATTGAGTAAGCTTGATGAGTAAGTTTGCTCGGGTGCAAACGTTTGCTCTCCACTCGTAATCTAGCCCTATAGATATTATACCTACAAAACACATATCTATACGTACATACAAAATAGTATATACGAAATTTCATAAATTGAAAAGTATGTACAAAAAATAATAATTTAATCCTGTATTTAACACTTATGTTTACAATGCTTAAACTATTTTAAGATATTTTTTTTCAAATCTATCTGAATAAAATATTTTCTCTTGAAATGATAAGCAATATTTGTATAGCACTTGCTGCAAAAAACAAACAACCCCCCCCCACAAAAAAACCTAATAAATTTATTATAATATATTAAAAAAATGGTTTGCTGTCCACCAAAAAAAGAATAATCTAATATAATCTAATAAATATGTTTTACAATATTGTTTGCTGAGTCATCTTGCATATAAGAAAAGTGTAAAAACAGTGTTTACACACAAAATAATTTTGATTGTGTTACATTCCTGCAAGACACTAAAGATCTCCTGAACAGAGACATATTTATGTGTACTAATACCTGGCCACCCAAGCCAAAGGTCGGTTCATTTGTAACCTTTACTGATGTCTGTGTGACTATGAGTCACATGAATTTACATTCCAATGTTCTACACATACCAGAATATTTTCCATTTATTCATAAATGAATATTTCTACATATATCTGATGGGTTGTAGTACAATATATATCTATACCCATATATCTATACCTATTTATAATCATATATATATATATGTTATTATATATAGGTATCGATATATACAGATATATATAGCAATATCTATTTAGAAATACATAGAACATATTCTGCCATGTGCAGAACGTTGGAATGTGAAGTAAATACACACTATAACACTTTATTATACTGTATATGAATATTGCATAAATATGCTATTACATGTTTTCATCTACTGAACGGCGAAGGGCTCCAATGCACTTATATATATATATATGTCTTTATATATGTATACATATGTAATTATGTGTTTATGTGTGGGTATATGTCTGTAAATACATATATACACATATATACACATATAAATACTGTATAATAATACATATGTATATATATATATATATATATATATACATACATATACATCTTAAGAGATGTATATGTATGTATCTCAATGTTACACCTGAGATCTCATATCTTTGAGACTTAATAACTTTTGTGTGCAATATTTATTTTTAATAAATATTTATTTTTGTTACAACTTTTAAGCTTCACAAAAAAGTTAACCAATAGCTCTGAAGTTGCGGTAATAATTCACCTGACACTGAGCCCAAAAAAATCTTTCGTGATTCAGATAGAGCATGCCATTTTAAGCAACTTTCTAATTTACTCCGATTAGCAATTTTTCTTCGATCTCTTGCTATCTTTATTTGAAAAAGAAGGCATCTAAGCTTTTTTGGGGTTCAGAACTCTGGATAGCACTTTTTTATTGGTGGATGAATTTATCCACCAATCAGCAAGGACAACCCAGGTTTTGTTTACCAAAAATGGGCCGACATCTAAACTTACATTCTTGCATTTCAAATAAAGATACCAAGAGAATGAAGACAATTTGATAATAGGAGTAAATTAGAAAGTTGCTTAAAATGTCATGCTCTATTTGAATCATGAAAGAAAAAATTTGGGTTCAGTGTCCCTTTAAATTGCGAATGACCTCATGTGATTGAGTAAGCTTGATGAGTAAGTTTGCTCGGGTGCAAACGTTTGCTCTCCACTCGTAATCTAGCCCTATAGATATTATACCTACAAAACACATATCTATACGTACATACAAAATAGTATATACGAAATTTCATAAATTGAAAAGTATGTACAAAAAATAATAATTTAATCCTGTATTTAACACTTATGTTTACAATGCTTAAACTATTTTAAGATATTTTTTTTCAAATCTATCTGAATAAAATATTTTCTCTTGAAATGATAAGCAATATTTGTATAGCACTTGCTGCAAAAAACAAACAACCCCCCCCCCACAAAAAAACCTAATAAATTTATTATAATATATTAAAAAAATGGTTTGCTGTCCACCAAAAAAAGAATAATCTAATATAATCTAATAAATATGTTTTACAATATTGTTTGCTGAGTCATCTTGCATATAAGAAAAGTGTAAAAACAGTGTTTACACACAAAATAATTTTGATTGTGTTACATTCCTGCAAGACACTAAAGATCTCCTGAACAGAGACATATTTATGTGTACTAATACCTGGCCACCCAAGCCAAAGGTCGGTTCATTTGTAACCTTTACTGATGTCTGTGTGACTATGAGTCACATGAATTTAGCAAGGGAACAGATCCTGTTGCTTGATTGATGCTTAGTCAGGGTCTGAGAAAAAATGAGGATTACTGTAGCATCAAATACTGTGGTTACTTCAGTTGTCCCTGGACAAGGCTTTACCTCCCAAAGCAGGAAGGGGGAAGGAAACTAAAGGCACAAACTGTTTCCTAATTTGCCACTTAATTCAGTGCAAATACAAGGCAACACTAGCAAAAAAAAATCCTGCTGAATCCACACCTGGAAAGAAGTGTGAAGGATCAAAGGTCATTTCACATCAAAGAGCTCATAAAAGATACTCACTAAAGCAAATGATCATTTTTATTTGTTGGGCCACCTCATACTTACAGGATATTTAAGTTTTAGTGTTGTGGTTTTGTTTTTATGCCTAAAGTTTCAATCAGCAGTTTTCCTCACTGGTTGATCATCCAATTAATAATCTGCTGCCACATAGAAAATTCTCTTCAGGTCAGTAAATTCTCTTGAAGGAGTTTTCAGTGGATGTCAAATGTAATCTGTGTTTCCTCTAAAACCACAATCTGTAGCATTATAATCACCTTGAAGTCCTTCAAAAGCGATAAGTCTAAGTAGTTTTTGCTTTGTGACACCTCTGACTCATTTTCCTTAATCAAGTGACACTCCAAGCTGTATATCTATAACATATAAATAATATAATACCATTCACACATTATGGGCTAAATTACAAGTGGAGCTTGAGTTAAGCTTTTTGCGCTAGTCAGGCTGCGTTCGTATTACAAGTTCCCAAAAAAATTATTTTGCGCTAACATTAACCTGAATAGCGCAAAAAACCTAACTTAAAGGATTACTTTCTGTTATAATTTTTAAGCTAAACAACTAACATATTAAAGTTAATAAACATTAATTAAAACCTACTGACCTATATTTTCTCCAAAACAAAGTTTCATAACGTTCTAAAAGTTATATCTTTTATTCGCCGATGATGTCACCTTATCCTGCCCACTATTTTCAGCACTGCATGTTCAAAATACTTAAACCAATAACTTTGTGTTTAAAGCGCCATTTTGAAACCTAGGTATTGTAAACGGATTGGTACAGAACAAAGGATACCCACGGAGTGGGTTTGGAAAACAATAAAATTTGCAGACAAGATTTCTGATATACGGTAGAGATATGTTAATGAAATGCTATTGATAAAAAGTGTATTTGGGGTAGTTAGTTAGTAACAGGCATAGAAAATATTTACTTACAGTGGCCCTGAAACTCCCCCGAACTCCTGAGATCACGCAAACATCATCACAGTCAATGGAGAAAAAAAATTGTTGATAAAAAACCACCCATCGTGCATACAACATAGCAAATGTGAAATATTTACAGTAAATACATTTTAAAAACTTTAGTAAAATTAATATTGTATAAATATGTTTTATCATGTTTTCATCTACTTAAAGGGACTGTACACTGTAAAATAGTTTTATATGAATGTACAGGTGGCCCTCGGTTTACAACGGTTCAATTTACACCGTTTCAGAATAACAACCTTTTTTTCCAGTCATGCGACTGCTATTGAAAAGCATTGAGAAGCAGTGCATTTATTAAAATAGCCAGTAGGTGGAGCTGTCCGCTTGTGTTGCAGCAAAGCCAAGCAAGCTGAAATTAATCAGTTTAACCAGACCTGAGCTATTGAGCAGATTTCAAAGAAACAAGATCTTCCTGTCTATAAATCAGTCCAGATTGGAATGCATAGAAAGAACTGTTTACAGAAAAATGCAAGTGAAGTCTGTGTTGTGTGATTATTTTATTACATTTATAATGCTGTTTAGCATTTAAAGTCTTCATTTCAAAGCTTTAAAAATAATGTATTAGATGTTACTTATGTCAATTTTGAGAGGGGCCTGGAACCTATCTCCCTCACTTCCCATTGACTTACATTATAAACTGGGTTTCAATTTACAACGGTTTCGATTTACAACCATCCCTTCTGGAACCTAACCCCGGCGTAAACTGAGGGCTACCTGTATAGTCAATGACTTGTTATACCAGCTGCAGAGTATAAAATATAAGAAATTGCATTTTTCGGTTTATTTGTGTATATAAAGTAGCTGGTTTTGTGCTTTTAAACCAAAGGGCTCTAATGCACTTACAGTATATATATATATATATATATATATATATATATATATATATATATATATATATATATATATATACTGTATGTCTATATGTGTGTGTGCATAAATATTAATGTTTTTATATGTGTATATACTGTATGACTGTAAATGCATATATACAAATATAAATACATTAATATATATGTACACATATATAAACATATCTATATACATACTACATATAAATACATATTTAGCCACCCGACATCTCACATCTTTGAGCCCTTAGAACTTTTTTGTGCAATGTTTTTTTAAATCATTTTTATTACACAGTTTTAAAATGAGTGTAATGTATTTTTGAAGTGTTTTGTGCAACTTTTTTGTTTCGGAAAACAGTTTACCACAGCTTTGAGATTGTGGTAAGGATTGAAGCGTAAATGGAGATTGCGCTAGTGGAATTGCGTTTTTGCTCAACTTTTAATATCAGCGCAATGAAAAAGGCTTGCAAAAAGATAATATCGCTTGCACAAAATAGTTTGCTCCTCACTTGTAATCTAGCTCTATATACACAAACAGTGGACATACTATACACACCACACACACACTTCCTACCCTCACACACTACACACACACACTGAGAACGGTGTTAATAGAAGAACGAGAAGAGATGAGTACAACTGAATTTCCTTCTAAGGAAATTCAAGCAACTCCACCTCCTATTAGAGTTAACCCATTGCCCACTCAGGCACCCCTTATAACCTTAGGGTCTACAGGGCAATTTATACATACAGCACAGGATCACAGTGCTGTCATCCAGCCCACTATCCCCCCCCCCTTCACCTCATGGGCCTCTGGCTCCACAAGGCCCTAATATGCAGGCTCAACCTCCTAACCTGAGCATACAGGCCCAACCTCCTAGCCTGATCATGCAGGCCTAACCTCCTAACCTAAACATACAGATCTAATCTCCTAGTGTGAGCATACAGGCCCAAAATAAAAGCCTTATTACACAGGCCCAGCCTCTTATCTTTTTGCTCTAGCCTACTATGGTTCCCTCTGTAGGCCTTGACATTGGGGCCTTGCTCCCTCCCCAATCGGTTGCTGCCTTGCAGGGCCTCCCGCCTACCGCCGCAGGCGCTGTAGCGTGCCTGCTTCAATCACTGGCCTCCATTGTGGCCTCATCTAACTCCCCTGATGGGGTGGGGGCTGCGGTCACTTCTGGAGGACTTCTCCCTGGTGGTCCAGTGGAATACATTCCTCATGTGGCCTCCGGTGGGCCTCCGGTTGTGGTTCTGTTAGGCCCCGCTCCTTCCGGTGACGTCATTGCGGCACACGCAAGTCACATGCACGCCTCTCCGGAAAGCAGTACTCACTCTGCACTGCCAGCTCCGGTACCTCCATTGGGAATCAGCAGCCCATCCTCCCTGCACAGGCCCATGGGTGAGTCCGGGTACCTGGCGGTTGGGGACGGAGGGCGGGGGGCGGGGTCTCAGGCGCGGCGCAGTAACCAGGCCAGAGCTGTCTCCAGGCAATCAGGCATAGGCACCAGATTCACAACAAAGGCCTCAGGAAAGGTTGTGACTAAAGTAGGCCGCAATGCGCAAGCGATGGGGGCAATCTCTGATCTTAATACAGTAGGCCACAATGCGCTAGCGATGGGGGCAATCTCTGATGTTAATACAGTAAGCCCAAATGCGCTAGCGATGGGGACAATTACTGATTCTAGGCCCAGAAATAACGTCCTTTATGCGATGGGGGTCAATACTAATGAGATTCCTAGCCACCCTAGCGCACAATTGTTGGGGACTAGTAATACCATACTGCATGGTTACACTGATGCACAGGTGATAGAGGCTAGTAACACCATGACACCAGTTTTGGGGGCATATAACAACGCTGGGAACATTACTACACAGGTTTCTGCATCTCGTGTTAGGCCATTGCTTTCTCATAATGTTTGTGCTTCTCATGGCTTTCTCATGCCTTTGAACCCCTAATCTTTTCAAAGCCAGGAAAGGGTTAATAAGGCTGGACAGGCAGCTTATAGCTCCCTGACACAAGCTGCTACTCCTGTACATCAAGATTTTCTGCTTTCCTCACCTTCAGCTTGCCCTCCTTTGTCTTTTTCACACGCCTCTCATAATTTTGGCTCACATGAGACTGTTCATGCAGTTAGGGACCTATCTGGTATATACTCTGCTCAGGGTGCTAATTTTCAAGGGGGAACCCAGGAAGCTAAGGGGGGGCAACACAATGTAAGAATTAGCATAGGAGCCTCCCTCCACAACCATCAAGGTATCTCGGACATGTTGTTTCTATTACAGGATCTGCTTTCCTGTGTATCCCGCTCCAATCCTGCTACCATGGTGGACGTCAGTAGCATTCCTGCTCCATCTATTTCAGTAGCTCCCACAGAGAGAATAGAGGATGCCCAGCCTTCTACCTCTGGATGAGCCCAGCCCAATGCAGGCCCTGTGAACACTGCACAACAAGGGGCACCCTCTGCTGGACCAGGTGAGCCCACTGTTTTCACGCACCCTCGCACATTTGTTTATGACACATCCTCAGATAGTGAGGCAGACAGTGATTCCTCTGTAGTTTTAGATAGAGGTCAAAGGTGAATGTTTAAGAGGTTAAAAAATTTAATTGTGGCTCAAAATAAAATTCCAAACACCACTCCTTTGCCAGCATAGTGGTGCCCCTTGCCAGGGATGCTGGGTCAGGCGGCAACCCATATACTCTTAGTTGTAGAGTAGCTGTCCAAGGAGATACCTTACTGTCCCTCATCCATTCTCTGCATTCCCACCTCAAACCCATGACAGTTCAAAAGATTCAAGAGACAAGGTATGTTAATGTTTTTGAGTTGTCTGTGGAAGCGCACAGGCAAAAGGAACGCAATTTGGATGGAACGGACCCTAAGCTGAGATGCTTCAGAGTTCTGTCCACTTGCTCAGGCCATAGATATCCTAAAGAATACTGACACTATACATTGGATGCACAATCATTACTGTAACGGTGCTTGGCGTGATTATGAAGCCAAATTCTGAAGGAAAATGGCTTGGAACCCACTGCTAACATTTGGTTGCACTAAGACACACCTTTGGAATAGGCTAGATAGGGAAAGGTCCCCTTCACCGCCACCTTCAGTTAGGAATACTCAAAGCCGCCCATTTACTCGCACCAGAAAAAGGGGTAGAGAGTGCTGGAAGTTCCAGAACAAGCAATGTGACAAAGGGAACTCCTATTCCTTTCGTCACGTTTACAGATACTTCTAAAACTACAACTGGAGGCAAGAGCACCCACACCCGTAAAAGAGGACGCCCTTGAATCTTGGTTGCTTCACTACCCCGACCGTCAAAATGCTCATCTTTTGCTGACTGGACTAACTGACGGTTTTCTGATACCAGTTACCCTTCCCGTAAGCGGGTCTAGACTTCATAGAAATCTGAAATCCGCTTACTAGTTCCCCAAAGTAGTGCATGTTAAATTAGACAAGGAACTTTCCCTGGGTAGAATCCTCTGCCCATTTAAAAATCCACCTTTCGACAAATTGGTTGTGTCACCTTTGGGAGTGGTCCCTAAGAAAGAGCCTGGCAAGTTTCGTCTGATACAGCACCTATCTTACCCCAGAGGATACTCTGTCAATGATGCAATAGACCCAGCTTTAAGTTCAGTGCATTATCAATCTTTTTATGAGGCGCTAAACTTTGTTAGGACAGCAGGTAAGGGTACACTCATGGTGAAACTTGATATTGAGTCTGCTTTTTGGCAACTACCCAACAGCTTTCCCAATGATGGGGTTCAAATTTCAGGGTTCATTCTATATTGACCACTGTCTCCCTATGGGATGTGCATTGTCCTGCTCACTGTTTGAAAAATTTAGCTACTTTCTTCATTGGGCAGTTACTGCAGCGGTGGGTTATGATGCCATGGCTCATTACCTTGACAATTTTCTAATTGTCGGGTTCCCCGCTTCTAATCAATGCCATACCATTATGGATGCTATGCGGCATTTAATGAACAAATTTGGTGCTCCCCTAGCAGAGGATAAAACCCAGGGACCATGTTCTTTTCTTACATTTTTAGGAATTGAGATTGATTCCAAATTAATGTTATGTCACCTTCCTGCAGACAAGGTTTCAAAGCTGTTACAAGCAGTGCAAACAGCATCGTTATCAAAGAAACTGACTTTGAAACAGTTACAATCCCTGCTTGGTCTTTTATATTTTGCCTGCAGGGTGATTCCCTTAGGTCGGATTTTTAATAGGCGACAACAAGCCCCATTGAAAGGTATGCAGATAAGACATGGTAGAAGACCTAGTGGTGTGGGAATCCTTTCTCCTTGACTTTAATGGGATTTGTCTGTGGAGATCTGATCATGTCCCTATTCAGTCCCTTCATCTCTTCACAGAAGCTTCCGGGTCCCAGGGATTTGGTGCATACTTTCAAGGGCAGTGGGCCACAGGTCCTTGGCCTCCAAATTAGGCATTGAAAGGCCTCACCAGAAACCTTACCTTATTGGAAATTTTCCCTATAGACTTGTCACTAGAACTTTGGGGCCGCAGTTTACAAAATAGTGCGGTTATATTTTGGCGTGACAACTTGAGCGTGATGCACGCTATTAATAACCTGTCTGCATCACCCCCCATAGTAATTAGATATTTTAGACTAATAGTTCTCCAATGCCTCAAATTTAACATCAATTTCCTTGCACAGCATGCCCCAGGAGTTAACAACTCCATAGCTAATGCCCTTTCCCGTTTTAATTGGCCACTCTTTAGAAAGCTAGCCCTGCAAGCTGCTGCGGAAGGACTTATTTGTCCAGATTTCCTTTAGCAGCTGGTAGAACCTGGACCTCCCTACTTCCACTAACAAAACTTTCCCTCGCCTCACGCACATGGAACACCTATGACAAGCATTGGAGGGAATGGGAATCCTTTTGCAGAGACTCAGTCGTTAGTTCAGGCGTCTCACATTACGCTGATAGAATGGTTATCTCGCCTGACGTCTTGTGATGTACGTAAAGGTGCAGTACAATCTAGGTTAGCAGCCCTGTGGTATTTTAACAAATTATTGCACTTTCCAGATATTTATTCCAATTTTCTAATTAGGAAAATTATTAAGGGTTAGGGAGGCTTGAGAAGAAAGCCCCTGGTGCTAGAAAACCCATTACTATAGACAGGCTTCAGAGCCTCCTGTTGTCATTATCGACAGTCTGTTCTTCCCTGTTCAAGGCTACTCTGTTTAAAGCGGCATTTGCCCTGGCATTCTTTGGCGCCTTGTGCATTGGGGAGCTACTGCCCCCATCTAAAGCTGATCGCAATTCAGGAATTATGTTTCATCATGTTTCCATGTATCCTGATGCAGTATTGCTTTTTATTCCCAAGTCCAAAACTGACCAGGACGGTAACAGCACTTGGCTTACCCTATCTCCACAAGCCAATAGTGTTCCCTGCCCTATTCCCTTATTGTCAGACTATATACGAATTTGCCCCAATACTCCCGGACAGTTCTTAATTCATGCTGACTGCACGCCCTTGTCACAATATCAGTTTCAGAAAGTTTTGAAAGTAACGGTTGAGCACGCTGGTCCTGCACTCTTTTAGAATTGGGGTGGCCACAAGTGCAGCCTCCTCAGGCAAGTCAGTGGAAAAAATCCAGCACCTCGGCAGATGGCGATCTAACAGATATTGCTTATATGTTTGGCCACTTAATTCTTCCACAGGGTCCAAGTCATAATTACAAATATTAACAGTTGTTTCCTTTTAGGTTTCTCCAGAAGGGCCTCGCGGGTATGGGTCATTTGCCACTCATTTGTCCATTGGGCATCCATCAGAGCCACAGCCATGCATAACTGCCAGCTAGGTTTTTCCCCAAATAAAGTGTCACTCAGATGGTTAGGCAGGAGAGGGATGAGCTGGCGAGACTTGCCAACCCAGATAGGAGAAGCACACACGGTGGGGTAAACCAGATATCCTCATACTGCAGTTAGGGGGAAATGATATCGGTTCCATCCCAGCCTTGGAACTTTAAACATTATACTAGCGGACATCGCTCCAGAGGTTGCCATACGGTGGTCCAACATTATAGCTAGGCTCCACTGGAGGTTTATGGGAACTGCAGGTGCGGCATATAGAGTCCGCAAGAAAGTGAATAGAGTGGAGGGCAAAGCCGTGACTGGTGGTGGGGGTTTTGTTATCCTCCACGATAACATCACGGCCGGCGCCACACACCTATACAGACCTAATGGGGTATATCTTACTGATGCTGGCATAGAGCTCATGCTTCTAAATTAAAAAATTCAGTTTAAAAATATTGACATTTACAGCCCTAAAAACAAAATACTTTATATTGGCTCTTACTTGATATTGGCAGCAAGAGCTCCTCTTGGCGGGAGGTCATGGCCTGTCTCATTGCAGATAGAGAGGTTGGGGTGGAGTAATGTTTTTGGGTCTTTGCAACTCCCGATCACCTCATTACCTCTATCCTGAGAAAAGTATTCCTTCGATGCTGCCCCTGGTCATTGACTTCCTGTCGTGTTGAGGACACTATTTTAGAACTCACTTGCCGCCATCCAATTTGCAGCCGGTTTATGGTTGTCAGTTTAAAAGTAAAAAATACACTTGCTACACACACTACACATACCATACACACATTCTAACCGTGCACACTACACATACCATACACACATTCTAACCGTGCACACTACACATACCATACACACATTCTAACCGTGCACACTACACACAGACACTGTACACACACTACATACACAAACAATACACAGAACTCTCCCCAGGACATTTTTAATGGGTGCACTACCCAGCTGATTTTACTGGCCACCCAGCTAAAATTTAGGCACTATTAACCCCTTAAAGGACATTAAACCCAAAATATTTCTTTCATTATTCAGATAGAGAATACAATTTTAAAAAAGTTCCAATTAACTTATATAATCAAATTTGCTTCTTTCTCATGATATTCTTTGTTGAAAACATACCTAGGTAGGTAGCATGCACGTGCCTGAAGCTCTAGATGACAGGAAATAGTGCTGCCATCTAGTGCTCTTTCTAATGTATAATATTGTTGCAAAACTGATGCTATATAGTGCTGCAGACACGTGCACACTTCGGAGCTTGCATCCTTGCTTTTCAACAAAGGATAACAAGAAAACTAAAAAAAAATAACAGAAGTAAATTGGAAAGTTGTTTAAAATTGTGTGTTCTATCTGAATCATGAAAGAAAAAAAAACTGTGTTTTATATCCCTTTAACAACCGTGACATACCCTGTACATTGCTGGTTGTTAAGGGTTTGTCTGTGTGTAATAGACCCTCCCTACCCCCTGCAGGCTTGCTAAGATAATACGGTCTTGCCGCTATTAAAAAACACAACCCCATAAAAAGACCAGCAAAAATGAGCTAATATTAAAATTGTTCAATGATTATTGTACACATTATTATTAAATTTATGCAATTATTTTGTGCTTTGGATAGAATAACATTTTATAATATTAGAAAGTGTTACACTATCCCCACCCAGGTATTGGACGTAAGTATTTTAACCCCTAAAGGAAATTTAAAGAAAATTAATAAATACGTCTTTGTTTTCTTTAAATTTAGTTGGTGCATTTGTTCGGATATTCAAAAACAAAACGAATTTGTATTCGTAACAAAACAAATGCACATGTCTATTTTGCCCCCTTTTCCTGTAACTCAAGTCTGAAAACTGTGGATTTTCCAGTCCTAAAACCTGAAATAGCACATAGCAGGCTTCACAAGCCTAACCTTGCCACATCTCTTTCCCTAATTTGTAGTTTCTTATCATATCATTTCTGCTGACACCAAACAATAGACATTGGGGCCGATTTATCATGGCCCGAATCGGCCCCAATGCAGCTGTTTCCACGTGAGCTTTCAGGCTTCATACCGTTGCTCCTTAACTGGTACGCCACCTCTGAGGCTGCGGTCGCAATCCACCCGATCGTGTACAATCGGGTTGATTGACATTGATAAATCAGACCCATTTTGTTAACACAATGAAAATAGTAACCACCAGACTCATGTTCGAATTGGCTCCTCCAAATAAGGAAGGTGGTTGGTGGAGTTTGACCAGTGAAGAACAATTGCAGCAAACAAGCGGCTAAATTTAGAGTTTTGTCGGTAAAGACCTGCGTAGCTAACGCTGCTTTTTTTCCCAACGCACCCTTCCAACAACGCTGGTATTTAAAGTTGTCTGAGGGGCTGCGTTAGGCTCAAAAAAGGGTGTGTTGAGCCTAATGTAGCTCCACTTCAACCCTCAATACCAACGTTGCTTACGGTAGCGGTAAGCTGGAAAAACGTGCTCGTACACGATATCCCCATAGGAAACAATGGGGCATTTTGGGCTGAAAAAAAACCTAACACCTGCAAAAAAGCAGCGTTCAGCTCCTAAAGCAGCCCCATTGTTTCCTATGGGGAAACACTCTCTAAGTCTACACCTAACACCCTAACATGAACCCCGAATCTAAACATCCCTAACCTTACATTTATTAACCCCTAATCTGCCATCCCCGCTATCGCTGACACCTGCATTATATTATTAACCCCTAATCTGCCGCTCCGGACACCGCCGCAACCTACATTATCCCTATGAACCCCTAATCTGCTGCCCCTAACACCGCCGACCCCTATATTATATTTATTAACCCCTAATCTGCCCCCCCAACATCGCCGCTACCTTACCTACACTTATTAACCCCTAATCTGCCGACCGGACCTCGCCGCCACTATAATAAATGTATTAACCCCTAAACCGCCGCACTCCCGCCTCGCAAACACTAGAATAAATAGTATTAACCCCTAATCTGCCCTCCCTAACATCGCCACCACCTACCTGCAATTATTAGCCCCTAATCTCCCACCCACAACGTCGCCGCTACTATAATAAATTTATTAACCCCTAAACCTAAGTCTAACCCTAACACCCCCCTAACATAAATAGAATTTAAATGAAACGAAATAATATTCCTAAAAATAACTAAATTATTCCTATTTAAAAATAAATACTTACCTATAAAATAAACCCTAATATAGCTACAATATAACTAATAATTAAATTGTAGCTATTTTAGGATTTATATTTATTTTACAGGCAACTTTGTATTTATTTTAACTAGGTACAATAGTTATTAAATAGTTAATAACTATTTAATAGCTACCTAGTTAAAATAAGTAAAAAATTACCTGTAAAATAAATTTATTTACAATAAATTTATTTACAATAAATTTATTTACAATAAAAGTTACAAATACACCTAACAATACACTATCAATAAATCAATTAAATAAATTACCTACAATTACCTAAAATAAAATACAATAAAATAAACTATTCTATAATACAAAAAACCCCCCACTAAATTACAAAAAATAAAAAAGAAATACAAGAAGTTTAAAGTTCTTCATCCGGTAGAAGTGTTCATCCAGGCGGCGTCTTCAATCTTCATCCATCTGGCACGGAGCGGAGCCATCTTTAACGGAGCCGACGCGGAGCCATCCTCTTCAACCGACGACTTCCCGACGAATGAAGGTTCCTTTAAGGGACGTCATCCAAGATGGCGTCCCTTCAATTCCGATTGGCTGATAGAATTCTATCAGCCAATCGGAATTAAAGTAGAAAAAAATCTAATTGGCTGATGCAATCAGCCAATCAGATTGAAGTTCAATCCGATTGGCTGATCCAATCAGCCAATCGTATTAAACTCGCATTCTATTGGCTATTGGCTGTTCCTAATAGGAATTGAAGGGACGCCATCTTGGATGACGTCCCTTAAAGGAACCTTCATTCGTCGGGAATTCATCGGTTGAAGAGGATGGCTCCGTGTCGGCTCCATTAAAGATGGCTCCGCTCCGGATGGATGAAGATTGAAGACGCCACCTGGATGAACACTTCTACCGGATGGAGGACCTCTTCTTTGCTGCTTGGATGAAGACTTCTACCGGATCAAGGACCTCCTCTGCGTACCTTGGATGAAGAATTCGGCTCGGCTGGGTGAAGACGACTCAAGGTAGGGAGATCTTCAGGGGGTTAGCAATAGGTTTTTTTAAGGGGGGTTTGGGTGGGTTAGAGTAGGGGTATGCTGGTGGTGGGTTGTAATGTTGGGGGGGGATATTGTATTTTTATTTTCCGGTAAAAGAGCTGAATACTTTGGGGCAATGCCCCGCAAAAAGCCCCTTTAAGGGCTGGTAAAAGAGCTGATTACTTTGGTAGTTTAGAATAGGGTAGGGAATTTTTTATTTTGGGGGGCTTTTTTATTTTTATAAGGGGGCTTAGATTAGGTGTAATTAGTTTAAACTGCTTGTAATTATTTTTTATTTTTTGTAATTTAGTCTTTTTTTTTGTATTATAGAATAGTTTATTTAATTGTATTTTATTTTAGGTTATTGTGGTAATTTATTTAATTAATTTATTGATAGTGTAGTGTAGGTGTATTTGTAACTTAGGTTAGGATTTATTTTACAGGTAATTTTGTACTTATTTTAACTAGGTAACTATTAAATAGTTATTAACTATTTAATAGCTATTGTACCTAGTTAAAATAAATACAAAGTTGCCTGTAAAATAAATATAAATCCTAAAATAGCTACAATGTAATTATTAGTTATATTGTAGCTATATAAGGGTTTATTTTATAGGTATTTATTTTTAAAAAGGAATAATTTAGTTATTTTTAGGAATATTATTTTGTTTCATTTAAATTATATTTATGTTAGGGGGGTGTTAGGGTTAGGGTTAGACCTAGGTTTAGGGGTTAATAAATTTATTATAGTAGCAGCGACATTGCGGGCGGGAGATTAGGGGTTAATAATTGTAGGTAGGTGGCGGCGATGTTAGGGAGGGCAGATTAGGGGTTAATACTATTTATTCTAGTGTTTGCGAGGCGGGAGTGTGGCGGTTTAGGGGTTAATACATTTATTATAGTGGCGGCGAGGTCCGGTCGGCAGATTAGGGGTTAATAAGTGTAGGTAAGGTAGCGGCGAAGTTGGGGGGCAGATTAGGGGTTAATAAATATAATATAGGGGTCAGCGATGTTAGGGGCAGCAGATTAGGGATTCATAGGTATAATGTAGGTGGCGGCGGTGTCCGGTCGGCAGATTAGGGGTTACATTTTTTTATTATAGTGGCAGCGATGTGGGGGGCCTCGGTTTAGGGTTACATAGGTAGTTTATGTGTGTTAGTGTACTTTGTAGCACAGTAGTTAAGACCTTTATATTCACGCGTTAGCCCATAAAGCTCTTAACTACTGACTTTTTTTGGCGGTAGGAGTCTTGTCGGTAGAGGGTCTACCGCTCACTTCTCCCAAGACTCCAAATACCAGCGTTAGGCAGATCCCATTGAAAAGATAGGATACGCAATTGGTGTAAGGGGATCTGCGGTAGCCTGGAATCGCGGTAGGGAAGTGAGCGTTAGACCCTTTCCTGCCTGACTCTAAATACCAGCGGGCGGCCAAAAGCAGCGTTAGGACCCCTTAACGCTGCTTTTGACGGCTAACGCCAAACTCTAAATCTAGGTGAAGGTATTTTAATCCATTCTAATAACATTTAGGTGCCAATTTATCATGGCCTGAATGGGGCCAAATACCCCTGTTTCCGCGCAAGCTTTCAAGCTCGCCGGAAACAGGAGTTAAGAATCAGCGGTCTTAAGACCGGTACTCCTTAACTCGGCTGCTGCCTCTGAGGCTATGGACATCAATCCGCCCAACTGATTGACACCCCCTGCGGCCATGAATCTACAGGGGGTGGCATTGCACAAGCAGTTCACCAGAACTGCTTGTGCAATGATAAATGCTGACAGCGTATGCTACAGTGGATCATGTCCTTCAGACAAATGATAAATCGGCCCCTTAGACTCTGCCAATATGTTAATCTTTTTACACATTGCAGAAAAAATGTCATAATTACAAGATGTTTACTGTCCTTTATAACATTTGGGGCTAGATTACAAGTGGAGCACTATTCTGTTACCACTTGTGCATTAACTTCACTAGACAGAGGCTTTATGCGCGCATCGGGTTGTGCTTGTATTTCAAGTTGAAAGTAACAAGTTAGCACACAAGCAAAAACCAGATGCACACAAAAACTTGAACTTTGAATATTGCGACAGCGTATAGAAGTCAATGCAGTTTGCAAACTACAAAAAGCCTAACACCAATACTCGCATGCTAACCCAATTGCCTTTTTCAAGTGCGCTAAACCCGACATGAATTATGAATATTTCACATTTCAATGTTCTTTACACAGAATATGTTCTATATATTCTTAAATAAATATTTATATGTATAAATATGCATTTTGTGTATATATATATATATATATATATATATAAATATTATATGTCTATTAGTGATGTCGCGAACATAAAATTTTGCGTTTGCGAACCGCGAACGTGAACTTCCGCAAAAGTTCGTGAACGGGCGAACCGGGCAAACCACCATTGACTTCAATGGACAGGCAAATTTTAAAACCCACAGGGACTCTTTCTGGCCACAATAGTGATGGAAAAGTTGTTTCAAGGGGACTAACACCTGGACTGTGGCATGCCGGAGGGGGATCCATGGCAAAACTCCCACGGAAAATTACATAGTTGAGCCTGACACAAAAAAGCAGACTGATGTTTCACAGTGCAAAAAGGTTGTTTTTTTTTTAAATGTACACTTACACTACTATTAAACAAGATATGAGTGGTGGCACTGGGCAAGTGGGCACAGTATACGCTGTGAGCCTGACACAAAAAAGCAGACTGATGTTTCACAGTCCAAATTTTTTTTTTTTTTTTTTAAATGTACACTTACACTACTATTAAACAAGATATGAGTGGTGGCACTGGGCAAGTGGGCACAGTATACGCTGTGAGCCTGACACAAAAAAGCAGACTGATGTTTCACAGTCAAAACAGTTTTCTTTTTTTAAATGTACACTACTATTAAACAAGATATGAGTGGTGGCACTGGGCAAGTGGGCACAGTATACGCTGTGAGCCTGACACACACGCTGGCAGGCAGGCAACTGCAATTAGATTACACAAGCAGACTGATGTTTCAGAGTCAAAATTTTTTTTTTTTTTTAAATTTACACTACTGTTACACCAGATATGAGTGGTGGCACTGGGCAAGTGGGCACAGTATACGCTGTGAGCCTGACACACACGCTGGCAGGCAGGCAGACAACTGCAATTAGATTACACAAGCAGACTGATGTTTCGCAGTCAAAAAGTTTTTTTAAAAAAATTTACACTACTGTTACACCAGATATGAGTGGTGGCACTGGGCAAGTGGGCACAGTATACGCTGTGAGCCTGTCACACACGCTGGCAGGCAGGCAACTGCAATTAGATTACACAGGAAAAAAAACAGACTGATGTTTTAGCCCTAAAAAGGGATTTTTGGGGGGCTGTCCTTACAGCAGAGATCAGATGAGTCCTTCAGGACTGTAGTGGACACTGAATACACTAGCCTAGCTATCAATTTCCCTATTCAATCAGCAGCAGCTACACTGTCCCTCCTCTCCCTAAGAATGCAGCTTCCGAATGAATCTAAAATGGATGCTATCCAGGAGGTAGGAGGGTCTGGGAGGGAGGGTCTGCTGCTGATTGGCTGGAATGTGCCTGCTGACTGTGAGGTACAGGGTCAAAGTATTACTCAATGATGACAAATAGGGGGCGGATCGAACATCGCATATGTTCGCCCGCTGCGGCGAACGCAAACATGCTATGTTCGCCGGGAACTATTCGCCGGCGAACTATTTGTGACATCACTAATGTCTATATATGTATGAATATGTATTCATGTGTTTGTGTATATACAGTATGTCTGTAAATACATATGTACACACATATCTTTGAGCCCTTTTAACATTTGAATACAATATTTTAAAATAATATTTTTATCAGACTGTGTTAATATGAGTGTAACTGTACTGTTAAATGTATTTTTGATGTATTTTGTGCAAATTTTTGTCTTGTGTAAGAGCTCTGAAGTTGTGCTTACCCAACGTGTGTTAAATTGTGCTCAAGCAAACTTGTTTACTTTGAACTTGTAATATGCGCACCATTTAAGGGATACTAAACTAAAATATTTTCTTTCATGATTCAGCTAGAGCATGCAATTTTAAGCAACTTTCTAATTTACTTCTAGTATTACTTTTTCTTCGATCTCTTGCTATCTTTATTTGAAAAAGCAAGAATGTAAGCTCTGCACACTGGATAGCACTTGCTGATTGGTGGCTACATTTAGCTACCAATCAGCAAGCGCAACCAAGGTTCTGAACCAAAAATATGCCAGCTCTTTAGCTTAGATTCCTGCTTTTTCAAATAAAGATAGCAAAAGAACAAAGACAAATTGATAATAAGAGTAAATTAGAAAGTTGCTTAAAATTAAATGTTTTATCTGAATCATGAAAGAAAACATTTGGGTTTAGTATCCCTTTAATGTATTCTTTGTAACTATTGGGCTACCTGGTGAGATTAATTCCGTTAGGGTTTCCAGGTGCCATTAGGTTTTGATGCTTAATTCATATGGGGACTTACAGTGGATTTTCTTGGACGCTGCATTGTTTTTACAGGCTAATATCCTGAGGGATTACACTATTATTGTGACTGTAGTGTCAACACTAAGTCATGGTCCTTATTTGGACTTTATTTGTACATATCTTTGTGTTTTATTTTAATTAATGTTTACATTGGATTGTGAATAAATAACAGCTAGCTGAGCACATCAGGTGAACTGATGACAAGAGGCATATATGTGTACCCACTAGCTCCCAGTATTGCATTGCTGCTCCAGAGCCTACCTAGGTATGTTTTTCAACAAAGGATACCTAGACAAAACTACAAATTTGATCATATACATAATTGGAAGGTTGTTTAAAATTGCATCATCTATCTGAACTATGAAAGTTTTATTTTGACTTTAAGCCTGTGAACTGGGAGCAGCTTGTTGCCTAGCAACCTTATTTTTCCCATGTTCCTCTGACTTTAGGAGATGCAGCCTAGTGACATCGTGACTGTTTCTTATCTTGCAAATCCAGAGAGAGGCCAAATGTTTTCTAAGTGGACAAAATAAATATCCAGCTAAGCTTTATAAAAAAACTCAAGCCATTGGACAACAAAACTTAGGGATATGGCAAAATATCATTATACAACATTCAAATATTCTTTCAAAATATTTTTCCTATTAAGCCTTTATATACAAATTCCAGCAGACAATGCAAGTAAGTATAAATTTAAAACTGTATGTTTGGTTAATTCAGGGTTCTTCAAAAAATTTTTTCCCAAGACCCACAAACCTTCACAACACTATTTTTATGCTTGATAGCTGCAATTGCTGGCAAAGGCCTAGATTTGGAGTTTGGCGTTAGCCGTGAAAACCAGCGTTAGAGGCTCCTAACGCTGGTTTTAGGCTACCGCCGGTATTTGGAGTCACTCAAAATAGGGTCTAACGCTCACTTTTCAGCCGCGACTTTTCCATACCGCAGATCCCCTTACGTAAATTGCGTATCCTATCTTTTCAATGGGATCTTTCTAACTCCGGTATTTAGAGTCGTTTCTGAAGTGAGCGTTAGACATCTAACGACAAAACTCCAGCCGCAGGAAAAAAGTCAGTAGTTAAGAGCTTTCTGGGCTAACGCCGGTTTATAAAACTCTTAACTACTGTACTCTAAAGTACACTAACACCCATAAACTACCTATATACCCCTAAACCGAGGTCCCCCCACATCGCCGACACTCGAATACATTTTTTAACCCCTAATCTGCCGACCGCCACCTACGTTATCCTTATGTACCCCTAATCTGCTGCCCCTAACACCGCCGACGCCTGTATTATATTTATTAACCCCTAACCTGCCCCCCACAATGTCGCCTCCACCTACCTACACTTATTAACCCCTAATCTGCCGACCGCAAAGCGCCGCCACCTACATTATCCTTATGTACCCCTAATCTGCTGCCCCTAACACCGCCGACCCCTATATTATATTTATTAACCCCTAATCTGCCCCCCACAACGTCGCAGCCAGCTACCTACAATAATTAACCCCTAATCTGCCGACCGCAACGTCGCCTCCACCTACCTACACTTATTAACCCCTAATCTGCCGACCGCAAAGCGCCGCCACCTACATTATCCTTATGTACCCCTAATCTGCTGCCCCTAACACCGCCGACCCCTATATTATATTTATTAACCCCTAATCTGCCCCCCACAAGGTCACCTCCACCTGCCTACACTTATTAACCCCTAATCTGCCGACCGGAGCTCACCGCTATTCTAATAAATGTATTAACCCCTAAAGCTAAGTCTAACCCTAACACTAACACCCCCCTAAGTTAAATATAATTTACATCTAACTAAATTAATTAACTCTTATTAAATAAATTATTCCTATTTAAAGATAAATACTTACCTGTAAAATAAATCCTAATATAGCTACAATATAAATTATAATTATATTATAGCTATTTTAGGATTTATATTTATTTTACAGGTAACTTTGTATTTATTTTAACCAGGTACAATAGCTATTAAATAGTTAAGAACTATTTAATAGCTAAAATAGTTAAAATAATTACAAAATTACCGGTAAAATAAATCCTAACCTAAGTTACAATTAAACCTAACATTACACTATCAATAAATTAATTAAATAAACTACCTACAATTACCTACAATTAACCAATCAGAATCAAGTTCAATCCGATTGGCTGATCCAATCAGCCAATCAGATTGAGCTTGCATTCTATTGGCTTATTGGAACAGCCAATAGAATGCGAGCTCAATCTGATTGGCTGATTGGATCAGCCAATCGGATTGAACTTGATTCTGATTGGCTGATTCCATCAGCCAATCAGAATATTCCTACCTTAATTCCGATTGGCTGATAGAATCCTATCAGCCAATCGGAATTCGAGGGACGCCATCTTGGATGACGTCCCTTAAAGGAACCGTCATTCGGCTAGTAGGCGTTGGGAGAAGAGGATGTTCCGCGTCGGAGGTCTGCAAGATGGATCCGGAAGAAAGAAGATTGAAGATGCCGTTGATAGAAGACTTCATCCGGATCATGGACCTCTTCAGCTCCCGCTTGGATGAAGACTTCATCCGGATCATGGACCTCTTCAGCTCCCGCTTGGATGAAGACTTCAGTCGGATCATGGACCTCTTCAGCCCCCCGCTTGGGCTTGGATCAGGACATCGGAGGAGCTCTTCAGGACGGATCGGTGAACCTGGCAGGGTGAAGATAAGGTAGGAAGATCTTCAGGGGCTTAGTGTTAGGTTTATTTAAGGGGGGTTTGGGTTAGATTAGGGGTATGTGGGTGGTGGGTTGTAATGTTGGGGGGGGATTGTATGTTTTTTTTTTACAGGCAAAAGAGCTGAATTCTTTGGGGCATGCCCCACAAAGGGCCCTGTTCAGGGCTGGTAAGGTAAAAGAGCTTTGAACTTTTGTAATTTAGAATAGGGTAGGGCATTTTTTTATTTTGGGGGGCTTTGTTATTTTATTAGGGGGCTTAGAGTAGGTGTAATTAGTTTAAAATTGTTGTAATATTTTTCTTATGTTTGTAAATATTTTTTTATTTTTTGTAACTTAGTTCTTTTTTATTTTTTGTACTTTAGCTAGTTTATTTAATTGTATTTATTTGTAGGAATTGTATTTAATTAATTTATTGATAGTGTAGTGTTAGGTTAATTGTAGGTAATTGTAGGTAGTTTATTTAATTAATTTATTGATAGTGTAGTGTTAGGTTTAATTGTAACTTAGGTTAGGATTTATTTTACAGGTAAATTTGTAATTATTTTAACTATTTTAGCTATTAAATAGTTCTTAACTATTTAATAGCTATTGTACCTGGTTAAAATAAATACAAAGTTACCTGTAAAATAAATATAAATCCTAAAATAGCTATAATATAATTATAATTTATATTGCAGCTATATTAGGATTTATTTTACAGGTAAGTATTTATCTTACATAGAAACATATAGAAACATAGATATTGACGGCAGATAAGAGCCATAGGCCCAGCAAGTCTGCCCGACCTTACCTAACAGTATAAACTTATCTAGTTCGTAGGATAGCCCTATGCTTGTCCCATGCATTTTTAAAGTCCTCCACAGTGTTTGTTGCTACTACCTCTTGAGGAAGTTTATTCCATAAATCAATCACTCTTTCTGTAAAGAAGTGCTTCCTCAAATTACTTCTGAATCTACTACCCTTTAGCTTGAGCTCATGACCCCTTGTTCTTGAATTTTCCATTTTATGTAAAATACCCACAGCCTCAGTTTTACTAAACCCTTTAATGTACTTGAAAGTTGCTATCATATCACCTCTTTCCCTTCTCTCCTCTAAGCTATACATATTTAGGTCATTGAGCCTATCCTGGTAAGTTTTATTTTTTAGACCATGTACCATTTTGGTAGCCCTCCTTTGCACAGGAGGGCTACCAAAATGGTACATGGTCTAAAAAATAAAACTTACCAGGATAGGCTCAATGACCTAAATATGTATAGCTTAGAGGAGAGAAGGGAAAGAGGTGATATGATAGCAACTTTCAAGTACATTAAAGGGTTTAGTAAAACTGAGGCTGTGGGTATTTTACATAAAATGGAAAATTCAAAAATCTTTAAATAGGAATAATTTATTTAATAAGAGTTACTTAATTTCGTTAGATGTAAATTATATTTAACTTAGGGGGGTGTTAGTGTTAGGGTTAGACTTAGCTTTAGGGGTTAATATATTTATTAGAATAGCGGTGAGCTCCAGTCGGCAGATTAGGGGTTAATAATTGAAGTTAGGTGTCGGCGATGTTAGGGAGGGCAGATTAGGGGTTAATACTATTTATTATAGGGTTAGTGAGGCGGATTAGGGGTTAATAACTTTATTATAGTAGCGCTCAGGTCCGGTCGGCAGATTAGGGGTTAATAAGTGTAGGCAGGTGGAGGCGACGTTGTGGGGGACAGATTAGGGGTTAATAAATATAATATAGGGGTCGGCGATGTTAGGGCAGCAGATTAGGGGTACATAGGGATAATGTAAGTAGCGGCAGTTTACGGAGCGGCAGATTAGGGGTTAAAAATAATATGCAGGGGTCAGCGATAGCGGGGGCGGCAGATTAGGGGTTAATAAGTGTAAGGTTAGGGGTGTTTAGACTCGGGGTACATGTTAGAGTGTTAGGTGCAGACGTAGGAAGTGTTTCCGCATAGCAAACAATGGGGCTGCGTTAGGAGCTGAACGCGGCTTTTTTGCAGGTGTTAGGTTTTTTTTTTCAGCTCAAACAGCCCCATTGTTTCCTATGGGAGAATCGTGCACGAGCACGTTTTTGAGGCTGGCCGCTTGCGTAAGCAACTCTGGTATCGAGAGTTGAAGCTGCGTTAAAAATGCTCTACGCTCCTTTTTTGGAGCCTAACGCAGCCTTTATGTGGACTCTCAATACCAGAGTTATTTTTATGGTGCGGCCAGAAAAAAGCCGGCGTTAGTTTTTCGGGTCGTTACCGTCAAAACTCCAAATCTAGCCGAAAGTGAGCAAAATGTGTGCATACTTTATACCTGATGGTAGTAAAACTTACACGGCTAGATTTGGAGTTTTGTCGGTAACGACCCGAAAAACTAACGCCGGCTTTTTTCTGGCCGCACCATAAAAATAACTCTGGTATTGAGAGTCCACATAAAGGCTGCGTTAGGCTCCAAAAAAGGAGCGTAGAGCATTTTTAACGCAGCTTCAACTCTCGATACCAGAGTTGCTTACGCAAGCGGCCAGCCTCAAAAACGTGCTCGTGCACGATTCTCCCATAGGAAACAATGGGGCTGTTTGAGCTGAAAAAAAAAACCTAACACCTGCAAAAAAGCCGCGTTCAGCTCCTAACGCAGCCCCATTGTTTGCTATGCGGAAACACTTCCTACGTCTGCACCTAACACTCTAACATGTACCCCGAGTCTAAACACCCCTAACCTTACACTTATTAACCCCTAATCTGCCGCCCCCGCTATCGCTGACCCCTGCATATTATTTTTAACCCCTAATCTGCCGCTCCATAAACCGCCGCTACTTACATTATCCCTATGTACCCCTAATCTGCTGCCCCTAACACCGCCGACCCCTATATTATATTTATTAACCCCTAATCTGCCCCCCACAACGTCGCCTCCACCTGCCTACACTTATTAACCCCTAATCTGCCGACCGGACCTGAGCGCTACTATAATAAAGTTATTAACCCCTGATCCGCCTCACTAACCCTATAATAAATAGTATTAACCCCTAATCTGCCCTCCCTAACATCGCCGACACCTAACTTCAATATTAACCCCTAATCTGCCGACTGGAGCTCACCGCTATTCTAATAAATGTATTAACCCCTAAAGCTAAGTCTAACCCTAACACTAACACCCCCCTAAGTTAAATATAATTTACATCTAACGAAATTAATTAACTCTTATTAAATAAATTATTCCTATTTAAAGCTAAATACTTACCTGTAAAATAAACCCTAATATAGCTACAATATAAATTATAATTATATTATAGCTATTTTAGGATTTATATTTATTTTACAGGTAACTTTGTATTTATTTTAACCAGGTACAATAGCTATTAAATAGTTAAGAACTATTTAATAGCTAAAATAGTTAAAATAATTACAAAATTACCGGTAAAATAAATCCTAACCTAAGTTACAATTAAACCTAACACTACACTATCAATAAATTAATTAAATAAACTACCTACAATTACCTACAATTAACCTAACACTACACTATCAATAAATTAATTAAATACAATTCCTACAAATAAATACAATTAAATAAACTAGCTAAAGTACAAAAAATAAAAAAGAACTAAGTTACAAAAAATAAAAAAATATTTACAAACATAAGAAAAATATTACAACAATTTTAAACTAATTACACCTACTCTAAGCCCCCTAATAAAATAACAAAGCCCCCCAAAATAAAAAAATGCCCTACCCTATTCTAAATTACTAAAGTTCAAAGCTCTTTTACCTTACCAGCCCTGAACAGGGCCCTTTGCGGGGCATGCCCCAAAGAATTCAGCTCTTTTGCCTGTAAAAAAAAAACATACAATACCCCCCCCCAACATTACAACCCACCACCCACATACCCCTAATCTAACCCAAACCCCCTTAAATAAACCTAACACTAAGCCCTGAAGATCTTCCTACCTTATCTTCACCCTGCCAGGTTCACCGATCCGTCCTGAAGAGCTCCTCCGATGTCCTGATCCAAGCCCAAGCGGGGGGCTGAAGAGGTCCATGATCCGGCTGAAGTCTTCATCCAAGCGGGAGCTGAAGAGGTCCATGATCCGGATGAAGTCTTCATCCAAGCGGGAGCTGAAGAGGTCCATAATCCGGATGAAGTCTTCTATCAACGGCATCTTCAATCTTCTTTCTTCCGGATCCATCTTGCAGACCTCCGACGCGGAACATCCTCTTCTCCCGACGCCTACTAGCCGAATGACGGTTCCTTTAAGGGACGTCATCCAAGATGGCGTCCCTCGAATTCCGATTGGCTGATAGGATTCTATCAGCCAATCGGAATTAAGGTAGGAATATTCTGATTGGCTGATGGAATCAGCCAATCAGAATCAAGTTCAATCCGATTGGCTGATCCAATCAGCCAATCAGATTGAGCTCGCATTCTATTGGCTGTTCCGATCAGTTTGGGTTTGGGTTAGATTAGGGGTATGTGGGTGGTGGGTTGTAATGTTGGGGGGGGGTATTGTATGTTTTTGTTTTTTACAGGCAAAAGAGCTGAATTCTTTGGGGCATGCCCCGCAAAGGGCCCTGTTCAGGGCTGGTAAGGTAAAAGAGCTTTGAACTATAGTAATTTAGAATAGGGTAGGGCATTTTTTATTTTGGGGGTCTTTGTTATTTTATTAGGGGGCTTAGAGTAGGTGTAATTAGTTTAAAATTGTTGTAATATTTTTCTTATGTTTGTAAATATTTTTTTATTTTTTGTAACTTAGTTCTTTTTTATTTTTTGTACTTTAGTTAGTTTATTTCATTGTAGTTATTTGTAGGAATTGTATTTAATTTATTTATTGATAGTGTAGTGTTAGGTTTTAATTGTAGGTATTGTATTTAATTAATTTAATGATAGCATAGTGTTAGGTTTAATTGTAACTTAGGTTAGGATTTATTTTACAGGTAATTTTGTTATTATTTTAACTAGGTAACTATTAAATAGTTCTTAACTATTTAATAGCTATTGTACCTGGTTAAAATAATTACAAAGTTGCCTGTCAAATAAATATTAATCCTAAAATAGCTATAATATAATTATAATTTATATTGTAGCTATATTCGGATTTATTTTACAGGTAAGTATTTAGCTTTAAATAGGAATAATTTATTTAATAAGAGATAATTAATTTCGTTAGATTTAAATTATATTTAATTTAGGGGGGTGTTAGTGTTAGGGTTAGACTTAGCTTTAGGGGTTAATACATTTATTAGAATAGCGGTGAGCTCCAGTCGGCAGATTAGGGGTTAATAAGTGTAGGCAGGTGGAGGCGACGTTGAGGGGGGCAGATTAGGGGTTAATAAATATAATATAGGGGTCGGCGGTGTTAGGGGCAGCAGATTAGGGGTACATAAGGATAACGTAGGTGGCGGCGCTTTGCGGTCGGCAGATTAGGGGTTAAATATTGTAGGTAGCTGGCTGCGACGTTGTGGGGGGCAGATTAGGGGTTAATAAATATAATATAGGGGTCGGCGGTGTTAGGGGCAGCAGATTAGGGGTACATAAGGATAAGGTAGGTGGCGGCGCTTTGCGGTCGGCAGATTAGGGGTTAATAAGTGTAGGTAGGTGGAGGCGACGTTGAGGGGGGCTGATTAGGGGTTAATAAATATAATACAGGGGTCGGCGGTGTTAGGGGCAGCAGATTAGGGGTACATAAGGATAACGTAGGTGGCGGTCGGTAGATTAGGGGTTAAAAAAATTTATTCGAGTGTCGGCGATGTGGGGGGACCTCGGTTTAGGGGTACATAGGTAGTTTATGGGTGTTAGTGTACTTTAGAGTACAGTAGTTAAGAGCTTTATAAACCGGCGTTAGCCCAGAAAGCTCTTAACTACTGACTTTTTTCCTGCGGCTGGAGTTTTGTCGTTAGATGTCTAACGCTCACTTCAGAAACGACTCTAAATACCGGAGTTAGAAAGATCCCATTGAAAAGATAGGATACGCAATTTACGTAAGGGGATCTGCGGTATGGAAAAGTCGCGGCTGAAAAGTGAGCGTTAGACCCTATTTTGAGTGACTCCAAATACCGGTGGTAGCCTAAAACCAGCGTTAGGAGCCTCTAACGCTGGTTTTCACGGCTAATGCCAAACTCCAAATCTAGGCCACAGTGCTGTAAAAGTTAATAACACACACTCTCATACAACACACACACACTCTCATACAAGACACACACACACTCTCATACAAGACACACACACACACTCTCATACAAGACACACACACACTCTCATACAACACACACACACACTCATACAAGACACACACACACTTTCATACAACACACACACACATTCTCATACAACACACACACTCTCATACAATACACAAACCACACACACTCTCATACAACACACACACTCATACAACACACACACACTCATACAAGACACACACACTTTCATACAACACACACACATTCTCATACAACACACACACTCATACAACACACACACTCATACAAGACACACACACACTTTCATACAACACACACACATTCTCATACAACACACACATTCTCATACAACACACACACTCTCATACAATACACAAACCACACACACTGTCATACAACACACACACAATCATACAACACACACACACACACTCTCATACAAGACACACACACACTTTCATACAACACACACACATTCTCATACAACACATACATTCTCATACAACACACACACTCTCATACAATACACAAACCACACACACAATCGTACAACACACACACTCTCATACAAGACACACACACACACACTCTCATACAAGACACACACACTTTCATACAACACGCACACATTCTCATACAACACACACACTCTCATACAATACACAAACCACACACACTCTCATACAACTCACACTCTTATACAATACACACACCACACACACTCTCATACAACACACACACTGTCATATAACACACACACTTAAAAAAACTAAGTTTAAACTAAAAATTAAACTAACTACCAATTAACTAAAACTAAACTACACATTAAAAAAATCCTAACACTACCCTAAAAATTAAAAAGTATCTAAATACAAAAAAAAAAAAAACTAAATTACAAAAAATAACAAACACTAACGGCCAGATTACGAGTTTTTCGTTATGAGCTGTGCGGTGCTAACAAGCAGTTTTTTCTCACCGCTCACTTACATGCAGCGCTGGTATTACAGGTTTTTACAAACCCAGCGTTAAAAGGCAAGAAGTGAGCGTAGAGCAAAATTGAGCTCCATACCGCACTCCAATACCAGCGCTGCTAAACTCAGCGGTGAGCTGGTCGTAAGTGCTCTTGCACGATTTCCCCATAGACATCAATGGGGAGAGCCGGCTGAGGAAAAGTCTAACACCTGCAAAAAAGCAGCGTAAATCTCAGTAACGCAGCCCCATTGATTCCTATGGGGAAACCAAATTTATGTTTACACTTAACACCCTAACATGAACCCCGAGTCTAAACACCCCTAATCTTACACTTATTAACCCCTAATCTGCCGCCCCGACATCGCCGCCACCTACATTATACTTACTAACCCCTAATCTGCCGCTCGGGACACCGCCGCCACCTACATTATACTTATGAACCCCTAATCTGCTGCCCCCAACATCGCCGACACCTACATTATATTTATTAACCCCTAATCTTACGCTCCTGATGTCGCCGCAACCTACCTACATTTATTAACCCCTAATCTGCCGCCCCCAACGTCGCCACCACTATATTAAATGTATTAACCCCTAAATCTAAGTCTAACCCTAACACCCCCTGACTTAAATATAATTTAAATAAATCTAAATAAAATTACTATCATTAACTACATTATTCCTATTTAAAACTAAATACTTACCTATAAAATAAACCCTAAGCTAGCTACAATATAAATAATAGTTACATTGTAGCTAGCTTAGGCCTTATTTTTATTTTACAGGCAAGTTTTTATTTATTTTAACTAGGTAGAATAGTTATTAAATAGTTATTAACTATTTAATAACTACCTAGCTAAAATAAATACAATTTTACCTGTAAAATAAAACCTAACCTAAGTTACAATAACACCTAACACTACACTATAATAAATCTAATCTAATAGCCCTAACAAAATAAAAAAGCCCCCCCAAAATAAAAAAAAACACCCTAGCCTAAACTAAACTACCAATAGCCCTTAAAAGAGACTTTTGCGGGGCATTGCCCCAACACACACACACTCTCATACAATACACACACCATACATACTCTCATACAACACACACACACACTCTCATACAACACACACTCTCATACAATACACTCACGACACACACACTCTCATACAGCACACACACACACTATACAACACACATACACACACACAGCACACAGTCTCATATAACACACACACACTCTCATACAACACATACACACACCACACACACTCTCATACAATACACACACCATACACACTCTCATACAACACACACACACTCATACAACACACACTCTCATACAATACACTCACCACACACACACTCTCATACAAAACACACACACTATACAACACACACACACAGCACACAGTCTCATATAACACACACACACTCTCATACAACATATACACACACCACACACACTGTCATACAAGACACACACCACTCACACTTTCATACAACACACACCACATTAAGGGGCCGATTCTTCAAGCTCCGAATGGAGCTTGATGTAGCTGTTTCCGTGCGAGCCTTCAGGCTCGCCGGAAACAGGAGTTAAGAAGCAGCGGTCTTAAGACCGCTGCTCCTTAACTCGAACGCCTCCCCTGAGGCTGTGGACATCAATCCGCTCGATCGAATATGATCGTGTTGATTGACACCTCCTGCTAGCGGACAATTGGCTGAGAATCTGCAGGGGCGGCATTGCACAAGCAGTTCACCAGAACTGCTTGTGTAATGTTAGATGCCGACAGCGTATGCTGTTGGCATTCAGCAATGTCGGGGGAACATGATCCGCTACAGCGGATCTTGCCTGTCCGACAAATAATAAATCGGCCCCATACTCTCATACAACACACACATACACACCAAACACACTCTCATTCAATACACACACCACCCACTCTCATACAACACACATTCTCATACAGCAAACACAACACACTCTCATACAACACACAATACATTCACGCACACACTTATTTTACATATAGACATACACTCTCCTAAAATACACACACCCCACACACTCTCAAATAACACACACACTCTCATACAACACACTCCACGCACACTCTCATACAATAATTTGTCCCGACCATGTTTTGAAGAACCTTGGGTAAATAAGTAGTATGCTAATAGGAATATGTATCTTGAAAATGTAATGTTGCACCCTAAATATATAATAAAAGAAATTACATATTTTTCTCGTTATATCAGGAGTTTTATTAAAATATTAAATATATAGACGTATATATAAATATAGAAACCAACTTGTATTAGTAAAGAAAAAAATATCAACTTTGTATTTCATATAATTGTTCCTAAACATTACTATGAAAAAGATTTATATTAGTAAATGTTGTTTCTTAAAGAGATATGAAACCCAATTTTTTTTTTCATGATCCAGATAGAGAATAGCATTTTTAAAAGTTTCCAATAACAGGTTTTACTGAATCTAGGACAATGTTAGATTATTTATTTACAAATCTGTCAGTATCAAAGCACAAAATTAACTTTTCTCTTTTTTCTTTTAAATATTTAAAGGTTTTATTGGCGATATTTTTGGTGAGTACATTTATTTCAGAAATATTTTTTTAATTTCTTGATTGATGCTATCAGTTGTGAAAATCTGAAAAAATACTTTCATTAAAATGTAAAAATATGTAAGCATTTTTTGCAAGAATTAGAGAATATTGACAATCAAATAATATATATTAAAGGGACATGAAACCCAAACTTTTTCTTTCATGATTCAGATAGAGAATACAATTTTAAACAACTTTCCAATTTACTTCTATTATTGAATTTGCTTCCTTCTCTTGTTATCATTTGCTGAAAGGTTTATCTAGGTAAGCTCAGGAGCAGCAGAGAACCTAGGTTATAGCTGTTAATTGGTGGCTGCATATATATATTGATTGTGATTTGCTCACCCATGTGTTCAGTTAGAAACCAGTAGTGCATTGCTGCTCCTTCAACAAATGATACCAAGAGAATGAAACAAATTAGATAATAGAAGTAAATTGGAAAGTGTTTTTAAAAATGTATTCTCTATCTGAATCATGAAAGACACATTTTGGGTTTCATGTCCCTTTAAGTAATCTCTAATACTAAATTATGTTTTGTTTTGTTTTTTAGCAATGCGATGGAAAAATGTTTTAACCGGAGATCCCAGTAAGTGAAGGATATAGAATGCTCTTGGGGATATTATGGACAATGTGACATTATTCTGTCAATTTTAAAGGGACCTTAAACCCAACATTTTCTTCTTTCATGATTCAGATAGAGCATGCAATTTTAAACAGCATTCTAATTTTAGCAAATTTTCTTCACTCTCTTGGTATCTTTTGTTGAAAAACAGGGACATAAACTCAGGAGCATGCACGTGTCTGGATCACTAGTTTTGCAAGAATGCTATCCATTTGCAAGAACACTATGGCCTCTAGTTATTAAGCCGTCAACCTCAAATACGCTGCAATTCCGCAGCGTATTTGTGGCGAGGCTGATTCGCCCAAGTTATCAAGCCCTGCTGCCCGGCAAAAGTAGAATTTTGTGACGTAAGCTTTGATCCGCCGGACTCAGTCCGACACAGATCGATTCTTACACAAGTTCGGCACAATCTGACTACTTTTGCTAGTTATCAAAAAACTAGCAGGTACGCTCGGCACTTTTCCGGCCCAGCGTACCTGGTTTTCCCATAGGAATCAATGGGAGTCTGACCATAGCGAAAGTTCATGTTCGCTGCTGCCCGACATCCCATTGATTCCTATGGGAGATGTCTGCACCTCCCACCCTAACACCCTAACATGTACCCCGAGTCTAAACACCCCTAATCTGTCCCCCCCCTAAATACATTTATTACCCCCTAAACCGCCGCTCCTGGACACCGCCGTAACTATAATAAACATGTTAACCCCTAAACCGCCGCTCCCGGACCCCACCGCAACCTACATTATACATATTAACCCCTAATATGCCGGCCCCTACACTGCCGCAACTAAATAAAATTATTCCCCCCAAACCGCCGCTCCCGGACCCCACCGCAACTATAATAAATATGTTAACCCCTAAACCGCCGCTCCCAGACCCCGCCGCCACCTACATAATACCTATTAACCCCTATCCTGCCCCCCTACACTGCCGCCACTATAATAAATTTATTAACCCCTAAACCTAAGTCTAACCCTAACCCTAACACCCCCTAACTTAAATATTAATTAAATACATCTAAATATTATAACTCTTATTAACTAAATTATTCCTATTTAAAACTAAATACTTACCTGTAAAATAAACCCTAATATAGCTACAATATAAATAATAATTATATTGTAGCTATCTTAGGATTTATTTTTATTTTACAGGCAAATTTCAATTTATTTTAACTAGGTACAATAGCTATTAAATAGCTAAGATAGCTGCAATGTAATTAATTAAATAAATTACCTACAAATACCTACAATTAAATAAACTAACTAAAGTACAAAAATAAAAAAAACTAAGTTACAAAAAAAAAAAAAGTTACAAACATTTCAAAAATATTACAACAATTTTAAGCTACTTACACCTAATCTAAGGCCCCTAATAAAATAACAAAGCCCCCCAAAATAAAAAAATGCCCTACCCTATTCTACATTAAAAAGTTAACAGCTCTATTACCTTACCAGCCCTTAAAAGGGCCTTTTGCTGGGCATGCCCCAAAGAAATCAGCTCTTTTGCCTGTAAAATAAAAATACAACCCCCCCAACATTAAAACCCACCACCCACATACCCCTACTCTAACCCAAACCCCCCTTAAATAAACCTAACACTACCCCCCTGAAGATCATCCTACCTTTAGCTGTCTTCAGCCAGCTGACCACCGATGGAACAGAAGAGGACATCCGAAGCGGCCGAAGTCATCATCCAAGGGGCACTGAAGAAGTCTTCCATCCGATTAAAGTCATCATCCAAGGGGCGCTGAAGAAGTCTTCCATCCGATTGAAGTCATCATCCAAGGGGCGCTGAAGAAGTCTTCCATCCGATTGAAGTCATCATCCAAGGGGCGCTGAAGAAGTCTTCCATCCGATTGAAGTCATCATCCAGGCGGTGTCTTCAATCTTCATCCATCCGGAGCGGAGAGGAGCCATCTTCAGACGAGCCGTCGCGGAGCTATCTTCTTCCACCGACGACTTCCCGACAAATGACGGTTCCTTTAAGTGATGTCATCCAAGATGGCATCCCTCGAATTCCGATTGGCTGATAGGATTCTATCAGCCAATCGGAATTAAGGTAGGAAAAATCTGATTGGCTGATTTAATCAGCCAATCAGATTGAGCTCGCATTCTATTGGCTGTTCCGATCAGCCAATAGAATGCGAGCTCAATCTGATTGGCTGATTGGATCAGCCAATCAGATTGAACTTCAATCTGATTGGCTGATTAAATCAGCCAATCAGATTTTTCCTACCTTAATTCCGATTGGCTGATAGAATCCTTTCAGCCAATTGGAATTCGAGGGACGCCATTTTGGATGACGTCACTTAAAGGAACCGTCATTCGTCGGGAAGTCGTCGGTGGAAGAAGATGGCTCCGCGTCGGCTCGTCTGAAGATGGCTCCGCTCTGGATGGATGAAGATTGAAGACGCCGCCTGGATGATGACTTCAATCGGATGGAAGACTTCTTCAGCGCCCCTTGGATGATGACTTCAATCGGATGGAAGACTTCTTCAGCGCCCCTTGGATGATGACTTTGGCCGCTGCGGATGTCCTCTTCTGTTCCATCGGTGGTCGGCTGGCTGAAGACGGCTAAAGGTAGGATGATCTTCAGGGGGGTAGTGTTAGGTTTATTTAAGGGGGGTTTGGGTTAGAGTAGGGGTATGTGGGTGGTGGGTTTTAATGTTGGGGGGTTGTATTTTTATTTTACAGGCAAAAGAGCTGATTTCTTTGGGGCATGCCCCGCAAAAGGCCCTTTTAAGGGCTGGTAAGGTAATAGAGCTGTTAACTTTTTAATGTAGAATAGGGTAGGGCATTTTTTTATTTTGGGGGGCTTTGTTATTTTATTAGGGGGCTTAGATTAGGTGTAAGTAGCTTAAAATTGTTGTAATATTTTTGAAATGTTTGTAACTTATTTTTTTTTATTTTTTGTAACTTAGTTTTTTTTTATTTTTTGTACTTTAGTTAGTTTATTTAATTGTATTTAATTGTAGGTATTTGTAGGTAATTTATTTAATTAATTTAATGATAGTGTAGTGTTAGGTTTAATTGTAACTTAGGTTAGGATTTATTTTACAGGTAATTTTGTATTTCTTTTAGCTAGGTAGTTATTAAATAGTTAATAACTATTTAATAACTATTCTAACTAGCTAAAATAAATACAAAGTTACCTGTAAAATAAATATAAATCCTAAAATAGCTACAATGTAATTATTAATTACATTGTAGCTATCTTAGGGTTTATTTTACAGGTAAGTATTTAGTTTTAAATAGGAATAATTTATTTAATGATAGTGTAGTTATAGGTGTAATTGTAACTTAGGTTAGTTTTTATTTTACAGGTAAATTTCTCTTTATTTTAACTAGGTAGCTATTAAATAGTTAATAACTATTTAATAGCTATTGTACCTAGTTAAAATAAATTGAAATTTGCCTGTAAAATAAAAATAAATCCTAAGATAGCTACAATATAATTATTATTTATATTGTAGCTATATTAGGGTTTATTTTAAAGGTAAGTATTTAGTTTTAAATAGGATTAATTTAGTTAATAAGAGTTATAATATTTAGATGTATTTAATATTTAAGTTAGGGGGGTGTTAGGGTTAGACTTAGGTTTAGGGGTTAATAATTTTATTATAGTGGCGGCGGTGTAGGGGGGGCAGAATAGGGGTTAATACATTTATTATAGGTGGCGACGGTGTAGGGGGGGCAGGATAGGGGTTAATAAATTTATTATAGGTGGCGACGGTGTAGGGGGGCAGATTAGGGGTTAATAAGTTTAATATAGGTGGCGGCGGGGTCCGGGAGCGGCAGTTTAGGGGTTAAACAATTTATTTAGTTGCGGCGGGGTCCGGGATCGGCAGGATAGAGGTTAATAAATTTTTTATAGGTGGCGGCGGTATAGGGGGGGCAGGATAGGGGTTACTAGGTATAATGTAGGTGGCGGCGGTGTCCGAGAGCGGCGGTTTAGGGGTTAATACATTTATAAGAGTTGCGGCGGGGTCTAGGAGCGGCGGTTTAGGGGTTAATAACTTTATTTAGTTGCGGGGGGCTCCGTGGGCGCCGGTATAGGGGGTAGAACAGTGTAAACACACCAAATAAATAAATAACAATGGCGCTAACCCCCTCTTTGAAATGTAATCAAACACTAATAACAATCTTATTAGCCAGTTTCTTACATCAAACCATGTGTAATATCTAAATAAATCAAATCCCTGTATGTAATTTAGAAGGTATTCAATAAAATAAAATAAAATAAAATACAATGAAATACAATAAAATACAAACAGGTAAAAAAGTAAAAGTAGAACCAATGAAAATAAAAACGTTGAAATAAAAACGTTTTACCACTTTCAAAACGAGTGTCAGTTCATAAGTCACTAGAGTCCTCTGCTGCTTGTTTACCAAATGGATCCTTCACACCAAATGAAGTAGGGCAAGAACTTTCACTCTGAAAAAGAAAAAAGCGCAAAGAGAGACTCAAGTGCAATAAATAACATAGACACTGCTGCTCTTAAAAATATGCACTTACAATGTTTTATTAACAAAACAGCAGTTTAAAAACACAGCTTTCTCCTTTGGAATAAAATATCCAGATACTCAGCTTCTCCGGTCTGCTTTCACCTCCTAGGTGTCTTTATTCTCAATGTCCGCTCCCTTCGGCTGTATACCGGAACTTTCAGTGTATGGGGAATTCTTGTTCCTGGGGCTATGGTAGCCCTAAGAGTTCAAAAAGCAAAGTGTTCTATTCCAAGAACTACGGTTCCTCTGAAGAACCAAAATACAATCCTATAATACCTCTACGCGTTTCTTCTGCTATCGTGCAGACTTTCTCAAGAGGATGAAGAATCAGATGCTAGGTGGATACACTATCCGTCCCCATAAAAACCCTCACGGCAGATCCTATTGGTTACAATTTTTTCTATGTTATACCGGTAGAAAATATCCTCTGGGTCCTAAAGACCAAATTCCAGAGTACTAAATTTCTTTTGGTGGTAAAAAATATACAGTTGATAACCGCATATCAAAAAAATGGATAAATACTGCAACTTAAAAAGCGATTATTTTACATCAATGGTGTAGAAATAAATACCCTAAAACACAAAAATGTGGCAAAATTACTAAAAACCTATAAATAGATAAAATTTGAAAGAGCAAGATATATATATATATATAATTAATACAAAATATATTATACGCATATTACAAAATCAAATCCCTGCAAACCAAGCAAAATTCATCTATATATGAAAGACATTCACAGTCTGGAAATAACATTTAAAACGTATTTTGTATGTAAATATATATGTTTGTAATTTTCCTAAAAAAAGAATGATTTAGAAATAAACGGAAACATGGAGAAATAACAGTCTCGAAATAGATTTTTAAAAATTCCAATTATATGTACATTATTACCTCTATTACAAAACTTCATTGTTACCAAGACTAAAATGTATTTAAATTCTATCTAATATACAACACCATTTTGTTAAAGATTCCATTCCATAATAAAATATTAAGAATATTAAGAATGTGATTATTACATAACACCATATGATAAAAAAATTCATTTTATATTAAAAATATGATGTGTCGGAGGTTATTTAAAAACGGAGGAGAAATGAGAAAGAGAAAATCGTACAAGGAGTGCTATTAAAGGGACCCTAAATATATTTAAAACAAATCAGATTTTTCATAATCACATGAAGGCTGCTATGTCAATGTCTATGTTTAATCCTTTTGGATGTAAACTATTAAGTTTTTGTATCCAAAAGGTTTCTTGCTTCCTTAGGCTTATCAACCTATTGCTACAACTATTAGGTATCCAGTCAATTGCTTGTATTCTTAGAGACCTAGCGTCTCCCCCATGATGTTCTGCAAAATGTAATGGTACACTGTGGTTGTCTATCCTTTCTTTTATATTGTATAAATGTTCTGTCAGCCTACTTCTTATTTTCCTTTTGGTGCGCCCTACGTAGATTTTATTACACCCACAGGTTAAAAGGTACACTACATAAGTAGTGTCACATGTACACCTACTCTTAATGTTAAAAGACTTAATGCCTTCACTGTCTTTAAATTGATTATCCTTATTGATGTGTTTGCACATACTGCAGATTTTCTTTCCACACTTGTATGTCCCTGGTTTCAGACTCAGCCAATTACTTTTCCTATTGATTTCTGTAGTTTCAGACTTCCTCAATTTACTGGGAGCTAGAAGATTTTTCAAATTTTTCCCTTTCTTGAAGGTGAACACAGGTTCTTCTGTCAAAATAGGAGCCAGTACAGGGTCTGTCTTAAGAACACCCCAATGTTTCTTAATTACATTCTTAATAATATTATGACCCTCGTTGTAAGTAGTAATAAACCTTAAAGTGTCCTTGTTTTCTTGGGCTACTTTATTCTTTTTGGGTTTTAAAATAGAGTCTCTATCTGCTTCCTGCGCCCTATTGTAGGCTAGTTCTATCGTATTTCTATTATAGCCCTTTTCTCTAAACTTAGTACTCATATTTTCAGCCTCTTTTTTAAAAACCTCTATATCCGAGCAGTTACGTCTAAGTCTTAAAAACTGTCCATATGGCACATTATTTTTCCACCTTTTTAGGTGGGCACTTCCATTGTCTATGTAACTATTTCTATCTGTTGGTTTACTAAAGTTACTCACCGCTGTTTTTAAGTTGGCATCTACATATAACCAAAGGTCTAAAAATTCAATTCCTGTTCTTGAATGTTTACCTGTAAAATTTAATTTAAAATCATTATTATTCATATGTGATAAAAAATTATTAATCAATGATTCGTCACCATCCCAGAGGATAATAACGTCATCTATGTAACGATAATATTTTATAATATTATTTATAAAAGGATTATTATTCCACACCTTCTCAATTTCGAATCTGTGCATGTAAATATTAGCATACGATGGGGCAAATGTAGTCCCCATCGCTGTTCCTTTCACCTGTTTATAGAAGACATCTTCAAAAATAAAATAATTGTGCTCCAAAATAAATCTCGTGCAATCAAGAATAAAATTCAATTGTTCTACTGAGAATTTCCAGTTCAATAGTTCCATCTCAAGGGCCTTCAATCCTTTCTCATGGGGGATTGAGGTATAAAGTGCTGACACATCGAAAGAATAAAGAATAAAGAATAAAGTAGCCCAAGAAAACAAGGACACTTTAAGGTTTATTACTACTTACAACGAGGGTCATAATATTATTAAGAATGTAATTAAGAAACATTGGGTGTTCTTAAGACAGACCCTGTACTGGCTCCTATTTTGACAGAAGAACCTGTGTTCACTTCAAGAAAGGGAAAAATTTGAAAAATCTTCTAGCTCCCAGTAAATTGAGGAAGTCTGAAACTACAGAAATCAATAGGAAAAGTAATTGGCTGAGTCTGAAACCAGGGACATACAAGTGTGGAAAGAAAATCTGCAGTATGTGCAAACACATCAATAAGGATAATCAATTTAAAGACAGTGAAGGCATTAAGTCTTTTAACATTAAGAGTAGGTGTACATGTGACACTACTTATGTAGTGTACCTTTTAACCTGTGGGTGTAATAAAATCTACGTAGGGCGCACCAAAAGGAAAATAAGAAGTAGGCTGACAGAACATTTATACAATATAAAAGAAAGGATAGACAACCACAGTGTACCATTACATTTTGCAGAACATCATGGGGGAGACGCTAGGTCTCTAAGAATACAAGCAATTGACTGGATACCTAATAGTTGTAGCAATAGGTTGATAAGCCTAAGGAAGCAAGAAACCTTTTGGATACAAAAACTTAATAGTTTACATCCAAAAGGATTAAACATAGACATTGACATAGCAGCCTTCATGTGATTATGAAAAATCTGATTTGTTTTAAATATATTTAGGGTCCCTTTAATAGCACTCCTTGTACGATTTTCTCTTTCTCATTTCTCCTCCGTTTTTAAATAACCTCCGACACATCATATTTTTAATATAAAATGAATTTTTTTATCATATGGTGTTATGTAATAATCACATTCTTAATATTCTTAATATTTTATTATGGAATGGAATCTTTAACAAAATGGTGTTGTATATTAGATAGAATTTAAATACATTTTAGTCTTGGTAACAATGAAATTTTGTAATAGAGGTAATAATGTACATATAATTGGAATTTTTAAAAATCTATTTCTAGACTGTTATTTCTCCATGTTTCCGTTTATTTCTAAATCATTCTTTTTTTAGGAAAATTACAAACATATATATTTACATACAAAATACGTTTTAAATGTTATTTCCAGACTGTGAATGTCTTTCATATATAGATGAATTTTGCTTGGTTTGCAGGGATTTGATTTTGTAATATGCGTATAATATATTTTGTATTAATTATATATATATATCTTGCTCTTTCAAATTTTATCTATTTATAGGTTTTTAGTAATTTTGCCACATTTTTGTGTTTTAGGGTATTTATTTCTACACCATTGATGTAAAATAATCGCTTTTTAAGTTGCAGTATTTATCCATTTTTTTGATATGCGGTTATCAACTGTATATTTTTTACCACCAAAAGAAATTTAGTACTCTGGAATTTGGTCTTTAGGACCCAGAGGATATTTTCTACCGGTATAACATAGAAAAAATTGTAACCAATAGGATCTGCCGTGAGGGTTTTTATGGGGACGGATAGTGTATCCACCTAGCATCTGATTCTTCATCCTCTTGAGAAAGTCTGCACGATAGCAGAAGAAACGCGTAGAGGTATTATAGGATTGTATTTTGGTTCTTCAGAGGAACCGTAGTTCTTGGAATAGAACACTTTGCTTTTTGAACTCTTAGGGCTACCATAGCCCCAGGAACAAGAATTCCCCATACACTGAAAGTTCCGGTATACAGCCGAAGGGAGCGGACATTGAGAATAAAGACACCTAGGAGGTGAAAGCAGACCGGAGAAGCTGAGTATCTGGATATTTTATTCCAAAGGAGAAAGCTGTGTTTTTAAACTGCTGTTTTGTTAATAAAACATTGTAAGTGCATATTTTTAAGAGCAGCAGTGTCTATGTTATTTATTGCACTTGAGTCTCTCTTTGCGCTTTTTTCTTTTTCAGAGTGGTAGAACAGTGTAGTTTAGTGTGGGTGCTTAGTGACAGCTTATCAATAAAGCTGTAGAAAAGCCGAAGAGCAGTGAGATCGGATGAGTGATAACTATCACAGTCCGCTGCTCATCGCCCCGTACTTGGTGCGCGGCTTTTGGACAACTTTATTGATAACTTTGGCGAGCGTATTCAGGTCCGCGGCGGCGATGTGAGGCGAGCTTAGGCGGGCGTATTGGGGCTGGCGATGGCAGGTAAGTAGACACGTTGATAACTAGAGGCCTATATGGCAGAACTATTTCCTACCATGTAGTGCTAGACACATCTACCTAGGATCTCTTCAACAAAGAATGCCATGGGAACAAAGCAAATCTGTTAATAGTAAATAGTATAGAAGTAAATTAGAATTTTTTACACAAAGGATAATTTTTGGGTTTTATATCCCTTTAATATGTCACATTAATGGAAATTGTCCATGTGTCAGGAGATACCATCTGTACATACTTAAACTGTGATTGTTACTAGATGTGGGATATACTGTACATAAGTATATTTTAACACTCAGAAGACTGCTTCATGGGCCTTTATTATGCTGCAATTGTAAATCGTACTATCTGCATACTTGCCAACTATCCTGATTTACAGATAGCTCAGCATGCTAGGGCACTGTGGCTGAGCTCTGTAGCAACCCAATGGTTGCAGGTTCATTCCCTGGCAAGGTCCACTCAGCCTTTCATCCTTCCAAAGTCAATAAAATGAGCAGCGCCTTGAGACCCTTACGGGTGATTAGCCGCGCTTTACATGTACCCAATACATACAGGGACACAGTTCTTAATTTGGCGGAGCTTTACAAATAAATTATAATAATTGTATGATTGTCCCAGAAGTTTCTCTCACATTGTAAAATGTGCCTTGCGGTTTGGTATGTTGCACTGTGGGAGTAAGGGCTCGATTTATCAAGCCCCTACGGCTGCAAGTTCTCACAAGAACTTGCTCGCCGTAATTTATCAAGCAGCGGTCACCAGACCGCTGCTTCCCTAACCTCTTCGTCACCTCTAAGGTGGCGAAATTCAATCTCCGCGGTCGAGTCCGACCGAGGAGATTGACAGCTCGTGATTGGCTGTGCGCGGGCAGGGGCGGGATTGCACGCAAGCGCAAAATTGCGCTCGTGTGCAATGTTGATTACCTGCGGGTAATTTCGCCCCGCCGCAGGCGAGCTGAGGCATACAGGGGCGCGTATACGTGCCCCTGTATGCCTCAGCTTTGATAAATCTAGCCCTAAGAGGTGGGGTGTTAGTCATATGCAAATTATTATTTTTTTTGCATAATACAGTATTTCAAATAAGTGTCCTGCATTTATATAGATTAGATTGATTAATACAATATTTAGGGCCAAATTAAGTAAAACAATTATTTATGAAGTGCTTATTCGCTCTAGCAGTATCCATAATTATGCATGTTTTTCATGCACCTTAGTATTCTATGCACTAAAGTTATTACTGATAGGTAGCTCTGATGTCAAAAGTCTTTCTAGGGTCCTTCGATCTCTGAGGTAATAAAGTTTTTTGCTTATTTCCTTGCTACACACTTCCCATATAAGTTTATACGAATATATAGATTTACAACACACATATATATATATACACTAGGTTAACACACATTGGACTAGGGCAAACTGCAGACACAAATACACACACAATCACTCTATTCACCCTTTAGCTTCCCAGCTCCTTGTTTCATTTATCTCATTTTACTAGTCTGTGAATTTAAGAAAAAAATGCTTTTTATCATTTTATACCCAAATGAGGGCTGATATTATATTTATGGCAATGGGCCATCTTCAATGCTAAATACCCAAAAGATCAGATACATCCCTGTAAAACCTTTATTATTCTGATTTTGCTAATTATTTGCCCAAGTCAGACTTCAGATCAGATGCCTGGCCCCTGCAGTTATTTGATTTATATGCCAACTGAGACCTTAGATCAGAAACATACCCCAGCAACGCATTTTACGACAGCTCTGTATTCAAGAGAGGAGATGCTTAAAAGCTTGGTACTAAAAGGGAGCAGTAGTGATAAAAATACTACAGCCTTGACAAGCCCAAGGAAGCCTGGAGTTTCTGTGATACAGCACTGTGGTTAAATAGATTTCTCATTCATGTGCTGAAGAGGATAATGTCTTTTTACCAGTGATTCCTTTCATAAGTTAACCCCATATTCTACAGTGGCCAGTAGCAACATTTCAAATTGTGATATTTTCCTGGAGCTATTTGTCATGTCAACACGTTGCTGTCAACAATGAAATAATAATAATCTTAACATGACTTAAAGGGATATGAAACTGATTTAAATTTTTTTGGTTCAAGTAGAGAGTGCAGTTAAAAAAACTCCTATTTACTTATATTAAACATACTTAGCTCTCCGAGGGCCTGATATTCAAAACCTTGCTGGCATGGAGAGAAATCACACAAAATCTTTGGGATATTTATTAGACCTAGGAAATCATGTATTAAATGGCATGCAGACAGCTTCTCAACTTGAGAAGCTGTCCACACGTCTTACGGGCAGCGGATGTGTTCTTCTGCTGGCCCGTATGCATCATTACACATGCCCCTTTAGTTGCGTGACCAATCGCATGAGAGAAGGAACTGTCAATCACAGAGAGCGAGCAAGCTCTCTGTGATTTCTCTTCAAAACCTCAGAGATGCAAAGAGTGTAAGAAGCAGTGGCATGTGCAAACCTGCCCCACAAGGGCTCTGGAGAAGCTTACGCTGCTTCACACATGGAGACCCTTGTATTGTAATGCAGGGGTCTCTGTTTCACATTAAGACCACTAGAAAGCAACATAAACATTTCTCAAGATAACATTTGTGTTTCTAAATTTGTTTTAAGGAGAGATTTTGAATATCCTTTGATTATCCTTTGTTGAAGAGCATTTACTTTTAAGCAAAATGTTTACAAAATGTATAACATTGTTAAAATCAATCTTCTAAAACTGCTGCTATATACTGCTTTAAACTAAAGCACCCTAGTGAGCCCACCTAAGGCCTAGTTTCCTTTGAGGTGTTAACGTTTGGAAACTGGTAGTAACATAAAAATTCTCTATTGACTTTAATGGAGATAAATATGGTTACTACCAGTTTTCAAACTTTACAACCTAAATGACCTTAGTGTGCTCTTCAACAAAGAATCTTTTTTTAATTGCATACTTGCATACCTGAATCATAAAAAAAAACAATTTTCATGACCTTCTAACATTTTACAAATATTAAAGAAAATTAAAGAGACATGAAACCCAAAATGTTTCAGATAGAGCATACAACTCAAAGCAACTGACCTCTGTTATAAAATTGCTTCATTCTCTTAGCATTCTTTGTTGAAGGAGCAGCAGCAATGGGAGCTTGCTGAATACAAGAGGTGCCGAGAAAATGAAGCAAATTATATAATAGAAGTAAATTGAAAAGTTATATAAAATTGCATGTTCTAGCTGAATCATGAATTTACTGTCCCTTTAAGAAATAAGCTTGCTTAATATGCACCATATAGATACTCTAATAGTGCTGCATCATTAGCCTATGGACATCTAGAGCTTTTAAAAGGGACATTCAACACTTCCGTTAACATGATTTGATATTGAAAATAAAAAACCGAAGATCCGCCTGCACTATACTCCTCCTGCCTTGCCAGCTTGCTTCTGTCCTAATCAGCGTCGCTAACTACTCTAATACCTGGTAAATATTGCACGCGCGTGCAATTTCTGTCCGAGGACTGGATTCTGATTTGCTTATCAGTTGAAGAAGAAGGCAGCTACGTAAGGGTGGGGGGAGTTCGGCTGCCATATTTACCGGGTATTAGAGTAGTTAGCGACGCTGATTAGGACAGAAGCAAGGCGGCAAGGCAGGAGGGGTATAGTGCAGGCGGATCTTCGGTTTTTTATTTTCAATATCAAATCATGTTAACGGAAGTGTTGAATGTCCCTTTAACCCTTTGTTAGTGCTCTCATTGTGTTATTTTGTTGCCTTTTTATTTGATATGACTCCATTAGCAATTTTCTAACTTGTAACATTAAAAACATTATTTGTTAAAGGGACACTGAACCCAAATATTTCGTGATTCAGATAGAGCATGACATTTTAAGCAACTTTCTAATTCACTCCTATTATCAAATTTTCCTCATTCTCTTGCTATCTTTATTTGAAAAAGAAGGCATCTAAGCTAAGGAGCCAAACGATTTTTGGTTCAGTACCATGGACAGCACTTGTTTATTGGTGGGTGAATTTATCCACCAATCAGCAAGAACAACCCATGTTGTTCACCAAAAATGGACCGGCATCTAACGTACATTCTTGCTTTTCAAATAAAGATACCAAGAGAATGAAGACAATTTGATAATAGGAGTAAATTAGAAAGTTGCTTAAAATTGCATGCTCTATCTGAATCACAAAAGAAAAAAAAAATTAACATATCATAATGTTTTTAATGTAACATACTGAAGTCCATCTATCCACTATCAGTTCTTTATAAAAGCATTAAACAATGGTATTATCCTTAGTAAATATACTTGTAGCACTTGAAACCTCTTGTATCATTTTAAAATGCATTCCTGATATATTTTGTTCTGTCTAGACTACAGATTTATTTCTCATTAACTCTTTTTACTTAAGGCACATATGGTAGGGGAACTTCCTTGAATATCATTTATATTCCTAAGATTTACCTCTGACTTTGCAGAATCTTTCTTAAAGGGATAGAAAGGTCAGAAATCAAATGTGCATGTGTACATTACAATATGAAATAGAAAGATTTTTTAACATACTTCCAATAGCAAAAATGCTTCTAATTAAAGTTATTACTGTTTTTAAACAGCATACACACATATCCTGTGAGGGCCCGTGCACCAGTATTCAAACACCTCACTTTTTCAGAGAGCTGGAGGTGGTGTGTATTGCTTCTGTAAAGATGTAATTTGTGTCATACAAGCCCCTGCTGACTGGGATAGATTAGATTACTAATCCGGCTCGTACATTGACTTAGGCTTTTCGCACACGTTGGGCGGGGTGCATATTAGAAGTGGAAAGTAAAACGTTTTTAATTGTTTGCTAACACGACACACTCAAAAAGCCAAACTTCAAATATCGCAACCGCCTTAACGTATTCATCTATAGAAGTCAATAGAGCACGGAAAGTGGGGAAAAAAACTAAGACCCTTACTTGCATGAAAACCCAACATGAAATTTTAATATTTTACATTCCGATGTTCTTCAAATTTTTTTTATTTATTCTTAAATATATAATATATATATATATATATATATATATATATATATATATATATATATATATATATATATATATGATATAATTCCTCCCAGGCCCCAGCTACAGCCCTATCACGCTGCAGCCTGCCAGTGCCAGACCATCAATGACATGGGTGGCCACTGAGGAGGGAGAAAATATCAATATGGAGGGTGCTATATTCTATATATATTAATTGTTATGCAGCACAACCACTGTCTGATTTGTTGTGTTTGTCTGTATTCTGACTCAGATAGTTGTAATAATGATCTATCCCTTGCTGAGACCTCTATGCCTGGCCTGTATAAGAAGATACAATCACTGCAGACAATCCTTGTCAGATAGCTGAACTCACCAATACCTTGTCCATCCACAAAGTTGCTTTATTCTGAATATCAGGTTACAGCAGATAATAAAATACAGCAGATGAATGAATGGTTACAGTATTTAAGCGGTCAAAAGTTGATACTGATCGTAGCTTGCAATGTATTAACATGAGTGCTTGTTACATGAGGCCTGTTAACTGCAGCCATGACACAGGAAAACATCATCAAACTACAAGGGCGGAGCATTACCAAAAAAGGCCACTAGATGGCAGTACAGAATAAACATAGGGAAGCCTTGATAAAAATGGCATAAAAATATATAATTTCTTAACTATAACAACATGAATATTAACAGAGGCTATGTAATATTCTATGCCCCATTGATGCAGCACACTCCCCATCTGGCATAGTAAATGTCACTATTTAAATCATAACAGAAGTTATGCATAACAATGTAATTTGCAGAGATGTCTTGAAGACCTGAAAGATATAAGGAGAACATACATATAATACAAGAACAAATATAATATAAGACTTCAAGTTGTGTCAATTAAAGTTCAAGATACTTCCTTCTTGAAGTCACAGGAAGAATCCAACAGCATACATAAGTAAGTTCAGTCTCCAAAGGGCAAGAGCAAGATATATTCTGTGATCGGTCTGATGAAAGTTTTTATAGTCCCTTGTCTTGCAACTTTCACCTCCACCTTACGCACCTTTCCATCATCACTAGGAATGCTCTTTACAATCAGTCCCATGGGCCATTCGATTCTTTCAGCTTGCTGGTCCTTGAGGAGAACGAGATCTCCAACCTTGAAGTTAGGGTTCAGACGTTGCCATTTCCTGCGTCCTTGCAGAGTAGAGAGATACTCCATCCTCCAACGATTCCAGAAGCAATTAGCAAGGTGTTGTACTCGCTTCCACTGATTATAGCACAGGTTTCCTGTTTTAAAGTATCCAGGTGGAACAGGAACAGACCCAAGCTTCTGGGTAAGAAGAGCAGCTGGAGTGAGGAGAGTTGAGGCCTCTGGATCTACAGACACTGGAACAAGTGGTCTTGAATTGATTATGGCAGATGCTTCTGCCAGGAAGGTGGTTAGAATCTCATGGGTGAGTCTTGTGGATTTCAAGTCCATAAGCATGGAGTTCAGTATTTTACGTGTGATACCTATCATTCTCTCCCAAGAGCCACCCATATGGGAAGAATGAGGAGGATTGAAAATCCATGTACAGCCCTTTTCAGTTAAAAGGTCTTGAATTGGCCTAGAGTTGAGATGTAGCTCTCGACAGGCTCCAACGAAATTAGTTCCACAATCAGATCTTAATGTTTTGACTGGTCCTCTGATGGCAAGGAATCGCCTTAGAGCATTTATGAAACTTGAGGCATCCATATATTCTATTACCTCAATGTGTATTGCACGCACACTCATGCAAGTGAACAGCACTGCCCATCGTTTGCTATTTGCTTGGCCACCTCGAGTTCTGCGGGCTGTTACCATCCATGGTCCAAAGACATCCAAACCAACATGAGTGAAAGGTGGGTCAGTACTTAACCTGTCAGCTGGCAAATCTGACATTTGCTGTTGCTGATGTTTACCTCTTAGTTTACGGCACTGAACACAGCTATGCAGTGTAGCTGTAATCTGTCTTTTTGCTCCTATAATCCAAAGGCCTGCAGCTCTTATGGCACCCTCTGTGAAATGTCTACCTTGGTGCTTAACCCCTTCATGGTAGTGCCGTATGAGCAAAGTGGTGATATGACTGCTAACAGGTATAATGAGAGGATTCTGTTCTTGACCTCCCAACTTAGCCTTGTTTAATCGTCCTCCAACCCTTAACATGCCATCATCGTCAATGAATGGGTTCACATTAGAACCAGTGAGAAGAACATCATTCAGAGATAAGCCTTGATGCTTGGCACTGGAGTTGAACACTACACTGATTTGTTTTAGCTTACGTGGATGATGAAGAAAAGCAGGTACCAGCACTCATGGAGTCTTTGAAGTGGTGGAGCTGGCTCGGAATGATCTTTGTCAAAGATTCTTTTCATAAAGGCAATGAAATGGTCCTTCATTTCAGGCCTGTTCTTTAGTGTTCGTTGAAGTGAGTTGAATCTGGATAACGCCTGTTCACGATTGCTTGGGAGTTTGACCCTTGCAGCACGAAAAGGCAATGGTGCAACCCAGTTGCTAGACTCATCCTTGAAGAATTCTTTGTCCATTACTTTGATGAATTATCTGTCTTCATCTGACAAGGCTATTTTGTTGTCATCACTTGTAGTACAAAACACTGTGGTACCCAGATTGTCGTCACAAAGTATAGGAGTAACATCAGTAATTTGGATGATGTCAGGAGGCTTCTCCCTTACTTCATAATGATGAGAGCACTGTTTGAAGTGGGATGCACGTCCATTTCCTAATATGTATGTTTTGAAGGAGTGGATCTCAGATGACGTACGCATACTATTCAAGCATACATCGCCCACTATCACCCAGCCTAGATCCAGTCTTTGTGCATAAGGGGCATCATCTGGTCCATCGCACTGCTCGCATACTTTATGTACTCTGAGAATGTCTCTTCCTAGCAGGACCAAGATTTCTGCATTCATGTCCATTGCCGGAATCTCATCAACAAGGTGCCTTAAGTGAGAATGGTGATATGCAGTTTCTGGAGTAGGAATCTCTTCCCTTTCATCTGGTATCTGGTCACACTCAACTAATGTTGGTAGGGGTATGCCTTCATTTCCTTTGATATGAGAGACCATGAATCCATTGGCCCTTCTGCCAAAGGCCTCTACACGACCAGAACAGGTTCTGAGAGTATACAGTGTTGCATGACCCTCTTTGCCGAAGATTTCAAAGAATTTAGGCTTAACCAGGGATCTGTTGCTCTGTTCATCTATTATAGCATACATCCTAGCAACTTTCTCAGGTTGATTCTGTGGGTAAATCTTGACTAGACATACCTTTGCACAGCATTTGTAGTCTAAGCCTTCTCCACAGACTTCTGTGCATGCAGAGGAAACACTTGTTGCTCCCTGCCATGAATTGAGACAGGGGTTGAGGCAGTTAGCTGCTGTGGGTTGTCTGGAAGTGGAGTAGGATGCATAGCTGTAACGTGTCTGTCGCTACTGCATTCTGTGCACTTTATAACAACTTTACAGTCTTTAGCAAAGTGACCATAAGAAGCACAACACCTGTAGCATACTCCAAGTTTCTGGAGAATCTCCCTGCGCTCTTGTAAAGTCTTTGCCCTAATCCCACGAGGCTTCCTGTGAATAGGGCACTGACGATTAGGGTCTTTATCTCTCTTGCCCGAGTCACTCTGGTGTGCAGGAGAGGATACGGGTGGTGAGATGTCTATCCTTTTAACAGATATTGCTCTATTAAAGTCTCTTTGTTTAGCTGCCGTGTCATCATACCTTGATGATGTTGGTGAGGATGATGAAGCAGGCAAGTTGGGTTCGTAGAAGCTGAAGCTGGGATTGTTTCTCATCCAAGCTTGATCGCTGATGTACCTGCAAAAGTATGAGAATGGAGGAAAGGATACGTTATAGTCTCTTTTGTATCTTGAGCCCTGTTGTGCCCATTTCTCTTGCAGGTTACATGGCAGTTTAGACACCACTGGATTGACACCATGAGCAGTGTCCAGAAAGCTTAGTCCAGGTAGACGTGGGTCTGTCTATGCCAACTCTAGCTCCATGAGGAGGTCACTTAGTTCTTGGAGCTTGCGATAGTCTTTGTTCCCTATTTTCGGGAAGTTTTGCAGTCTCTTGAACAGAGCGCTTTCTATGGCTTCAGAACTACCATAGGCTTGCTCAAATCTTGCCCATGCAGCAACAAGGCCTGAATCTGGGTGGTCTACATGTACTGTTCTCAGTCTTTTAACATGATCTGCAGATTCTGGCCCCAGCCACTTTATGAGCAAATCAAGTTCCTCCTTGGTTGTAAGGTCGAGATCAGTGGTAGCAGCCTTGAAGGTTGATCTCCAGGCCATGTAGCTCTCTGGACAGTCGTCAAACCTTGAGAGGCTTGTGTTAATGAGCTCACGGCGTATCATGTATCTGGCGAAGTCTGTAAAGTCTGATCTCTCACTCTTTGGTGCCAAAATTACTTGAGGAACCCCTTGGGTGTGAAAGTTCTTTGGTGAAGAAGGGTGAAGTTTACCAGGATAAAATGATGTTGCAAGAGCATTCAACTGTGGTGTAGTCTCTAAGGCTTCTGCTGGCTGTGGCTTGAGCTGCGGCTTGTCACTGGAAGTCACCTTATTGTCAGCAGGAGGTGAAATATTATGCTTTAGCACGTATTTACTAGTGTGTTCAACTGGGTCTTCCAGATCTGCTGGGATGTGGCAATCTGAATTAGTAATTTCTCCCATTGCTTGTTCAAGGACTTTCAGCCTTGCTAGGGCTGCTGCTTCTTCCTTTTCCATTTGCAGAACCTTTATTTGGGCTTCCATCTCTGCTTCTGGTAAAGGAGCTTTGTGCTTTTTTTTATTTCGCATCAGCATGGGCCTCTATTAGCTTGTTGCTTAATGTTGAACTTCTGGAGCGAGAGGATCTAGAAGAACGTGCAGTGAGCTTAGTTGATGTGGATCTATGAGATCTGGTCTCCTGCAGTTGAGCAATGCGGAACTCTGCCTTTTCTTTAGCAATTTGCACTAAGAGATCTCTATGTTGGTCCAGTGCATCAGTCCTAGTCAGTTCTGCTGAAGAGTCCTCTATATTAAAGTCCTGTAAGAAGGCTGTGTATTTTGCAGACAGCTGCTGGTAGCGTTCATACGCAGCAGATAGGTGATCTATAGAGTCTCTCAATTTGGCTGGTTGATCATTAAAGTGTGACAAATTTGACATGCATTGTGAAATTCTGTCCATAGGTCTGACAGATTGCTGGAGAACTCATCTCTAGTGAATTCATAGTTTTCTCTGAGTTTATGTGTCAGTTTTATTGTACGTTTGGGTCTTACACTCTGTTCAGCAATATCTGCAGGATCTGTTCCCTGTACGTCTGCGGGTTCAGAGGCATGATGTATCTGCGTAGATTCGGCTATAAAAGAGTGCTCAGAGCCTTGTCTAGACATTTTTTCAAGTTTTGCAAAAAATGGTACTGTCTCTTTAAGAAGACAAATAGCAGCTTAGACAGGTGGGGTAACAGTTCAATGCAGAGAAACAGTTTTCAACATTCACAGACGAAGTGCAGTAATCTTGTGCGACCATGTTCTTTCACAAGATGGCGGATGGCACTGAGCTTAATTGCAGATTAGACAGTGACACACACATATACATAGCAGGCTGTAGGAATTCTATACAACTTTTGACTATTCTGACTCAGATAGTTGTAATAATGATCTATCCCTTGCTGAGACCTCTATGCCTGGCCTGTATAAGAAGATACAATCACTGCAGACAGATAGCTGAACTCACCAATACCTTGTCCATCCACAAAGTTGCTTTATTCTGAATATCAGGTTACAGCAGATAATAAAATACAGCAGATGAATGAATGGTTACAGTATTTAAGCGGTCAAAAGTTGATACTGATCGTAGCTTGCAATGCATAAACATGAGTGCTTGTTACATGAGGCCTGTTAACTGCAGCCATGACACAGGAAAACATCATCAAACTACAAGGGAGGAGCAATACACAAAAAGGAAATGCATAATAGGTCAGAGGTAAGATACTATAGAAAACAGGAGCATTACCAAAAAAGGTCACTAGATGGCAGTACAGAATAAACATAGGGAAGCCTTGATAAAAATGGCATAAAAATATATAATTTCTTAACTATAACAACAGGAATATTAACAGAGGCTATGTAATATTCTATGCCCCATTGAGGCAGCACACACTGTCTGATTTGTTATGCAGCACAACCACTGTCTGATTTGTTATGCAACACAACCACTGTCTGATTTGTTATGCAGCACAACCACTGTCTGATTTGTTATACAGCACAACCACTGTCTGAATTAATATCCAGCACAACCATTGTCTGATTTGTTATGCAGCACAACCACTGTCTGAATTGTTATACAGCACAACCACTGTCTGAATTGTTATACAGCACAACCACTGTCTGATTTGTTATGCAGCACAACCACTGTCTGATTTGTTATACAGCACAACCACTGTCTGAATTGATATCCAGCACAACCACTGTCTGATTTGTTAAGCAGCACAACCACTGTCTGATTTGTTATACAGCACAACCACTGTCTGATGTGTTATGCAGCACAACCACTGCCTGATTTGTTATGCAGCACAACCACTGCCTGATATGTTATGCAGCACAACCACTGCCTGATTTGTTATGCAGCACAACCACTGCCTGATTTGTTATGCAGCACAACCACTGCCTGATTTGTTATGCAGCACAACCATGGTCTGATTTGTTATGCAGCACAACCACAGTCTGATTTATTATGCAGCACAACCACTGCCTGGTTTGTTATGCAGCACAACCACTGCCTGATTTGTTATGCATTAATTTCCCTTTAACTAGCAATGGGGTGGTATGTAATCTGGGTGCGGGGGGGGGGAGGCAAAATGTATCCTCGCCTGTGTGACCAAAAATTGAAGCACCGGCCCTGATTGGAATGTGCGCCTTTAAACGATTTAATGCAGAGGAAGCCATGTGACAGCATAGATGGCAACACCAACAAATAAATTCCAGGGACACTTTAGAACAGAAGAATGAAGTAAGCAGGTTATGGAAGTACTGAATATTAATGGCCCCTCGTAAATTGTAAATTACACTCAATATGCACTAAATATTAAATATTGTATTTTTCAGTGTAAAGGGTAAACTGCAGGAGATTAACAGATGCAAGTTCAACAAATGGGATAAATTATTTTATTATTCTTTTTTCCTAATGTACAATTCAAGAGACTGAGACCACAATATGCAAACATTTATATGCATAAGTCCAAAAAGGGCCTCATGGTTTATTCCCATAGTCAGGCATCTGTACCAAGCTCATACCTCAGGGTAGATTTTTATAATGTGAGATAGATCAATGATACCATGAGAACAGAAGCATGCCCAACCCCATTGGACACACCCCAACTTTATCCACAATTCATCCAAACCCACCCCTCTTTTCACAGCCCCGCTCATAAAACACAGGTAGTCCCCTGGGTATTGCATCCCCTATATGTTGTTTCTGGAGCTTTCACTGTTTAAATATTGGGGTTGGGGTAGTCCTGTACTTAGCAAGTGCCATAGATATATAACAAAGTTCATGCCTCATTATATTTGCCTCATTATATTTGTCGTTGGTTATTGTACCACACAGTTTTTTTCAGTCATCTCACCAGAAATACTAGGATTATCTATTATAAAAAAAAATACTAACCATTTTCTATAGGATAATATTGATTTTGAATGTCGAAATTTGTTTGGGAGGTCTTCATATGTGCAGTAGAAAATTTTAACTTTTTATTCACCTTTGGTGCATTAATATCTTTAATTTTCACTTATAAAAAGAATTCTGTCATTTATTACATTTTGTGTTTCTGTTATATGGTTCTGGTTTCTTCTCTAGGGAGGGATCTCTAAAATAGGTTGTTCAGATTTGACTTGATCTAGTAGTTGTCTCATAATGTCATTAGCAAAAACATATTAGCAGCTGTTGTGTGTCATAAACATGGAATAGTTTGTGAATGATTGTGTAGTATCATCAGTACTATTGTCAAACTAATTTTGTTACAATTATTCCAAAGTATGGAAGGGATTTCAGATTTACTAAATGCAGAAGAGCTATTCTGTACATGATAAAGATTGATAGTGCCTTGTTTAAAATTATTTATCTTTAAAGGGATATGAAACACATTTTTTTCTTTCATGATTTAGATAGAGAATACAATTTTAAACAACATTCCAATTTACTTCTATTATCTAATTTGCTTCATTCTTTAGTTATCCTTTGTTGAATGCACATGAGTGAGCCAATCACATGAGGCCTCTGTGTGCAGCCACCAACCAGCAGCTACTGAACATATTTAGATATGCTCTTCATGAGAATCAAGCAAATTAGATAATACAAGTAAATTGGAAAGTTGTTTAAAATGGCACACTCTTTCTAAATCATATAAGAAAAAAAATTGGGTTTCATGTCCCTTTAATTATGTCCATTATTTTCAGTGATTATATAATCACAATTTGGCCAAATGCAGCAGTGTTTACCATGATTACTCACAATGTATATGTGGGCTTATTGTTTATATTGGGACTGTTACTGGTTTCTGTGACAAATGAGCATTGTGCATCTCATCCTCTCATGTGTGGGTATATGGAGCACCAGTTTTTGAAAGCAACATTCGATATTATATGTAATTCTGAAGAAGGAAAATATCTTCTATTGTTTTGCAGTATCTTTTCTTACCTGCTGAGGCCAGTTAGGAACAGATATGTAAAGGGTTAGGCTTGCAAAATCTGTAATTTGGGTTCCAATTCTAAGAACTTGAAAACCCACATTTAAATTGCAGCAAAAGGGAGCAATTTTTTTTTTTAAAAGTTTGTTTTTACTACAAATTATTATTATATTACAATCTCTTAATGTGCTATTTCCCTTTAAATAATAGCTGGACAGTCAAACTGTATGTTTGTTTGAAAAGGTATTAAGAGTATTATAGTGTCTAAGAGCTTGTGAAAGACAGTGAGGCCTTTATACCAAATATATATTTTTAGTATTCGCTTCCTTTTATATAAGGTTAGGGTGTACGTATAAATGTCAGCCATCAGAATTAAGAACAGATGTTGGAAAATATTTAAGGCAAGTTTACATCCTATACTTAATTGTATTTCCTCACAATCAATTTGGTGGGTGAGAAGGGGATTTGCGTCTTTAACTGGCTTTAAATATTTCTTAAGCACATCATGTAAAATGTTCTCTGGGGAATTAAAACACTGTGAACTGTGCTTGTTACTACAATTGTACAAACACAAACGTAATGTGAGAGTAAAAAAAAAACATTATCCAACAGCGCCCTCTGATGTTCAGTACACACAATTGTAAAACAGGCTTATATAAAGATATTTACCAATCTCTAGAAAATGTCAGTATTAAATACTAGACATGTGAACAGACAAAAAAAATGTGTTTCATTTGTCATGAAAAAAATATATATACAGTATTTAATTTGTCAAAGATCATTTCCTTGGCACATTCAATTTGGCTGAATTTTGCATTTATCCAATTGTTAACGAAAATTCCTTAATCCCTTTTTTCATATAGGGAATAATTTAAAGGCAGCAGCAGCTTAAATTTAAAGGGACAGTCTACTCCAGAATTGTTATTGTTTAAAAAAGATATATAATCCCTTTATTACCCATTCCCCAGTCTTTCATAACCAACACAATTATATTAATACACTTTTTACTTCTTTAATTACCTTGTATCTAAGCCTCTGCAGACTGCCCTCTATCTCAGTTATTTTGACAGACTTGCATTTTAGCCATACTGTGCTGACTCATAGAAAACTCCACGGGAGTGAGCACAATACTATCTGTATGGAACACCTGATCTAGCGCTGTCTAGCTGTGAAAAACTGTTAAAATGCACTGCGATATGAGGCGGCCTTCAAGGGCCAACCTAGGTTTAGCTTTCAACAAAGAATACCAAGAGAACAAAGCAAATGTGATGATTAAAGTAAATTAAAAAGTTGTTTTAAATTGCATGCACTATCTGAATCATGAAAGTTTAATTTTGACTATACTGTCCCTTTAAATAAAGTTAAAGTAGTTTCTAGTGCTACTGCCACAAGGCATTTTGCAATGCAAAGGAAATTTAAAAAAATGCTGCATATTTCTTTTTAACATTGCATTGGTGTTACGTGCATGTGCCTGGTGCATATGTGTGGGCACTGACTGGTAGGTAGGCTTTTTACACAGTGTACATAGCATACCAACTAATCAGTGCTAGTGTTAGTGCAGTGATTGGCTGCTGTATACAGGTCCAGCATACTACCCACTGATATATCCCTTTAACAGCTATGCAACATCTATCACAGGTAGTACTTTATGCTTTGGAAAATAGTTAACCTATAAAAAAAAGCAGTCTAAAAAAATAAGGTCATGATCTGACCATCAAACTAGTAATTACCTACCAAAGATCATAACACTTCTTAAATGCTTTGCTTTTCAGTTTGTATTACTGACAGCAACATAACTTGTGGGGAAATTAAAGCACAAATAGACTTAAAGTACTGCTCACATCAAGGCTGTTGCTTCACTAGCGGAACCTGCCAAAAGTGTAAGTTGCTTAATTCTGGGGTAAGATTAATTTATGTATTATGTATTCTGTCTAAATCTGCTGCAGCAAAAATAACATCATTTTTTCATTTATTCTTAAAGGGATACTAACCCCACATTTTTTCTTTCATGATTCAGATAGGGCATGCAGTTTTAAGCAACTTTCTAATTTACTCCTATTATCAATTTTTCTTTGTTCTCATGTTATCTTGATTTGAAAAAGCAGTAATAAAAGGTCAGGAGCCGGCCATTTTTTAGTTCAGCACCTTGGTAGAGCTGCTGATTGATTTTCTACATTTAGCCACAAATCAGCAAGTGCTACCCATGTGCTGAACAAAAAATGGTCTGGCTCTAAAGCTTACAGTACTGCTTTTTCAAATCAAGATAGCATGAGAACAAAGAAAAATTGATAATAGGAGTAAATTAGAAAGGTGTTTAAAATCTCATGCTCTTTCTGAATCATGAAAGAAAAAAATTGGGTTTAGTATCCCTTCAAAGGCACATTACCCCTTCTGTCCCAGGAATTTTAGAGGAAAAGTTGCTCAAAGTACCTCATTTTTAGCATTTTGCTATCACTCCAAATTAAACAGAAAAAGAGCCTTTTTTAATTTACATATCAAAACTATATATTTATTTTATGTAGACATCCCAAGGTATTGATCTAGTCCAATTTTGGTATATATCATGTAACCATTTTGCTGCCAAATATGATCATAGTGGTTTTCGCACTAAAATTATTTAGATACCGCTTGTACAGTAATAGCACAAATGGTTGTAAAAGCTTCTCTGGGATTTTTCAGAAATAGCAGAAATACATGTCTTTGCCATTGCTTTTTGGTAATTAGATGGCCGCCAATTGCATCTGTGCACCACACTTCTGAAGATCCTGGCAGTTAGTTAGGGTAATGGTATTGTAATGTAGGTATTACCCTCCCACCTCCCTGATCCCCCCCAAACAGCTCTCTACTCCCCACCTATCCCCACTCTTCACCACCATCTTAGGTACTGGCAGACAGTCTGCCAGTATGCAGTTTAGGACATTTTTCTTTTATTTTTTTAATAATAGTTTTTATTTTATTCTGAAGTGTAGGGAACCCTCCTCAACCCTCACAAACATCTCTCTAACCCTCCCCCTCTCACTAGTGGCATTCATCTTAGGTATTGGTAGATGTCTATCAGTACCCAGTTCATAGTATTTTTTATTTATTTATTTATTAACCCCTTAATTACCACCACATACCCTGTACGTTGCTTGTTGTTAAAGGTTTTTCAGCCCATAATAGAGCGAGTCTCTCTGGCAGCAGCAAAACCGCACTATTATGAACTCTCTCCCTCCTGCAGGCCTCCTGAAATAGAGCGGGTTTGCCACCAGCAACAACAAAAAAACAAGCCCCATTGAAAGACCAGCGGTCATTAAGGGGTTCATTTTTTTAAAATTAATATATTTATTAATAAAAAAAAATTATAGTGGACTTTCTGACTACTCACCTTCCGCTGATGGCAAAGAGCTCAAAAAGACCCTGTTCAAATGGGGATCCCTACCACACTCTTTACCCTGGGGTCCAGTAAGGTCTAGTTATGCCCCTGTTGCACAGCAAACAATCCAAATTGTAGTAGCAAACTTTCAGTGTGTATTAAGTGGACATTGTACAGTATTTTTTTTAAATGGGTTCCTAATTACTTATATCATATCATATCAGCTAAATTGTATTAAATGTACTTAAAATTGCTACTTATTTACTAGATTTATTCTTGCAATTAAAGCAGCTGACTTTGCTCATTGAAACCACCACCCATAAAGAAAATGTCAGTACCTAAGTTCTGGCCTTTGTATATAGGGATTTATAAGATAAGCAGGTGTGCTCTTCCTTCATACTCAGACAATTTTAATGGGTGTTTTCTTGAGAACAATGGTTTTTGGTTTCAATGAGCAAAATAAGCTAAATCATAAACATAAATAAACATAACACAGCACTTTCCTATACATTTAATACTCTGCAATTGTTTCAGCTTGTCAATCCAGTGAACCATGTCCTCATCTTAGGAAAAACACAGAAAAGGAGTGCGAGAGAAAAAAGTGCTGCTTCCTCAGACCAAGATGCTATAAAGGAGCGACAAACGGTAAATTCAACAATTTACAGTATTATTACAGATTCAATGAATTACAATATCTCCTTTAAAATGAATTATAGCATTGATTCCATTGCAGAAGTAGACTGTACAACCTAGTGCTGATAACAAAATCTTTTTGCAGTTAAACACAAAGTAAAATAAGTAATTACATTTAAAAATAAAATCCTCTAATGAAATAAAGCACTTTGAGCTAGAATTTTATCGCTCTTGAGCACTAACTGCGCTCAAGGTAGAAAATTAGCATGTTGGATTAGCGCTGGTATTACAAGTTAAAAGTAAAAAGTTAACACAAGACCAAAAGACTCAAGCCCGCTAACTTCATGACTTCGGCTAACGTGACCGTGCTAACTCCCCCTCCCCATACACTTCTACGGGGCACACTAAAGAAAGCATTTTCATTTTAAAGCTTGTACGCTAATCCAACACTGCGCTAAAATGAAAGGTGAGTTAGGAATACTTTAAATTCCTACGTTCTTCACTTTGACAAAAATATTATTTATATATATATATATATATATATATATATACACACACACAGTGGCCACTTTATTAGGTACACCTTGCTAGTACCTGGTTGGAAGCCCTTTTGCCTTCAGAACTGCCTTAATTCTTCGTGGCATAGATTCAACAAGGTGTTGGAAATATTCCTCAGAGATTTTGGTCCATATTGACATGATAGCATCACACATTTGCTGTAGATTTGTCGGCTGTCCATGATGCAAATCTCCTGGTCCACCACATCCCAAAGGTGCTCTATTGGATTGATATCTGGTGACTGTGGAGGCCATTGGAGTACAGTGCACTTATTGTCATGTTCAAGAAACCAGTTTGAGATGATTTGAGCTTTGTGATATGGTGCATTATCCTGCTGGAAGTAGCCTTCAGAAGATGGGTACACTGTAGTCATAAAGGGATGGACATGGTCGGCAACAATACTCTGGTAGGCTGTGGCATTTAAACGATGCTCAATTGGTACTAAGGGGCCCAAAGTGTGCCAAGAAAATACCCCAGACACCATGCATTACACCACCAGCCTGAACAGTTGAAACAAGGCAGGATGGATCTATGCTTTTATGTTGTTTTTTACGCCAAATTCTGACCCTACCATCTGATTGTTGCAGCTGAAATGGAAACTCATCAGATCAGGCAACGTTTTCCAGTCTTCTATTGTCCAATTTTGGTGAGCCTGTACGAATTGTAGCCTCAGTTTCCTGTTCTTAACTGACGGGAGTGGCACCCAGTGTGGTCTTCTGCTGCTGTTGCCCATCTGCTTTAAGATTCGACCTGTTGTGTATTCAGAGATGGTATTCGGCATACCTTGGTTGTAATGAGTGGTTATTTAAGTTACTGTGGCCTTTCTATCATCTCGAACCAGTCTGCCTCTTCGCCTCTGACTTCTGACATCAACAAGACATTTTCGTCCACACAACTGCCGCTCTCTGGATATCTTTTTTTTCCCGGACCATTCTCTGTAAACCCTAGAGATGGTTGTGCATGAAAATCCCAGTATATCAGCAGTTTTTGAAATATTCAGTCCAGCCCGTCTGGTACCAACAACCATGCCACATTCAAAGTAATTTAAATCCCCTTTCTCCCCCATTCTGATGCTTGGTTTGAACTTCAGCAAGTCGTCTTCACCATGACTAGATGCCTAAGTGCATTAAGTTGCTGACATATAATTGGCTGATTAGCAATTTGTATTACCAAGCAATTGAACAGGTGTACCTAATAAAGTGGCCGGTGAGTGTGTGTGTGTGTATATATATATATATATATATATATATATATGCACATACATATTTACACCTATAAAAACACAAGTATACAAATACTGTATATACACATGTATACATCATATTTATACATATATATGTACATTGAAGCCCTTTCCGGTTATTCACCTTGCCATATACCATATTCCTTTTTAACTCTTATAAAATCTTTTTTTTTATCAATTTTAAAATTATAGATGCCTATTTATCAAAGGTCTGTTGAACCTGATCCGACAGTGTGGATCAGGTCCGACAGACATCGCTGAATGCGGAGAGCAATACGCTCTCCGTATTCAGCATTGCACCAGCAGCTCTTGTGAGCTGCTGATGCAACGCTGCCCACTGCAGACTCGAGACCAATCAGCCGCCAGCAGGGGGTGTCAATCAACCCGATCGTACTCGATCGGGTTGAATTGTGGCGATCTCTATCCGCCTCATCAGAGCAGGCGGACAGGTTATGGAGCAGCGGGCCCTCAAGCTTCGTTCGGAGCTTGATAAAAGGGACTCATAGTCTTTATTTTATTAAAAAGCGTAAATATGAGTGTAAAACTTTATTTTAATATGTTTTTGATGTGTTTTGTGATTATTATTTTTTTAACCCTTACACTTTAATTCAGGTCTTAAGTCTTGCTAATTCTTCTAGTGCCATTTAGGCTTTTGCTCGAGCACAAACATCAATTTCAACTTAATAATAATATAATATCTGCTCTATTTAATGCGGTCGCAATATCCATTGAACGTAATAGGCATGCTAGAGCGATGTCAGCCGCGCTAACCTTTCTCTGGTAAATTGGATTTACCATGGACTTGTAATATCTAGTTGCGCTTATCATGTGCCACTTGCAATCTGGGCCTTTATTTTCATACTAGAAAATCACTTTAACTCCAGAATAAGAAATCAAATTTTATCATCCTGACATAATGATTTGAAACACCAGATACTTTTCTCCAAGACCTGGATCCATTCACCTATGATTAGACATTTGGTGATCATCCTCCAAAAAGATACACATCTGGGATTGTCTAACAGAGACAATCACAGGGAAAAAGTCACAAACGCAGCATATGTTTTTAATGAAAATATCAGATAATTCATCAGGTTTTGGCAGGAGAAGCAGTGAACGATGACCTGAATTAAAATTGTACCGTTTAAGGGAGTAAATTTACATAATCATGAAGATACAAACAGGAGTTGCATAAGATGAAAAGGGAAAGATGAGGAGATCCTATGTAGGTTAGGTACTCTGTACGCTACTGCTTATTTATGTATGTTTTGTGTGAGTTAACCAAAAGATCCAACAACGATAAGCTCTAAGGACTTAACGGGACAGTCTACACCCATAATATATTCACTGTTTTAGGTTCATTGCCCCCTAATTACTCAGTGATACATTATCCAAAATATCATTTACTTTTTCAAAGCAGGTTTGCTTCAAATCGTTGGCTGTTTTAAAATCGCCGCCAGACTCCTCCTACCTGTGACATCATATCAGCACCATGTCGAACACATCAATTCACACACATTCACAGTGATTTGCATTTGCGCTGTGTGTTGAATCGAGATCTAGTGGTCGAACCTCATTGCCCCTTAGTCTAATGGCTCTGTAGTCTACTATGCTCAGGATTTATCTTCTTTAAATACTCCAGCCCTTCTTTATTGAGCAGTTTATTCAGGTTAATCCTTTTATATTTCTTTTTTTTTGTAGATCTGCTTATTTCAACTACAGTGATTCTAAACATATAAGTGTTTCATTTATATATCCTCTGATTCAGTGGTGACACGCTTTGGCAAGGAAGTCCAGCAGATCTGTAAAGTATTTTTTCATTGTGCCCATCAAGCATTTTCATGTATTCCTGACCCATACAGGCATTTTAAGACAGGTAGTTTGTTACATGCGATGGAGTTTGCTGGCCCTGCATCGAAGAAGCCTGTGGGTTTGAGGGGGGAACTAGCAGCCTGCAAAACTGAAGAAGTTGTGGATAGCAGCAGGCTACAGTCACATATCAACAAACCATAACTGCACAGCAAGATAATATGGCAGCTCTGCAGCAACTAGTAATTCTCCAAAAGGCATTGGCATCTCAAACAGAGGCAAACCATGTGCTCAGGGAAGAGCAGCAACAGGCTATCAGCATTATACAGCAGAAGATTCAGGCCTTGGTTAAGGGTTTGACTTAAATCCCTTAAGGGACACACACACCTAGAGGCCAAGATGATCTGTGCCAGCTGTTACCTTCAGAAGATGACCCACAGCTGATGTTGAGGCATGCCTTCTGGCATTTGCTGAAAGAGATGGGCAGCAAGTGAATGGGAAAATCCTTTTATGATTTGGAGCCAGAAAAATCAGGGGACTTCTCCAAGTTGAAAGCTGAGATCCTGGGAAGGCTGAGAGTGACTATGGCAGTACCTATCCAAAGGTTTCATGCATGGTCCTTCTATCCAGGAAAACCTATCCAGTCTCAGATGTTTGATCTTATACATCTTTCATGCAAATGGCTACAACCAGAGGTTAATTCTTCCAGCCATATTGTGAAACTCCTTGTGATGGACCAGTTCCTGAGAGGTTTACCTGCTGCCGTGTGATGTTGGATCAGTCAGAGTGATCCCCAGTCTGCAGAGGCCTGTGAGAACATAGCGAGTGCAGAGAGAAAACTGTTCTGGGTTTGAGGGACACTGAGGAATATAAGACATACACTCAGGGACCACATATCTCTACCCCAGGAGTGTTAATCCTTCAAAAGTATTTAGATGGGTTATAGACTATATCATAAAATGTTTTTGTCGTAATGAACTGAGTCATAAAGCAAAAGACTGTCCTTTAATAGATGAACCTATGCAATGCAACATGGGTAATTATGGCAGAAAAAAATTGATTTATGGTAAATTACATAGAATCAAAATTTCCAGATATGTTATGTGTTTGTGAATGGTAAAAAGGTAAAAGTATTATTAGATTCAGTTAGTATGGCTACACTGGTAACAGAATTCCTTGTGCCTGAATCAGAAAGTGATAGAGTTTAGAAAACTGTATTATTTGTGACATGGGGACAAACTAAATATCACACAGCAATGGTTGACATTGAAAGTCCCTATGGCTCTATAAATTGGTTAGTGGGGTAGATAATCAAGTCCATGAAATAGTATTGGGAAGAAATTTTCCACATTTCGTTAGATTTATGGGGAACCTCTTACAAAGTAACTCATGATGTGGTTATTTTTAATGAAAATGTATTTCTCTTTCCTGAACTAGAATGTGAGGATCAAAATTCAGAGAAAAGAGAAATCTTTCACCATGTGCCTGATTTAGTAGGAGAAAAGGCAGAACAAAGTAGTCGTGAACCAGGTAGCAATCAGGAAAATGAGGAGCTAGATGTCTGTCCTGTTAACTTTGGAAAAGCTCAATGGGAACACCCCACTCTGGTGGAAGTTTGAAAGAATCAGGTTTCTAATGGCACTCCTGTACAGCCAGATAGGGCCCTTTCATAGCCTTATTTTAAGTTGCAAATTATTTGATTTACAGAGCTGAAAGCAAGGACACTGATGTATTAAATTAGCTACTAGTTCCTTAACTGTTCAGACACACAGTGCTAAATCTTGCACATAGCCACATACTTGGAGGACATTTAGGTATTGAGAAAACAAGAGAGAGGGAGAGAGTCTTACAAGGGTTCTTTTGTCCTGGGTTTTTGCTTCAATATCTGAGTATTGCTCATCTTGCCCTGAGTGTCAGCATACAGCCCCTTTTAAGACATTCCATAGTCCTCTAATATCATTACCTGTAATAGAAATGCCATTTGAAAGAATTGCTATGGACTTGGTAGGTCAGCTGGTAAAATCAGCAAAGAGACATCTATAAATACTGGTAATTTAAACTATGCCACAAAATGCCCAGAAGCAGTATCGTTACGTAATACATCTGCTAAGTTATTAGCAAAATAATTTATGCTAATGTTTAGTAGGGTGGGCATTCCTAATTCAATTTTGACTGACAAGGGAACTCCTTTTATGTAAAACGTTATGACAGAATGATAGAAGCTTCTCCAGATTAAGCATTTTAAAACATCTGTTTATCATCCCCAGACTGACAGTTTAGTAGAACATTTCAATAAAACCCTAAAAATCATCGGCTAGATTACGAGTTTTGCGTTATGAGCGGCACGCTGCTAACTTGCAAGCTATTGTCACCGCTCACTTCCCTACAGCGCTGGTATTACAGGTTTACAAAAACCCACTGCTATCAGTCAAAAAGTGAGCGTAGAGCAAAATTGAGCTCCATACCGCACTCCAGTACCAGCGCTGCTGAAAGCTGCTGTGAGCTGGTTTTACATGCTCGTGTACGATTTCCCCATAGGCATCAATGGGGAGAGACGGCTGAAAAAAAGTCTAACACCTGCAAAAAAGAAGCGTATAGCTCCGTAACGCAGCCCCATTGATTCCTATGGGGAAACTAAATTTATGTTTACACCTAACACCCTAACATGAACCCCCGAGTCTAAACACCAGTAATCTTACACTTATTAACCTCTAATCTGCCACCCCCGACATCGCCGACACCTACAATATACTTAATAACCCCTAATTTGCTGCTCCGGATATCGCTGCCACTATAATAAACATATTAACCACTAAACCGCCGCACTCCTGCATTACAAACACTAGTTAAATATTATAAACCCTAATCTGCTGCCCCTGACATCACCGCCACCTACCTACATTTATTAACCCCTAATCTGCCGCCCCCAACGTTGCCGCCACTATACAAAATTTATTAACCCCTAAACCTAAGTCTAACCTTAACACCCCCTAACTTAAATATAATTAAAATAAATCTAAATAAAACCTACTATCATTACCTAAATAATTCCTATTAAAAACTACTACTTACCTATAAAATAAACCCTAAGTTAGCTACACTATAACTAATAGTTACATTGTAGCTACCTTAGGGTTTATTTTTAGTTTACAGGCAAGTTTGTATTTATTTTAACTAGGTAGAATAGTTACTAAATAGTTATTAGCTATTTACTAACTACCTAGCTAAAATAAATACAAATTTACCTGTAAAATAAAACCTAACCTGTCTTACATTAACATCTAACCTTACGCTACAATTCAATAAATTACATAAATTAAATACAATTACCTAAATTACAAAAACCCCGCACTAAATTACACAAAATAAAAAAAGAAATTTTCAGATATTTAAACTAATTACACCTAATCTAATAGCCCTATCAAAATAAAAAAAAAGCCCCCCAAAATAAAAAAAACCCTAGCCTAAAATAAACTACCAATAGCCCTAAAAAGCTCTTTTACCTGTAAAAAAACAAACAAACAACCCCCCAACAGTAAAACCCACCACCCACACAACCAACCCCCCAAATAAAATCCTAACTAAAAAAATCTAAGCTCCCCATTGCCTTGAAAAGGACATTTGGATGGGCATTGCCCTTAAAATGGCATTTAGCTCTTTTTCAAGTGCCCAAACCCTAATCTAAAAATAAAAGCCACCCAATAAACCCTTAAAAAACCTAACACTAACCACCGAAGATCCACTTACAGTTTTGAAGACCGGACATCCATCCTCAATGAAGCCGGGAGAAGTATTCATCCAAGCGGCAAGAAGTCTTCAACAAAGCCGGGAGAAGTCTTCATCCAAGCCGGCAGAAGTGGTACTCCAGACGGGCAGAAGTCTTCATCCAGACGGCATCTTCTATCTTCATCCATCCGGCGCGGAGCAGCTCCAGCTTCAAGACCTCCGGCGCGGAGCATTCTCTTCAATCGACGTCTTCTTGCAGAATGAATGTTCCTTTAAATGACGTCATCCAAGATGGCGTCCCTTGAATTTCGATTGGCTGATAGAATTCTATCAGCCAATCGGAAATAAAGGTAGAAAAATCCTATTAGCTGATGCAATCAGCCAATAGGATTGAGCTTCAATCCTATTGGCTGATCCAATCAGCCAATAGGATTGAGCTCGCATTCTATTGGCTGATTGGAACTTCTCCCAGCTTCGTTGAGGACTTCTTGCCGCTTGGATGAAGACTTCTCCCGGCTTCGTTGAGGATGGATGTCCGGTCTTCAAAACTGTAAGTGGATCTTCGGGGGTTAGTGTTAGGTTTTTTAAGGGTTTATTGGGTGGGTTTTATTTTTAGATTAGGGTTTGGGCACTAAAAAAATAGCTAAATACCCTTTTAAGGGCAATGCTCATCCAAATGCCCTTTTCAGGGCAATGGGAAACTTAGGTTTTTTTAGTTAGATTTTTATTTGGGGTTACTGTTGGGGGGGTTGTTTGTATTTTTGTTTAAAGGTAAAAGAGCTGATTTATTTGGGGCAATGCCCCACAAAAGGCCCTTTTAAGGGCTATTGGTAGTTTAGTTTAGTTTAGGCTAGGTTTTTTTTTATTTTGGGGGGGCTTTTTTATTTTGATAGACTATTAGATTAGGTGTAATTAGTTTAAATATCTGATCATTTCTTTTTTTATTTTGTGTAATTTAGTTTTGTAACTTAGGTAATTGTATTTAATTTATGTAATTTATTGAATTGTAGTGTAAGGTTAGATGTTAGTGTAAGACAGGTTAGGTTTTATTTTACATGTAAATTTGTATTTATTTTAGCTAGGTAGTTAGTAAATAGTTAATAACTATTTAGTAACTATTCTACCTAGTTAAAATAAATACAAACTTGCCTGTAAAATAAAAATAAACACTAAGCTAGCTACAATGTAACTATTAGTTATATTGTAGCTAGCTTAGGGTTTATTTTAAAGGTAAGTATTTAGTTTTAAATAGGAATTATTTAGGAAATTATAGAAGGTTTTATTTAGATTTATTTTAATTATATTTAAATTAGGGGGTGTTAGGGTTAGGGTTAGACTTAGGTTTAGGGGTTAATAAATTTAGTATAGTGGTGGCGACGTTGGGGCGGCAGATTAGGGGTTAATAATATTTAACTAGTGTTTGTGATGTGGGAGTGCGGCGGTTTAGGGGTTAATATGTTTATTATAGTGGAGGCGATGTCCGGAGCGACAGATTAGGGGTTAATAAATTTATTTTAGTGTTTGCGATGCGGGAAGGCCTTGGTTTAGGGGTTAATAGGTAGTTTATGGGTGTCAGTGTACTTTTTAGCACTTTAGTTATGAGTTTTATGGTACAGATTTGTAGCACAAAACTCATAACTACTGACTTTCAGTTTACGGTATCGATCCTGGCGGTATATGCTGTACTGCTCACTTTTTGGCCTCCCAGGCAGTCTCATAATACCGGCGCTATGGAAGTTCCATTGAAAAAGGACTTTTTGAAAGCTGCAGTAATTACTTTGCGTTACGGCCAAAAAAGTGTGCGGTGCCCCTAAACCTGCAAGACTCGTAATACCAGCAGTAGTGAAAAAGCAGCGTTATGAGCCTTAACGCTGCTTTTTCATCCATACCACAAAACTTGTAATCTAGCCGCATGATAGGGAAAGTCATTGATAAGGATGGGAAAAATCAGGATTGTTTGTTGCCCTATTTGATGTTCTCAATATGGAAGATCTACAAGCATCCAGGGCCTGATCCGATATGCAGCGTTGCTGCAAAAGCCGGCGACGCCGAAATTTGCGCTGGTTTAGTATCACATATACGGCGTAACCTAGAAGTTACGCTCGTATATTTCTGCCTTCACCCGTAGTTTTTTGGGCCATAGGCAGGTATACCAAACCAGCGCAGTTTGGTATCCAATATACAGCGTAAGGACTTACGTGGTGAAAATGGAGAAATCTTACTCCATTTTCACCTCGCCACAAAATGCAGCCGTAGTAAGCCTTATGCTGTCTATTGAAGCCCCGTAACTCCCTAAACTGGCTGCTAAATAAAACCTAACACCTAACGTCTATCTACCTGTCAACCGCGATCCCCCGCCGCAATCTCTAATAAAGTATTTAACCCCTAAACCGCTGCTCCCGGACCCCGCCGCCACCAACATTAAAAGTATAACCCCCTAATGTGATCCCCCTACACCGTCACCAGCTACATTACATACCCCCTAATGTGATCCCCCTACACCGTCGCCAGCTACATTACCTACCCCCTAAAGTGAGCTCCTACCCCGCCGCCATCTACCTTACCTACTCCCTAAAGTGAGCTCCTACCCCACCGCCATCTACCTTACCTACCCCTTAAAGTGAGCCCCTTACACCGCCGCCATCTACCTTACCTACCCCCTAAAGTGAGCCCCTTACACCGCCGCCATCTACCTTACCTACCCCCTAAAGTGAGCCCCTTACACCGCCGCCATCTACCTTACCTACCCCCTAAAGTGAGCCCCTTACACCGCCGCCATCTATTTTATAAATATTAACCCCTAATTTAATCCCCCTACACCGCCACAAGCTATATTAACTATATTAACCCTAATTATATTAGGGTTAATATAGTTATTATATTATGTATATTAACTATATTAACCCTAATTATATTAGGGTTAATATAGTTAATATCGTTATTATATTATATATATATATTAAGTATAATAACCCTATCTAACTCTAACATCCCTAACTAAATTCTTATTAAAATAGATCTAATTAATATTAATATTATTAATTAAAATATTCCTATTTAAATCTAAATACTTACCTATAAAATAAACCCTAAGATAGCTACAATGTAATTAATAATTACATTGTAGCTATTTTAGGGTTTTAGGGTTTATATTTATTTTACAGGTAACTTGGTATTTATTTTAACTAGGTACAATAGCTATTAAATAGTTAATAACTATTTAATAGCTACCTAGTTAAAATAATTACCAATTTACCTGTAAAATAAATCCTAACCTAAGTTACAAATACACCTACACTATCAATAAATTAAATAAACTACAAATATCTAAACTAAAATACAATAAAATAAACAAAACTAAATTACAAAAAAAACCACACTAAATTACAAAAAAAATAAAAAAATATTACAAGATTTTTAAACTAATTACACCTGTTCTAAGCCCCCTAATAAAATAATAAAGCCCCCCAAAATAAAAAAAAATCCCTACCCTATTCTAAATTAAAAAAGTTCACAGCTCTTTTACCTTACCAGCCCTTAAAAGGGCATTTTGCAGGGCATGCCCCAAAGAAAACAGCTCTTTTGCCTGTAAAAAAAACACACAATACCACCCCCCAACATTACAACCCACCACCCACATACCCCTATTCTAAACCCACCCAAACCCCCCTAAAAAAAACCTAACACTACCCCCCTGAAGATCTCCCTACCTTGTCTTCACCCAGCCGGGCAAAACTCTTCATCCGATCTGGGCGATGTCCAATCAAGCGGCAGAGAAGTCTTCTTCCATCCGGGCGATGTCTTCAATCAAGAGGCAGTGAAGTCTTCTTCCATCCGGGCGATATCTTCAATCAAGCGGCAGTGAAGTCTTCTTCCATCCAGCGATGTCTTCAAGCAAAGCGGCATCTTCAATCTTCTTTCTTCGCTCCTCCGCCACGGAGCATCCATCCGGCACGAAGACTGAACGAGGAATGAGGTATCTTTAAATGACGTCATCCAAGATGGCGTCCGTCGAATTCCGGAATTAAGGTAGAAAAATCTGATTGGCTGATTGAATCAGCCAATCAGATTCAAGTTCAATCCGATTGGCTGAACCAAATAATTGGTAATCATTAATTACATTGTAGCTATCTTAGGGTTTATTTTATAGGTAAGTATTTAGATTTAAATAGGAATATTTTAATTAATAATATTAATATTAATTAGATCTATTTTAATAAGAATTTAGTTAGGGATGTTAGAGTTAGATAGGGTTATTATACTTAATATATATATATAATATAATAACGATATTAACTATATTAACCCTAATATAATTAGGGTTAATATAGTTAATATATATAATATAATAACTATATTAACTATATTAACCCTAATATAATTAGGGTTAATATAGTTAATATAGCTGGCGGCGGTGTAGGGGGATTAAATTAGGGGTTAATATTTATAAAATAGATGGCGGCGGTGTAAGGGGCTCACTTTAGGGGGTAGGTAAGGTAGATGGCGGCGGGGTAGGGGCTCACTTTAGGGGGTAGGTAAGGTAGATGGCGGCGGGGTAGGGGCTCACTTTAGGGGGTAGGTAAGGTAGATGGAGGCGGGGTAGGGGCTCACTTTAGGGGGTATTTAAGGTAGATGGCGGCGGGGTAGGGGCTCACATTAGGGGGTTATAGATTTAATATAGCTGGCGGCGGGGTCCGGGAGCGGCGGTTTAGGGGTTAATAACTTTATTAGGTGGCGGCGGGGTCTGGGAGCGGCGGTTTAGGGGTTAATAAATTTTTTATTGTTAGGATAGTGAGGGGGGATAGCGGATAGAGGATTAGACGTGTCGGGCTATGTTTAGGAGGCGTGTTAGACAGTACTGGAGATTTAATAACTTTAGTCAGGTTTTGTAGGCGCCGGCAGTTTCTAAAGTGCCGTAAGTCACTGGCGACTCCAGAAATTTGTGCTTACGCAGATTTCTGGACATCGCTGGTTTATTAGACTTACGGCACTTTAGCCTCTGACGGCGCCGTATATAGGATAGCTCGAGTTGCGAGATGAAACTACGGGCGGCGGGGGTTCCCTCGCTTGCGCCGCAAACTACGATCTTTATCGGATCGTGCCCCCATTGTTATTTCTCCATACAAGCTTCTATATGCAGATATATCATATAAGCCTGATGAAGTACTGGAAGGGCAAAGAGTTTTTGGCCACTACAGCAGTTATTGCCAATCTGGTTACACATCCTGAGGTGAATATTGCAGAAACACTGTCTCCCCATCAGAAACAGGAAGTTAGTTATTTTATTAGAAGCAATAGGGATGTGTTTTCTGTGGAGCTTGGGAGGACCAACATTCTTAAAGGCCCGTCTACTCCAGAAATTGTTACCCATTCCCCAGTTTTGCTTAACCATTAAACAACACGATTATATTAATATACTTTTTACCTCTGTGATTACCTTATATCTAAGCCTCTGCAGACCTTTATTACAGTTCTTTTGACAGACTTGGGTTTTAGCCAATCAGTGCTGACTAATAAATAACTCCATGGTAGTGAGCACAATGTTACCTATATGGCACACATGAACTAGTGCTGTCTATCTGTGAAAACCTGTCAAAATGCACTGAGATAAATGGCGGTCTTCAAGGGCTTTGAAATTAGCATATAAGCCTAACTAGGTTTATCTTTCAACAAAGAATACCAAGAGAACAAAGCAAAATTAATGATAAAAGTAAATTGGAAGGTTGTTTAAAATTACATGCCCTGTCTGAATCATGAAAGTTTAGTTTTGTCCAAAAAAAACCTTTCATGATTTAAATAGGGCATGTAATTTTAAACAACTTTCCAATTTACTTTTATCACCAATTTTGTTCTCTTGGTATTCTTAGTTGAAATCTAAACCTAGGAGGTTCATATGTTAATTTCTTAGACCTTGTAGGCTGCCTCTAATCTGAAAACATTTTGACAGTTTTTCACCACTAGAGAGCATTAGTTCATGTGTTTCATATAGATAAAAATTGAGCTCACGCATGTAAAGTTACCTAGGAGTGAGCACTGATTGGCTAAAATGCAAGTCTGTCAAAAGAACTTAAATAAGGGGGCAGTTTGCAGAGGCATAGATTCAAGATAATTACAGAGGTAAAACGTGTATTATTATAACTGTGCTGGTTATGCAAAACTGGGGAATGGGTAATAAAAGGATTAACTATCTTTTTAAATAACAATAATTATGGTGTAGACTGTCCCTTTAAACATGATACTGTTACTGAACCAGGTGTAAGAATAAACCTTAAAACTTATAGAATCCCCAAAGCTATGAAGGAAGCTGTTAGTGCTGAAATAAAGAAAATGTTGGATCTTGATGTTATTGAGGAGTCACAAAGTGAGTGGACTAGTCCTATTGTTTTGGTACCAAAACCTGATGGTCATTAAGATTTTGTAATGACTACCATAAATGAAACAATGTGTCAAAATGTGATGCTTATCTAATGCCCAGGGGTTGATGAACTCATAGAGAGATTGGGTAAAGCTCGCTATTTTTTGACTCTAGACCTCATGAAAGGCTATTGGCAGGTACCCCTGACCAAGCAAAGAAAATGAGAGCTTTTTCTACATCAGAGGGTTTGTTTCAATAAAAAGTGTTACTATTTGGGTTACATGGGGCCCCTGATACTTAAAGGGACAGTCAAGTCCAAAAAACTTTCATTTTATTAAATAGGGCATGTAATTTTAAACAACTTTCCAATTTACTTTTATCAACAATTTTGCTTTGTTCTCTTGGTATTCTAGTTGAAAGCAAACCTAGGAAGGCACATATGATAATTTCTAAGTCCTTGAAGGCCGCCTCTATTTTATTTACTTTTCACAGCAGGGGAGAGCAAGCTCATGTAGGCCATATAGATAGCATTGTGATCACGCTCGTGGTTAGTGGCAGACACTGCACTAATTGGCTAAAATGCAAGTAAATAGATAATAACTAAAAGTCATGTGATTAGGGATGGTCAGAAGATGCTTAGATACCAGTTAGTCACAGAAGTAAAAAGTGTATTAATATAACTGTGTTGGTTTTGCAAAACTGGGGAATGGGTAATAAAGGGATTATCTATCTTTTTAAACAACAAAAATTCTGGTGTTGAATGTCCCTTTAATACAGATATTTATGGACATAATTCTGTAATCCTACAGTCATTATGCTGCAGCATATGTGGATAATGTGCAGATTGGGACTTGCAACTTCCTCAAGTGCAGGTAGTTTTGGATTTTATTCACTTTGCTAGGCTAAAAGCTGACCCTTCAAAGTGTACAATAGGTATGAAAGAGGCAAAATACCTGGGTTATTCAATTGGTAGAGGTTTAGTAAAGCCATTCAAAATTGGCCTTGCCCACTCAGCAAGTCAGAACCATTTCTGGGGTTAATTGGATACTATAAGAGGTTTCTCCCAGACTGCAACAATTATTGTCCCTCTTACTGACCTTTCAAAGGCAAAAGCTCCATTGATGGTAAAATGGTTTTCAGAGTGAGAACAGGACTTGTAAAATTGAAGAAGGCTTTGTGTACACAACTGATTCTAGTAACCCCGATTTTTTCTAAAGAATTTGTTGTACAGTCAGATGCTTCTGAGATTAGTGGTATTATCTCAGGAAATTTATGGTGAAGAAGATCCTGTATTCTATCTAAGTAGGACATTGTTTTCCCAAGAGAAAAATCACTCTACGGTTTAGAAAGAGTGTCTAGCCATCAAGTGAGCATTGGATTCTCTAAGGTATTATTTCCTGGGCTGTAAATTCAAGTTGGTCACTGATCATGCTTCCTTAATGTAGATGAGTCAAATAAAAGATATGAATGCTTTGGTGACCAGGTGGTTCCTTAGCTTGAAATCTTATAATTTAATTTTTGAACATAGGGCTGGGGCTAAACATGGAAATGCTGATAAACAGAACAAGCAAAAATTGCTGTATAAAAATGAAAAACTTTATTCCAAATGTTAATAAAATCCAGCACACGTGTAGAAAAGGTATAAAAACACAGACATGTCAGGTCAGCCTGACGCGTTTCGGCTGGTGACAGCCTTAATCATAGACTCAATTACATGGTTTACATAACGGATTACCAGCTTCCACACTGAATGGAGAAATTGAAGTCTGGATTGTTCAGCAGGCTTTTTGAGCCGTGGTAAGGAGACTTTAGAAGTCCGTCCAGTGAGCCAGGAAGGTTGGAGGTGAGAACATAAAAATATGTATTAATGACTTTGATGGTAGAACTGTTAGCAGCAGGATAATCTAGAGTCGCAGTATGCAATACCATTTCCATATATGGAAATGCTGATAGCCTGTCCCGATTTCATTCATTTATGTTCATGGTCTTTTACCCCACAGGGTCTGAGCTGGGGCAAAGGATATGTGACAGAGTTTTAGGCATGGGGTGTATTTAGGACCCAGTGCTTAAACAATCACTTCCCTGATATGTGGCATAATACAGACAGCCCCAGAGAAAGACTATGTTTAAACTAACCTGTTTAGTTATTGTGTATTAAAAGCCCTCCTTGACAATCAAAATACAATGCACATGAGCAAAATAGCGTGCACAAGCAAGAAACAACACAAGACGATACTTTCCTACAGAGCCTTCAGTGAGGATGACATCAGGGAAAGGAGGAGTCTAGCGGCCATTTCAAATCATCCGGAGGGTGCAAAGTAAGGGATTTTTAACGAAAACAAGATATGCATTAACCATGGGCTAAAGGAGAATTAAAACATCATTAACAACTGCATAGGAATAAGCAATTCCAAATTTTGTGTTAACTGTCGCTTTAAGTCAGCTATCGGGGGAGTGGGTATTTTGGCAAAGGAAAGTTCTGGAGTGCAATACAATGTAATGAACCAGTGTTAAACAGACTGCTATTTTTCTGGATTATATGCTTAACATTCACTATTTGTTTTTTCGTGGTGGACAACGGCAACCCTAAACAGCATGGTCAGGTGGACATGAGACAGATACTTGCTCCATACAATTTAGTATCTTGTGCACAAAAATAAATAAATTTACTTCCAGTGTTATCCACAAGAGATAATGAGAAGCTAAGTCTGACAGAACACCTCTAGGGGTCAATTTAACAAGAGGCGAGCGGACATTATTTGCTGAAGTGATTCATGTCCGCCCGACCTCGCTAAATGCTGACAGCATACACTTCAGGGTGCCGAAAGCAGCATCCGCTGCTTGTTAAATCTACCTCTAAGGGGCCGAATTATCAAGCTCCGAATGGAGCTTGATACCCCTGTTTCCACAATTGGGCTGATTGACACTTCCTGCTAGCGGCCGATTGGCAGCGAATCTGCAGGGGGTGGCATTGCACAAGCAGTTCACAAAAACGGCTTGTGCAATGATAAATGCCGACAGCGTATTTATCAATGTGCGGCGGACATGATACATACTTTCATAAATCGACCCCTAAGTCTCAAGAGAGAACAGTGAAAAACCAAGCTGACCTTACACAGGCACTTGGACCAGAAGATTGTAAAAAAGGTAGCAGGTAAAATTATTCTTATTCTTCAGAAGAAAATATGGGCACACTCTATCTACATTTGTATTCTTATTTGCCGTCAAAATCTATGTTTCTATATTTTCCCATGTGCTTAAAAGTTCTTCTGAATTAAGCATAGCGATTATTTTCATTAACATTTTATTTTTTGCACCACATCTATGAGGTGTTATTTAGTAACACCAACGTTACAGCCAAACTCTAATGTGCTATCATCAGTTTCTTTCCATCCATGACTTTAGCCTGTATCCACATGAAAAACCACTGCAAATCACAGATGCCCAAAGGACTCAGAGTATATCACATTCTTTGGTGACCAAGGAATAAAATAATACATTTTCTACTAACAGAAAAAAAAAAATACATACAAAACCCGCTAAATGATTTAACTATTTCTTTTTAGTTATACTGGCTTACATTTTTCTTACTTTCAGATGCAGGTATGCTGTAATGTAGGAAAAAACAGTCAATAATCCCCATATCCAAGAGAATAACAACAACTGTTCCAACTCAAAGCATGTGAAAGAGTGTAACACCCTAAAGAATGAATAAAGACTTCTTTTTAAGGATATATGTAGTAGACTTGGATACAGAAAAAAATAAAACTTAGTTATTTTCTTAACATATAAATAAAAGTTAAATTTTATTTTTGAGTAACTGAGTCTATGTCCCATAGATATATTCCTAAATGAAACCTTTATTCCTGCTTTAGGGTGGTGCTCACTTTCGTATGCTTTGAGTTGGAACAGTTTCTATGTTCTTAAGAAGATCACCTTGTTCATATATGCCACAAATTCCCATCATTAAAGGGACAGTGTACTGTAAAACTGTTTTCCCCTTAATGTGCTTCCAATGATTTGTTATACTAGTTGAAGAGTATAAAATGCAATGGAATTGCTCCTTTAGTTATATTTTTATATCCGAAATAGATTACATTGCTCTTTGAAGCCCACAACCTATTAAAATGGGCTGAATTTGCAGAGGGACAGATTTCATTATCTTATCACACAATATAAATAAACAAGGGTTTATTTATCTTATCTCTCAATAACAGTTGAAAATGATCACTTTAGTAGCTCTCCCACTGGGAATGTAATTTTGCTAGATCTTGTTTACAGAGCTTTTCTGTGCCCATTACTTTAGTTTTGAAATACTCAGTATAGGTGGCAATACAACAATCAACAACAGCTATTATAAATGGCAAACTACAATTTAAAGAATCTTTTTGTAAACAATTTAATACACTTTAGCAGGTAAAATGAATCACTGGGAACATATTAAATAGAAGACAATTGTATACTAAACTGTCCTGGTGGCAGAGGTTATGGCACATATATAGGAGTTGTTTGGATTAGTTCATATACTATGTGCAGAATTATGTAACATGGGGATATCCTTTTGTTTGATTTTTTTGTTGTTGCTGTAAATACTTAATTGGTCACCTAAAAATATACTGACCTCTTGTGCAAAGCTGTCCTCGTCTGCATGGCAGTTTTTTCAAATATTGCATCTCGGCTCAGTGTCTAATCACAGCAAGCCCGATGACACAGCTCAACTACATGTAGTGCGCTCCAACGCTAAGTAAAGCAGCTGACAGCGTTACCTAGCCAGGGAGTGCGCTACATGTAGTTCAATGGCGCAATCTGGCTCACTGTGATTAGATAGTGAACCCATGATGCACTATTTGAAAACACGGCCACACAGAAGAGAAAAGCTTTGTACAAGAGGTAAGTATTGTTTTAGGTGACAAATGAGGTATTTACAACAACAACAAAATTAAACAAAAGGCTATCCCCATGTTACATAATTCTGCACAGAATTATGTAACATTTTTCCAAACCTTGTCCAACCATTTTAGGGCGCTATGTGTTTTGAAATAACACTTTAACATTTAACATTTTGTCGCTAAAGGAGCTTGCACTTTAACAGGCGTCATGTAGCATACAATGGTTACACAAAGGCAGTTTGTTTTTCAATGATTCTATAGTTTATTCTTTTTGCCATCAACAGAAACTGAAAAGTCCAAGCGTATCAAATATGTGGCAATGATAGCAGGTGGTTTTAGTCTGCTGATACTGCTCTGCAGTGTTGTGTAAGTATGTAACTAACTATTACATAAATGTCATCAATGTAACTGATTACATTCTCTATAAAAATATGTGAGTTATAAATTAGTTTATTTTTGTTTAATTAATTATTTAAAGGGACAGGAAACCCAACTGTTTTCGTCCATGATTCAGATAGGATATGCAATTTTAAACAGCTTTCCAATGTACTTCTATTATCATATTTTTTCTTCAATCTCTTTGTATGTTTTGTTTAAACTAACGGATGAAAGCTCAGGAGTGTGCACGTGTCTAGAACACTAAATGGCAGCAATTTTGCAAGAGCACCAGATGTCAGCGGTATTTCCTACCATGTAGTGCTTCAGACACCTATCTAGGTGTCTCTTCAACAAAAAATACCATGGGAACAAAGCAAATTTAATAATAAAAGTAAATTGAAAACTATTTTTAAATTGTATGCTCTGTCTGAATCGTAAAATACAATTTTTGGGTTTCATATCCCTTTAATTCTTTGTATTGACTATAATTATGTCCAGCAAAGTACTGGTTGTATTAACAGACAACATACCACTTGGTCAAGAGTTAAAAAAAGAAGACAGCAAAGACCATCAGTCATGAACATGGTTGACTGAGCTAGGAAGGCCCATGTGTAAAGCTGAAGGTGTTTCATGGGTCGAGTCAGGGTGGTAAGAGGTGGTGACCTTGTTCGTGGGCACAGCTGGGAGTGCTGTGGGTGGGGTTTGTTTATTTAGGGGTGGGGCTACACTTAAGGGTGTGGCTTGGCAGGAAGTGCAGGAACGACAATGTTCACACTTACCCTAACATGTGTCTTCACACAATGGGAGTGTAGCACATCAGCTTGTGGTGCTTTTTCACTCCATAACACTAATTACAATCTTCCAAAAACATGTTTCTTAAAGGGATAGGGAAGTCCAAATTAAATTTGCAAGAATCAGATAGAGCATATTATTTTCAGACACTTTTAAAAACCCTTCTTTTTTTCAAATGTGTTTTTTTCTCTTTGTATCCATTGTTGAAATGAATACACACATATTTTACACTAGTGGGAGCTAGCTAGTGATTGGTGCCTGAATACATTTATCTCTTGTGGTTGGCTAACTAGATGTGTTTAGCTAGTGCAATGCTGTTCCTTCAGCAAAGGATAACAAGAGAATGAAGCAAATTTGAAAATAAAATTACCATTAAAAGTTGTTAAAAACCGTATATTCTATCAGAATTTTGAAACAAAAATGTGGGGGTTTCCTGTCTCTTTAATCTTTTTGAATAACTTTTTAACATTCCTTTTCTAAGTACCTTGACTTCTTAAAAAACCTGTTTGCCTATTTTGAGTGACATTTGTTGGCTTTTCACAAGATTTTTTCATGTTAAATGTTTTTGCATGCTCAGTCCACATGTTTCCAGGTTTAACTCTAAAATATAAATATAGTTCAAAGTACACTTTAATCTATGAAACATGTACAAAACTAAATAGATCATGAGAATATTAATGGTCTATGAGTATGGTCAGTGTAGGACCAAAACAGCAATACGTCCACAGCACTCATGAAAATAAGTTATTTATTTCAAGGTAACATGTCCAAGATGGACTGCAACGTTTCGGGCGGTATACCCTAATCATGCAATACAGAACTGTTTACATACAAACAATTTATTGGGAGCTCTTTGCAGTAAGCTCTGGTTTACACGTGCACGCTCACATTGAGGACATTGCTGATTTCCCTTTTTTTTGGGTGAAGCAGTGTAGGACCAAACCCAGTCAGACTATTATCCTATTATCTTAACACTGTATGTTTTTTGCTCTTTCTGATTGCCGGACCTTTTAAATATTTTTTATTATAAAGGATTCCTCTTTTATACCCAGAAGGACAATGCACGGACTTTGCTTTCCTAATACTAATTTATGATTGCAATGGAAATTTAGCAATGTTTTCTTTATACAATTGACCAAGATTATAAAACTGATAATTGTACATGTAATTTATTGATAGTACTGGTTAAATGAAATAACAAGCATTTAAATAATAATTAGGCAAACATCATAACCCAAGAAACCCTCTACATCAGTGAGGGACAACTTCCTAACACATTGGGGCCACAGATGAATATTTTAAAAGTTTTAAGGGATTCATATTAATTTGTAGATATTAAAAACAAAAATATTACATTTCCTAAAGATGGTGAGTATCACAGGGTAAGATTACGGTATCTGCGGTTCTCCCCCACTTTTAAATTTGCCCCACCAACCATTAGTCCCCAAAGCACATATTTTTAGTTTCACTTTATCCTGGGAGCACAAAATCTATGGCGCACATTCACAGTGGTTCCAGCGCTACAGAATTTTACGGTGCTATACAAATAAAAGATAATAATACCTTTTCCCTGGAGCCGAAAAAAAACCTAGTGCACAGGGCCACATGTGGCCTCTAGTTGGCAATCCCTGCTCTAAATCATTCCCCCAGTGCTCGATCCTCCACCCAAACATCCCACTCAAAATTAAAAAAAAAAACTGAAGTAATTTCTTAATTCATGTTGAATTTTAGTTTCTCTTCATTCTCTCTGCAACACTCATATTCTAAGGTTTGGGCCTAGTCCAGGGTTCATATTTATATTTGTCTTTATATTTATTTAATTGACCCATCAAAAGAGTAGGAAGGCTTGGTATTGACAGAAAACCCTCCAACCACAATCCTAATTAGTTGATATCCTAACAATCAGTATTGGTTAAGCAAATAACTAGGAGGAGGCATTGGACTAGATACATAGCTATGGGAAGGATGAGGAACACACAGTGGTGTCAATAGGGTTGGTGTCACCTGGTGCGGTAAGTTATGGTGTCACCCCCCCCCCCCCCCCAGAAAGCAGACACACACAAACACAGGCACACACACATACAAACACTCAGACACACTCAGACACACTTAAAAACACACTCAGATGTACACACAAACACTCGGAAACACACTCAGACACACACAGAAAAACACTCAGACACACACACAAACACTTAGACACACACAAAAACATTTAGGCACACAGACAAACACTTAGACACACACACACATACAAAAACTCAAACACACACACACACAAAAACACTCAGACACACACACACAAAAACACTCAGACACACACAAAAACTCAGACACACACACACACACAAAAACTCAGACACACACACAAAAACACTCAAACACACACACAAAAACTCAGACACACTTACACACAAAACTCAGACCAGATACACACACTCTGCCCACCCCAGACCCCCGCCTGCTCTCCCCTCCTATCTCTTCAGTGTGCGCTTAGTGTACCGTAACCGTACCGGTCTGGTGGGCATCATACATGGCTCCTTCACTTTAGAGACAGTGTCAGACAGTCATGCGGTCAGGTGCCAGGCATCCCCCTCACGATTTTGCGGTTCCCGTTCAGAGAGACAGCACAGCAGTGAGTGACTCCACTGCTCCACACGTCCCTGAGCAGTGAGCACAGATAGGCAGGCAGGTTTAGGCTAGCAGCGCATCTTCGCAAGACCCACGGCATGCCCACAACATTCATAGTGAAATTGGGCAGTGGAGGAGCAAAGTACAAACAAGCAAAAGCAGTCGGGAAAACTATTTGTGGAAATTGCAGGGCTGGTTCAAGGGGCCAAAAAATGAATTGTCTACAACTTCCCCAGACCCACTAATGTTCACAAATGCTGGCCCCTCTAATAAAAAAATCTATGCATCTCTACATTGTATTTCTTTGAACTTCAATAAAATGTAAAAAAAATAAAAAAAATTCTGGTGGTGTCACCCCCTGGAGGGTGTCACCCGGGTGTGGCCCGCACCCCCAAACCCCCCTAGTGACGCCACTGGGAACACAAGAGACCTTGATGCTGAAGATATATCACTTTGCAATGTGGATTAAAGGGACATTAAACACTAAATACATGCTAGATAAATGGTGATTTCAGAGTAAAGTCTAACCAGATAATGATATGAAATTGTATTTTTAAAATTGTATTAGTTGTTTAAACATTTAAAAAATAAGTGTAACGTTTTAGTGTCTCTAAGGCAATAGGCACGATCATGTTGTGACCCAGGTTTCCCTCTCTGCTGAGGCCATTTAGTGATGCTTATAAATTGGTCACGAAGTGTGAAACCAATGACTATGGGGCATATAGCAGTGTTAAAGGGACATGAAACTATAAAAAAAATTATTTCATGATTCAGCTAGAGAAAATATTTTTAATCAGCAGTCCAATTTACTTATTTAATTTAATTTGCTTAATTTGTTAGGTATTCTTTGTTGAAGAAACAGCAATGCACAAGGATGCATCTATGTGCAGCCACCGATCAGCAGCTACTGAACCTATTTTGATATGTTTTTCAACAAAGGATATCAAGAGAATGAAGCAAATTACATAATTGAAGTAAATTGGAAAGTTGTTTAAAACTGTATTCTCTCTCTGAATTGTGAAAGAAGAAATTGGGTTTCATGTCCCTTTAAGCCTGCAAATCTACTTTTAAAATAAATCAGAAAGCACGCAATTTTCAGAATCAAGGGGATAGTAAAGTCAGATAGAGGATGCAATTTTAAACAACTTTACAATTCATTCCATTGTTGGGAAATACAACAGCATGTACTATACCACATGTATGAACAACATTGATGCTGTAGATGGCGCTGTTCAGTTTAGATTGCTGATTGTTTATATCTGTGATCTTGTTCATTCTTTTATACAGGAAGGAAGTTGTTTTTTAATCTCTATTGTGTTTTTCCTCCTCTGTGTGTGCTGACTATAGTTTTACAAGTCCTTTGGTATGTTCCAAATATTGCTGATGCATCTGTACAAGTAAAGCCTAATGAAGTTTTCTTTAAAAGCTTCCAGTGTCTTTTTGATACATACACCAACAGGTTATGGGCCCAGACGCTGAAGAAAAAGAAACTACAAGTCAGTAAGTGTTGCATCTATGATCCAAGCAAATACTGTGTGAGGAAACAAGAGCTGCATCCAAATTACTGAAAGATGGCAAGTGGTTCAGATGTGAAATATGCAATAGCGAAGTTAAATAATACCAACTACCAGCTGTGGAAGTTTAAGCTTGAAATGCTGTTATCCAAAGATGATTTATGGGAGGTGCTGGATACAAACAGACCCACTGATAATCCAGGGGAATGGGACAAGAAAAACAGACAAGCAAAAGCAGTTATAAGCCTGTTAGTGGAGGATGATCAACTCATTCACATAAGAAAAGAAAACACAGATAAAGGTATGTGGACTGCACTACAAAAACTGCATGAGCGTTCAAACTTAAATAGTAAACTATATTTGCTGCGCAAACTATATAAGATGAGGCTGGAAAAAGGCCAGGAAATGTGTGAACATGTGAATGCTATGCTAGAGATTGTGGAACAGCTATGTGCAATTGGAGAAGAAATTAAATACAATCATATAGTAGCATTGTTACTATGCAGCCTTCCAGAGTCATATAGTGCCCTTATCAATGCTCTAGAAACCAGACCTGAACAAGAACTAACACTAGAATATGCTAAGGGAAAACTAATTGATGAATATAATAGAAGAAAGGAAAACATGCATAGTGAAGAAAATGAGAGATCAGAGGTAGCTCTGAAGGCGCAAGAAGGCACAAAACAAAACAGAGAAACCAGAGTGTGTTTTCGCTGCAAAAAGGTCGGTCACCTGAAAAAGAACTGCTCAATCTGGAAAGCTGAGCAGCGAAGGTTAGAACCACCTACAAGAGAGAGAGCTAAGGCAGCCACAAAGCAAACTGCAGCTGCATCATGGAGCGGCAGCTTTAAAGTGACTCAGAATAGTACACCACACGGATGGTGCATTGACTCAGGGGCAACTAGTCACATGACAAGTGACGAGACATTCTTCACAGAAATTGATTTCAATACTAAAGATAAAGTCTTCCTAGCAAATGGGAAAAGTATTACATCTGAAGGTAATGGTCAAGGGTTCCTGACTTGCATCACACCATCAGGAGGTAAGCAAAGCATTCTAGTAAAGAATGTTCTGTATGTCCCAAGTTTAGAAGGAAGCCTCCTATCAGTGAAAACTCTTGCTAACAATGGACTCACAGTTCAGTTCCAAGGCAATGAATGCACAATTCGAAACAGGAAACAAATCCTAGCAAAAGGAAGATTGAACGAACACCTGTACAAACTTATCACTGAAAGGAAGCAAGCCAAAACAGCCATTCATAATCCACACAACAAATGTATCCACCTGTGGCACAGGCGATTAGGGCATCGAAACCCAGAGGCCATAAAGGAACTTGCAAAGGAAAGTTTATCAGAAGACATGATAATTTTGCCTTGTGCAATGCTCATGAAGTGCACATGTTGTATCAAAGCAAAGGCCACACGTACCCCACTTCCACAAGCCAGTCAAAGAAAAACCACTCACCCCATGGAACTCATACACAGTGACGTGTGTGGACCAATGAAAACCCCCACACCCGGCGGGAACAGATATTTACTGACTTTCATTGACGATTATTCCAGGTACACAACAACATATCTGATGAAGCACAAAAGTGAGACATCAGAGAAACTTCAAGAATTTATAGCTACATTCAGCAATAAATTTCAACGGAAACCAGGAACAATACGTACCGACAACGGAGGGGAATATATGAGTAAGGAAGTGGAGTCATACATGAAGAAACAAGGCATTATACACCAAACGACTGTACCATACACTCCTGAGCAAAATGGTGTTGCAGAAAGGAAAAATCGCACCCTCATAGAAATGGCAAGATGCATGCTTTCAGACGCCAGTTTACCTAACCAGTACTGGGGTGAAGCAATAATGACTGCAACATACTTACAGAACAGGCTACCATCAAAAACTATTGAGAGCACCCCATATAAAATGTGGAATGGATCAAAACCTAGTATGGGACATATTAGAGTGTTTGGATGTAAAGCATATGCCCATGTTCCAAGTGAGAAACGCTCCAAATTAGAGAACACAGCCATAGAAGGCATTCTTATGGGCTACAGTGAACAAAGTAAAGGCTATAGAATTCTTCATCCAAAGACCAACAAGATCACAATAAGCCGCAGTGTTTATTTTGATGAAAGTCAAACATCAGAAAAAATGTCCCTCGAAAGCCATAAAGAGAACCTCTCCACTGAATCAGCAAGAGATGCTGACCAAAGTGAAGCTGTACAGGAGACAGAGCAAGAAGTGGAGCTCACAATAGAAAAAACAGCTACTCACAAACCAATAGAACCCACTGAACAACCAGAAATCAGAAAATCAACTCGAGTGACGAAAGGTATTCCACCCCGCAAGCTGTCATACATCGCTAAGACACATGAAACACTCGAACAAACATCCTGGGAAGATATTGAAAAATTGCCAAAAAGGGAAGCCAACCAATGGAGAAAAGCAGCCGAAGAAGAAATAAAATCACTTCAGGAAAACAAAACCTGGACACTAACTGAGCTCCCCCCCCCCAGTCGCAAAGCTATAGGAAGCAAATGGACTTTTAAAGTAAAATACGATGCAGAAGGAAATATCCACAGATACAAGGCAAGATTAGTTGCAAAGGGATATTCACAGAAATTTGGAGAAGATTATGATGAAACTTTTGCTCCAGTTGTAAAACACTCCACCATCAGAGCGCTCCTTAGCATTGCAGCCGGAAAGGGAATGCAAGTGAGGCACCTGGACGTCAAAACTGCTTTCCTATATGGAGACATCAAAGAGGATCTCTACATGGAACAGCCACCTGGATTTGAGAGGGAACCGAACCTTGTATGCAAACTTCAAAAGAGCATCTATGGACTAAAGCAAGCTGCGAGAATGTGGAATGAAAAAGTGAATGAAGTACTCATGAAACAAGGATTCTCAAGAAGCAAAGCAGATCCATGTCTATATTCAAGGCATCAAGAAAACAAATGGATATACATCCTAATTTATGTTGATGACATCATAACTTGTTTTGAACAAGAAGGGGACTGTGACCAAATAGTTCATATATTAAAACAGAACTTTGAGATTAAAGAACTAGGGAACATCACTTATTATTTAGGAACCAAATAGAAAGGGAAGAGGATGGAAGCTATCTTCTTAACCAAAGTCAGAAAATTACAGAAATATTAGAGCAATTTCACATGCAAGATGCAAAAGAGGTGAAAACACCTATGGAACCAGATTACCTGAAAAACAACGGAATAGATAACCTGTTACCCAATAACGACAATTACCACAGGGCAATTGGAAAATTGCTATACATTGCCACCGTGACAAGACCAGACATTGCCGCAGCAATAGGTATACTCTGTAGAAAAGAGTAAAGAGGGTGATACAGTACCTAAAAGGAACAATTCGGATGAAGCTGCGACTGCCAGCAACATCAAACCCAAAACTAATTGGATATGTTGATGCTGATTGGGCCGGAGATACCACTGACCGCAAATCTACAAGTGGTTACATCTTCCAGTATGGAGAAGGAACAATAAGTTGGTCCAGTCGAAAACAAGCGACTGTTGCACTCTCTTCAACGGAAGCAGAATATATAGCAGCAGCACATGTATGTCAAGATGCAATTTGGATTTGTCAACTTTTTCAAGACATGGGACTGGATGTGTCTAAACCCATACCAATTCTTGAAGACAACCAAGGGTGTATAAAGTTGACACAATCAGAAAGAGTGAATCCTCGAACCAAGCACATTGATGTAAAATATCATTTACTCAGGGACATGCAAGAACAAGGTTTTATTGACATTCAATACTGCCCATCGGAAGAGATGACTGCAGACGCACTCACAAAGCCGTTGCCAAAGGAACGGCATTGTTTTCTTCAAAAGAAACTGAATGTTGTGTAATTATGTACATGCAGTTGAGAAGGGGTGTTGGGAAATACAACAGCATGTACTATACCACATGTATGAACAACATTGATGCTGTAGATGGCGCTGTTCAGTTTAGATTGCTGATTGTTTATATCTGTGATCTTGTTCATTCTTTTATACAGGAAGGAAGTTGTTTTTTAATCTCTATTGTGTTTTTCCTCCTCTGTGTGTGCTGACTATAGTTTTACAAGTCCTTTGGTATGTTCCAAATATTGCTGATGCATCTGTACAAGTAAAGCCTAATGCAGTTTTCTTTAAAAGCTTCCAGTGTCTTTTTGATACATACACCAACATCCATTACTTAAAGGGCCATAATACCCAAATGCTTAAACACTTGAAAGTGATGCAGCATAGCTGTAAAAAGCTGACTAGAAAATATCACCTGAACATCTCTATGTAAAAAAGAAAGATATTTTACCTCAAAAGTTCCTCAGTAGCCACCTCCCATTGTAAAGGATTTCTAAGCAGCATTTTAGTATGTCTGTCCTGGGACAGCTGAAAGGATGAGCCTCGTGAACTCTCATATTATTTCACCAATCAGGTAAAGGAAGCTTACTATGAAATCTCATGAGAGTTAAGTCAAATCTCATGAGATCACAGTAAGAGTTCATGACCTCAGCACTGCTGATGCTGATTGGCTGCTGTTCATTTCTTCATTTTTTATTTTTATTTTTACCTGCAGCTGGGAGCAGCTGAGTATAACTTTTTACACAGAACTTACTCTGCTGAGCTGAGGAAATTGTGAGGTAAAATATCTTCCTTTTTTACATAGAGATGCTCAGGGGATATTCTCTTGTCAGCTTTTTACAGTTATACTGCATTAGTTTCAAGTGATATAGCATATGAGTATTATGTCCCTTTAATTCCCTTTGTTTTCTTAGTATCCTTTGTAGGCTCAGGGGCAGCAATGCACTACTGATTGGTGCTGATAGCTACTGATTGGTGGCTGAACATATCTGATTCTTGTCTGGTTCATGCTATGTGTTCTGATAGCTCACAAAAGTGCATTGCTACTCCTTTAACAAAGGATACCAGGATAATGAAGTAAGTTTTAAAATAAATGTAATTTGGATAGTTGTTTAAAATTGTATGTTTTATGGAACTTTACTAGCTGAGCGCAAAATATCGCTTACGCTAAATCGATATTTGCTGTCAACTGAGTAATACCAGCGTACGCTAATGTGCGCTGGTATTAGTTAGGTGCAATGCGGATGCGACCTTGCCTTTGCATTGCATGGACTCATAATAGCGTGCTTCCATAGGCTCTAATGGGAGCCTCATTCTGATGCCATCATACACGGCACAGAACCTAAGCGCAGCAAAGGGGGTAAGTAGCGCAGTGATGGGCAGCAATTTTAAAAATATATTTACATGAATATATATATATATATTTATGTGTTAATATGTGTGTATACACATATTAACACATAAATATATATGTATAAAAGCATATATATTTATTTACAGGGAACACACAGTTCCCATAGACAGCAATGTAAAGGCACTTTCAGTGCCGTTTTGTTTCTAAAACCCACACCCGCCAATTTTTAACAACTTGCCCAGTGCATTATTTTTTTTATAAAAAAATGAAAGACCCTCTATTTTGGGGGCATTTGGGGCACTTTTAGAAAATTAACCAGAGATCTAATCTATGGTTAATTTTCTGAGCGCTAATTGCTACCACAAGCTCGCGGTAGCAATAACCAGAGACTTGTAATGGCTGGTTATTTATAGTACACCCGCAAATGGACAAATTAGCACTCCACTTGTAATCTAGCCGTAAATATTTTATATAACAGTCTCAAAATGTAGTGGGGTGTGGGTTTGGATTGGCTTTTTTTGGTGGGGTTGGGAAGGGTATAGATCCCAGAGGGACGCATTAGGTGTTGAGGACCTGAAACAGAAGGAACACCTCTTAGAGAAATATAGAAAATTTGCCTTTGTAGAATCTTGTGAGGGACCTTACGGAAAGAAAACAAACCAAAAACAGAAATATCTTCATGGAAGTAAACAATATGCTGAAAACGTGAAAGTAAGACATGTTGACTACAGTTCCGAATATATAGCAATGCATTTATTTTCTAACCAATTATGGGCCAGATTACAAGTGGAGCGGTATTTAACGCTCCCGCTCGAGTGCTATCTCCGCTAGACGTAAGCGTATATGTATCTCTATGTTAAAGCCCTTTGCAGACTTTTTTCTTTCTAACGCCTGAGACCTCATATATTTGAGCCCTTATAACGTTTTAATGATTTTTTTTCAATAACTTTATATTAGATTGTATTATAATGAGTGTAACCGTACTTTGTAACATATTTTTTATGTGTTTTGTGACACTATTTTGTTTTGAGAAACAGTTAATCAGATCTCTGAGGACTCGGTAAACATTCTAGCATAAATCACGTTTACTTTCAACTTGTAAAGCAAGCAGTAAACCCGGCGCACGCAAACATCCACGATAAAACCCCTTTTTGTTCACGTGTAACTGTTATCGCATCACTCGTAATGACGTGCAATTAATAATTATTAATCATGTGGCATAACTTTATCATTAATGGGAATGTAATTTGAGACAATGTTCCAATTTACTTCTATTATGAAATGTTCTTCATTCTCTTGGTATCTCTCGCTTAAAAGCAGGAAAGTAAGCTCAGGAGCGTGCATGTGTCTGCAGCACAATATGGCAGCATCTTTGTAACAATGTTATACATTTACAAGAACACTAGATGGCAGCATTTTTTCCTGCTATATAGTGCTCCAGACACCTACCTACTAGGTATCTCTACAACAAATAATACCATGAGAAAGAAGCTAGTTTTATAATAGAAGTAAATTGGAAACTTTTATTTTTAAATTGTCAGCTCTGTCAATTTAACTTGTTCAAATCTCCAAGCACTTTATTGCCGTAATAATTAAAGGGACACTGAACCCAAATTTTTGCTTTCATGATTCAGATAGAGCGTGCAATTTTAAGCAACTTTCTAATTTACTCCTATTATCAAATTTTCTTCATTCTCTTGGAATCTTTATTTGAAAAGCAAGAATTTAAGTTTAGATGCCGGCCCATTTTTGGTGAACAACCTGGGATGTTCTTGCTGATTGGTGGATAAATTCACCCACCGATAAACAAGGGCTGTCCAGGGGCTGAACAAAAAAAATAGCTTAGATGCCTTCTTTTTCAAATAAAGATAGCAAGAGAACGAAGAAAAATTTATAAAAGGAGTAAATTATAAAGTTGCTTAAAATTGCATGCTCTATCTGAATCACGAAAGAAAAAAAAAAATTGGGTTCAGTGTCCCTTTAAATATTTCTATATTGTATTTAATTTGTCATTAGATGTGTGATTTCTAACTTTTTTAACACCTTCGCAACGGCAAATCAGTCATTATATGGTCTTCCAGGGCTGTAGTAGTGTAGGTCTTAGGTGATGATGTGTGCAGAAATAGCCTGGTCTCATTGCTGTTAGAGAGACCTGTGTTCTTACAGCCCTGGAAGCCATACAGGGGGCAACAGACTTCACAAAGGGGTTAAATGAAATAAACTATGTGGTCTATTACCATGTGAACTGAGCATGGACAAGAACTTTATAACAATCAAAATGTCATTGCAAACAGTCAATGTCCTCAAACCAGGCAAAAAGTGTTTTTTTTTATATAAAGTCCAAAGCATCAAACTGGAAAAGTCAAACAAAATCTGTCAAACATCCAAAATGTGTTTTCTGACTGATAGGAACAGTAGTGTTAAATTGTCCCCATGCAAAGTATAGGGAGTCTTTATATGGGCCAAATACATTGCAAATACATTTGAAAACTGAGTTATCGGTTGGGCTGAAAAATGGAGTCTGAAACCCACCCCAATAACCCATCTTCAAAAACACAGGATCATTCACATGAATTGGAGTCCAGGCCCATATTTCTATAAACTGTTAGCTATATTATTTTGTACCATAGAAACAATTTAACAACGTAATTAATTAACAACATATTATCCTGTTAGGACCTTTCTTATTATTAGAAGGAAGAAGAAAGAAGATGAAAGAGAAAAGAGAGAGGCCCTGAGTGAATACTTAAAAAATCTTTTGGATGAATCAGAAGAAGAAAGCGAAGAAACTGAAAACGAATAAACAGACTAAAGAAAAGGGACAAATCTTCAAAGTCAAAACCTAACCTGAAAATAAAGAAATAAAAAAATGAAATGTGAGCCATTACTTTCAGCCTACAAAGGACATTTTATAACAATGGTTACCAAATAATAATTTAATAGACATTGTACACACAAACATTAACACTTTATACCCCCAAAAAAGTTATATACTAAACCTTCACCAATAATAATGTATTAGGCATTGCACAAAATATATGAAATTACATCCTTAAAAGGGCATTTTTTTTGCTGCATCTAAAAAAATAGTGTGTATAAATATATCTAGATATCTATATAAATATCTCGATATATATATATCTATCTCTACATCTATCTATCCACATATCTATCTATCTATCTATCATCTATCTATCTATCTATCTATCTATCTATCTATCTATTTATCCACATATCTATCTAAATATCTATCATCTATTTATCTATCATCTATCTATCTATGTACCTGTCTGTGCCTATCTATCTATCTATCTATCTATCTATCTATCTATCTATCTATCTATCTGTTATTTTTTCATATGCATGACAGATTTGAATGTCCCATTAGAGTAAAACATATTCCTGGGAAGGAGAGTTCAGGATTGGTTTGTGTTTAATGGCAGTTCTAGGAAAGTGCTGGGGGTGACATGAACTCTCATTGTTTATTGTAGGGCCCATAAACCTTAAATGTAGTAGTTACCCTGAATTAGCAAATGTCTTTTCTACATGTCCAGTGCTCTACATGCCAGGTGGGCATTAAGGAAGCTGGAGAGTGGTTAAAAAAAATAATAACAAGCACAGGTAGTAAAAGATACGTTCAACCCTATTGGGTATATTTATCAAGCTCTGTATGGAGCTTGAGGCTCCTTGTTTTCCTGCTGCTCCGTAACCTGTCCGCCTGCTCTGAGGTGGCGGGCAGAAATAAACTCGATCGAATACGATTGGGTTGATTGACCCCCTTGCTAGTGGCCGATTGGCCGCAAATCTGCAGGGGGACGGCATTGCACCAGCAGTTCACAGTTCACAAGAACAAAAGCGTATGCTGTCGGCATTTATCAATGTGCAGAGGACATGATCCGCTATATCGGATCATGTCCGCTCGCACCATAGTAAATAGGCCCTTATGCATCTACACAAAAAGTATAGAAAAAAAGAGAAAACAAAAACAGAAAACAACTTAGTTCATTAAATTGTTATCAAAATATTAACAAACCAAGAGGATTCTAGATTTGCTGTGCGCAACATAATTCATAGCACTAATAAGACTGTACACCATTGGCCCGATGTGCTGTTCAGGATATTTTGTTGACTTCATCAAGTAAGTCTTTACCTACCACTAAATCCTTCACCCAATGGCAATCTGTGGAGGTGTCATGGCACGGTCAGACACTTACTCGCTCCCGGGCTCCGGTGGCATCCTAGAGGTGGTGTGGCAGCAGTCTCTGCTTCCCGGGTCTCCTATCCCCAATCCATGACTGTCTCCCCTTCTCCTTCTCGCCGCCAAGGATAGCAGCGGACATGCTGCTGTGGTAGAATGGCAGCCGCCACGTGGACTCAGCGTTTGAGCACAGGAAGGGGTGTGGGCCTGGTGGAGGAAGGAAGGTCAGGGACTCTGAGGTAAACCAAGATGGCACTGAGTCCCTGACCTCCTCTTATTGACCCTGCTTGCTCCGCCTACTAGGGGCAGGGGACCGGTCACGTGACTTAGTTTCCCTATTTATTCTCAGCATGCCCTCAGTCAGTGCTTGGTTATTTTTCCTTCCTTTCTGATTTTTGAGTCCCTTTCCTGCCTATTAACCTGGGTCCTGTTATTATCTCCTGATTTCTTCGTATAGATTTCCTGGTTCCTGATTTCGTATTGTCTCTCAACTATTCTTGACTGCTGCCTGCCCTGACTTCGGATTGTCTGACTACGTCTCTGCCCTTACTGCATCCCTCTTCTTCCTCCTACCCTATTAAAGGCCTCCATGCCACCACAGACCCTTTAGGAACCTGTTTCCATTTACAGGTACTCTTGAGTGTCGTGATTGTAAGAGAGTGCTGTTCCATTGCAACTGGGTTCCAACATCACCACAAGATCCCAGGTGGGATGTAATAGGAGGTGTCGATCTCTTCTAGAAGCCTGATGACATTCAGATGATTAACCTGGCAGAATTCTTGAGTTGCTCTCAGCGCTGGTTGATCCTCTAACGGTGCTGCCATGGAAAGAAGAATGGATACATCAAATGCTTTTACTTTTACACTGCACAGGTTTTACTTATTTTGTTTACGATGCAGATGTGCACCGGTATTCTGATAGATTAGCCAATTTCTCAGATTAGCCAATTTCATCACTTCTGGTGATGTAGAATCAGCTTTGCAAGCCAAAAGAAAAGTATACACTTATAGCACTCCTAGGTCTCTGGATCAAATAGATTTATTGTAGTAACTTTAATTAAATCAAAAACACTGATTATTCCCGTGGGAATAAATGAAATGGGGAGAAAACTTGAAATGATAGGAATATTAAAATATAACTTTTATTGGGTTTAAATAAAATAGGAAAAATGTATTAAAACCACACTTTGGTACCGACTGTATAAGTTAAATCTAACCAATATAAGTGAAAAATCTTTGTGATTACCACTACTGATGACCACTACTGTAATCAATATTACAAAGGGTAAAAAAGTTGCCTTGTAATTATAATTGCACAATATTATAATGCACTATCCCGTGCATATGTGGGGTATAAATAGGTATACCTTATGTAGAGATTATATTATGGCAATTGGTTATATCCCTTTTCAGAGGTATCTCCTAGATATATTGTTTTAATAATAGCACAAATAATGTTGCTAACAAATATTAGCAGATCTGCTAGAATAGCAGTTATTTAAATTAAAACTGATTTATTATAGATTTACTAAATCAGTATATTAATTGTTCTTAATATGTTTGTTTGTGTGTTAGTACAGATGATACTTCTTAAATAATTCCAGCAGTCTAGTTAGTTTCAATGTTCAGTGTGTTTAGTGCACTTTAGTTATGCAACGTCAAGATAAAGTAGCCTTAGTTGATTTATATTGCTGGATTGGTTATACTTCTATGATGACCAAGATATTAGGTAAACTTGAATAGGGAGCTGCAAATTAAAGCGCCATTGGTTATCGCCTTAGAACTAATAATAGCTTCTAGGTAAATACAGTAATTGACTTCTGACCATGTAGTCATATATCATATCTAAGCTTTAGTGTTAGCTGCTCAATAGTGGCCGTATGTGGCAATAATAAACAACATATGATTAGTATTCTTAGGTTGTAATAAGTGTTACTCACTTCACACCGTAAATTTGAGCATTGATTAAGATATTTGTGCAATGCCACGGTTTGTTAATTAAATTGCAACTGAAGTCACCATTAATGGGTTAGGCTAGGTTTAGATTATATCTTCTCAGTTACTTGAGTGCACACGATCCTAATTGTTAGAAACAGTATAAGTGCCCTGTGCTGTTATACACACAACTGTTATATACGCAAGTCAGAAGTGACACCACATTACCGGGATTCGCTGTATAATATAAACAGTAAGTGATAATGCCGTCGTAATCTGAGTTAGAATATTAGCTTGAGTTAATTATTGCATGCACACTGAGACTCATTCATACCCCCACCTACGAGTATAAGCTATGTGGATTATGTATCAGCGCGTCTCCCTATATACGGGACATCCGCTTCCACACAACTCCAGCTGGGGATTTGTGCTGCACTTTGTCAGAGTAAGGGTTACTCGCTCAGTATAACTGACCGCGGCACGTACAAGTTTATAGTTGATATTGGTATATACAAACTTATTCATCGATCGTATGTCAGGCTATTAGGTTGTGAAGCTATAATGCTCCGTTGTAGCCGCATTAGGTTATACCAGAGGTTATTGTTACAATGTTGATACAGTGTCAATTAATACTACCCGAGACTCACACACTGAAGCTTGAGAAGCAGATCTGCTCTATAGGAGATAACCGCTTGGTCTAGGGATTATTACCACAAACACAGAACAGTTATTACTAACATAGATTCACACACTGTAGCTTATGAAGCAGGTCTGCTTTGTAGGAGATAACCGCATAGATATAGTGGGTATTATCGAAGTGGTTTAGCACATATTAAATCATATAGTAAGTAAATAGTTAGATGACTACAGTAAATTTCGGTAGCCTAAGGCTCCTAAGTCCACAGGAGCTCCTAGGACTCCTCACCATTGCCCTATCGTCCCTAACATGTTTAGCCACTTAACATGGCTTTTTCAAAGGTGAACGCGCCGCTATGTTGGCGGCTTTTTAAGGCTGTTGATAACACGCCCCCAATAGGCGTGTATAATTATTTTGACCAATGACATTTGTTTGAATTCTGATAGACAGCGAGGGTTGGTTTGAGGGTTGTTCTCATAGTTAAAGGTTCTTGCTGCAAGCTGTCATTGATTTGTTGGGTCAGATGGATACCATTTTATAAGTAAAGTTAAACTACAGTATTTAGATTGGAAATAATAATACCTCCCGATCTTAGTCAGCAAACTAAGCCTGCTAACATTTTTTATGTAAACATCGTGTTAAATACCATTCATCAATAATGGTGATCCACTACTGTACAATTTATTGTTGTGTATATATTCCCCATACTCAATCTATAATAGATTTAAACCATAAGAAATGATTGGATGAGCCGTAATAATACTAGTGCTATTATTAACAGTAACGTGATAATTGCGGTAAAATATTTGTTGTGTGATCTACATTGATCCTTTATGTGAAATTTATAACGATAAGTGAGAGTAAAAAAATTAATAAAAAAGTTAAATAAGAGGAAATTGTGTTCTAGATTGTGGATATTATGCAACTGTACTATTATGTAAGTGCATACTAGTGGGAAATTAGCTGTGTTTGAATCTAAATATGAAAAGTGACTAGATATAGGAGAGTCCCATAAACGGGGGTTTCAGTAGTAGTGTCAGTGGAAACAGAGGTTAATAAGTGAAAAACTAAATTGTGAAAAAAAGGGGGGGGGGGGGCAAAGTTGAAATATATTATTTTAATCATATTAGAAAAGTTTTATTTATTTGAAAAATGTGTCTTAAACAGGTATTCAATTGTGAATATAGTATTGGACTCAGCATTGATTTGGTTAAGACTGCCACTCTATGTTCTAAAACATAAATTGTAAGCAACTTAATATTTTATAAAATAATACAAGAATAATTTATATTTAGTGCTATTGCTATGCATTTAAGAGTATTAGAGTTTAGTACAGAGTATCTGGGTGAATTGTTAATTTGATCTTTCAAGAATAAGAGTAGTAGTTCTTTTTTATTTTTTATTTTTGTATGAAAAGGGAATAGAGTTATTAACTATTACTTATAAAAAGGGAGTGAAATTATTCACTTCATTTAGTCCATTAGGTTGAACTGAGTTAAGTAGGAAAATCCATTTGCTTTCAGCTTTGAGCAGGACATTCTCTACATTGCCCCCTCTTATGCCTAATTGTATTTTCTGGATCCCAAAGCATTTGAGTTCAGACTGCTTGGAATTATGTTTCTTCAGGAAGTGGCGAGCTACAGATGTTATATTTTTGCCTTCTTGTAGGTCTTTAGTTGCGTTCTTGATGTTCCTCAGATGTTCCTGGAGTCCTATATCTAGTCACTTTTCATATTTAGATTCAAACACAGTTCATTTTCCACTAGTATGCACTTACATAATAGTACAGTTGCATAATATCCACAATCTAGAACACAATTTCCTCTTATTTAACTTTTTTATTAATTTTTTTACTCTCACTTATCGTTACAAATTTCACATAAAGGATCAATGTAAATCACACAACAAATATTTTACCGCAATTATCACGTTACTGTTAATAATAGCACTAGTATTATTACGGCTCATCCAATCATTTCTTATGGTTTAAATCTATTATAGATGAAGTATGGGGAATATATACACAACAATAAATTGTACAGTAGTGGATCACCATTATTGATGAATGGTATTTAACACGATGTTTAAATAAATAATGTTAGCAGGCTTAGTTTGCTGACTAAGATCGGGAGGTATTATTATTTCCAATCTAAATACTGTAGTTTAACTTTACTTATAAAATGGTATCCATCTGACCCAACAAATCAATGACAGCTTGCAGCAAGAACCTTTAACTATGAGAACAACCCTCAAACCAACCCTCGCTGTCTATCAGAATTCAAACAAATGTCATTGGTCAAAATAATTATACACGCCTATTGGGGGCGTGTTATCAACAGCCTTAAAAAGCCGCCAACATAGCGGCGCGTTCACCTTTGAAAAAGCCATGTTAAGTGGCAAAACATGTTAGGGACGATAGGGCAATGGTGAGGAGTCCTAGGAGCTCCTGTGTTTTTAGACAGCCTTAGGCTACCGAAATTTACTGTAGTCATCTAACTATTTACTTACTATATGATTTAATATGTGCTAAACCACTTCGATAATACCCACTATATCTATGCGGTTATCTCCTACAAAGCAGACCTGCTTCATAAGCTACAGTGTGTGAATCTATGTTAGTAATAACGGTTCTGTGTTTGTGGTAATAATCCCTAGACCAAGCGGTTATCTCCTATAGAGCTGATCTGCTTCTCAAGCTTCAGTGTGTGAGTCTCGGGTAGTATTAATTGACACTGTATCAACATTGTAACAATAACCTCTGGTATAACCTAATGCGGCTACAACGGAGCATTATAGCTTCACAACCTAATAGCCTGACATACGATCGATGAATAAGTTTGTATATACCAATATCAACTATAAACTTGTACGTGCCGCGGTCAGTTATACTGAGCGAGTAACCCTTACTCTGACAAAGTGCAGCACAAATCCCCAGCTGGAGTTGTGTGGAAGCGGATGTCCCGTATATAGGGAGACGCGCTGATACATAATCCACATAGCTTATACTCGTAGGTGGGGGTATGAATGAGTCTCAGTGTGCATGCAATAATTAACTCAAGCTAATATTCTAACTCAGATTACGACGGCATTATAACTTACTGTTTATATTATACAGCGAATCCCGGTAATGTGGTGTCACTTCTGACTTGCGTATATAACAGTTGTGTGTATAACAGCACAGGGCACTTATACTGTTTCTAACAATTAGGATCGTGTGCACTCAAGTAACTGAGAAGATATAATGTAAACCTAGCCTAACCCATTAATGGTGGCTTCAGTTGCAATTTAATTAACAAACCGTGGCATTGCACAAATATCTTAATCAATGCTCAAATTTACGGTGTGCAGTGCGTAACACTTATTACAACCTAAGAATACTAATCATATGTTGTTTATTATTGCCACAAACGGCCACTATTGAGCAGCTAACACTAAAGCTTAGATATGATATATGACTACATGGTCAGAAGTCAATTACTGTATTTACCTAGAAGCTATTATTAGTTCTAAGGCGATAACCAATGGCGCTTTAATTTGCAGCTCCCTATTCAAGTTTACCTAATATCTTGGTCATCATAGAAGTATAACCAATCCAGCAATATAAATCAACTAAGGTTACTTTATCTTGACGTTGCATAACTAAAGTGCACTAAACACACTGAACATTGAAACTAACTAGACTGCTGGAATTATTTAAGAAGTATCATCTCTACTAACACACAAACAAACATATTAAGAACAATTAATATACTGATTTAGTAAATCTATAATAAATCAGTTTTAATTTAAATAACTGCTATTCTATCAGATCTGCTAATATTTGTTAGCAACATTATTTGTGCTATTATTAAAACAATATATCTAGGAGATACCTCTGAAAAGGGATATAACCAATTGCCATAATATAATCTCTACATAAGGTATACCTATTTATACCCCACATATGCACGGGATAGTGCATTATAATATTGTGCAATTATAATTACAAGGCAACTTTTTTACCCTTTGTAATATTGATTACAGTAGTGGTCATCAGTAGTGGTAATCACAAAGATTTTTCACTTATATTGGTTAGATTTAACTTATACAGTCGGTACCTAAGTGTGGTTTTAATAAATTTTTCCTATATTATTTAAACCCAATAAAAGTTATATTTTAATATTCCTATCATTTCAAGTTTTTTTCCCCATTTAATTTATTCCCTCGGGAATAATCAGTGTTTTTTATTTAATTAAAGTTACTACAATAAATCTATTTGATCCAGAGACCTAGGAGTGCTATAAGTGTATACTTTTGCTTTTGGTTTGCAAATTAGTTTCTTTACACAGCACCCACACCCTGCCACAGTATGGCTTACTGAAAGGTAAATAGGTCTTTCCATTCTTAGTAGTCCCATTGGTTCCCTTCTAACTCATGTAGAATCAGCTGTTTGCCCGCAAATTCAACAACTTCATATGTATCACCACATTCCAATAGCTGCAAGTCTACTTACTTATAATTTTTATAATTTTTATTTTTTAAAGACATAAGGTGTTAAAGATGAATTTTCAAATTTTAACATTTGCAGGGCATTATGTATCTAAAACAGAGAATTTGAGATCCTGTGGGACAAATTATATATATATTTATTTCCCCAAAGAAGCAATCACCAGCACTATTGAAATTTATAGCAAAGGGTTAACAAGATTTCCTTTAAGTAAAGGAGGAGCTGAGGTAATTGGGTATCTTGACAAAGGCTCACAGAGAGCCGACACGCGTTGATCAACACCTGAGCTCTAAAGAATACAGATGAAAAAAAAACCAAACTATTGGAGAATTTGTATGCTTGTTTCTATCTGACAAAGTTAACTGAAAGTTTTTCCAGGGCTGCTCCCATAACCGCAAGTACGACTTCACACACTAAGGAAAGAAACGGCTGTATGAAGAAACTGCGGTAGGAGCCCAATAGCATTGGATTTAAACAGTGCACGCACTACACAACCTTGAAGCTGATTGGTGAGTAACGGCTCCTGGTAGCCAAACATCAACAGCTTGTGACCAAGTGAATTGCTGAGAAGCGATATCTGGAAACCGAGTAAGGAACTCTCTATCATCAGGAGATAACAGGTATTATAAACCTTATATAAAGTGCAACTAAGAGGCTTGGACTTTGCATGTAATATTTATCTTTGCTAAAAGGAATTCGTTATATAAAGTGCAACTAAGAGGCTTGGACTCTGCATGTAACATTTATCTTTGCTAAAAGGAATTCATTAATATAACCAGTAAACGGACTTTCAACAAAAGAATTGCACAGATATTGAGAATGTTAGATCTGTGAATATGGAAATCTGGTTCTGGTTGAGATAAAGAAAAAAACTGTTGGGCAAATTGTATTTGATTGAATTCACGATAAAAAGTGCTTGGTGTATTCAACAAATTTAAACACCTTTTTTCTTGGCTTCATTCTCTGTCTTCTACACGGAACATTTTAAGACAAAGTATATACTCGCATATTGAAATTGATTGAGATAACTTGTATCAATTGAAAAAGTATTTGAGATAACTGTTAGCAATTGAGCTGCTTGTACTAAGCAAGTTACTTATTGTATTAAATGTGTTAAATTTTTACTAGAAGTAATCTATTTAGGAATCCTTATATGAAGAATCTAATGCAAGTTGAGACACCGGTGTACTAGGGATTTAGGAATTGATTTTATTTATTTTGAAGTGTTGAATTTTGAAGTGTTTAATAAAACTATAGATGTGTTTGAAACTCGAGTGAGATTGTTTTACAGTTTGTGAGTAACTTTCTAAAGGAACTTTGAAATTTTCAGCACACAGATTATATTGAGATTTTTATTAACCATTTGCGTTTTAATCATTTTGTTTTTCAATTTATATTATATATATATATATATATAAGGACTTATATAGAAGCAGACTGCTCTTTGAGCGCCACCCACGATCTCCCCCTTTTTTTCTAATAGCTGCAAGTCTGTCAGTTCAGCCAATTCTGACCACACCACCAGGGGCGGAACTACCATTGGTGCAGCAGGTGCAGTGGCACCAGGGCCCAAGAGCTGAGGGGGCCCATAGCAGACAGTCTATACATAGGTGTGTGCAGAATGTGTAATGCAGGGAAGCCTTTTATTAGTGCAGTTTGCAGGTCTGTCTGTCTGTCTATCTATCAATTGATTTATCTTTCTATCTATCTACAAAATCATTACATAGGGCAGCATGAATATTATTACTTTTGCTTTCTACTCAGTTACCTTTGAGGGGCCAGAAAAAAAAAATTCTGCCCCAGGGCCCTTTGTTGAGTAGGTCTGCTACTGCACAGCACTCACTGCACATGCTTGTTAACCACACATATATATGATGCACTGTTATTCCCACTCCCCCCTTTCTCCACTATTTTTTTTGCTTCTGTCAGGAGGGTTTAAGAGGGGCGCATCGCTGATTCTCTAGCATCCACCCCCTTGAACTCCCCAGGTGGAGGCAAAAAAGATAGTGAAGATGGGGGGATTAAAGTGCATCTTATATATATCACAGTGATATGCGTTGATTGAAATTCGATGACGCGGGGGAGCACATGCTCATTGGTTGAGTTTGTGGTCAAACAGCTAATTCCTCATCACCGTAAGGAACGGAGTTGGCTAGGCTGACCATATTGCCGCTTTAAAAAGGGACACATATGAAAAATACATATGTCAGGGCCGTTTTCAGGGCTGTTTAAAGAAATGGTTTTGTATAAGAACCCTCACATATGTATTTTTCATATGTGTTCCTTCTTAAAGCGGCAATATGGTCAGCCTAGAGTTGGCTAATCTGAGGAACTGGCTGATCTGCCTGAACACCGGCAATTATATCTTCAGTATGTGCTGACAAACCTTGGAGGAAGGACCCAAACTATACCATCTTAACTGGTTATATAGAAACCACATTGATGCACCAGAGATTTGAGCTTGAGAAAGACTGGAAACAGTTCAAATGTGTTGCTAATTTGTTTGTACCACAAGGGATGTCGTATCTAGCAGCACATGTGAGAGCCGGGAGAGTCTATGGGGAACCAGCACTTCAATGCAATGATTGCAACCCACTGGAGGAGAATTGCCTAAGTATAGCAGTATAGGAACAGCAAGAGTACTTTGTGCAAGACAGCTAAGCAGGAGGAAGTGTGGGTGCCGCTACCAGAGATCTATGGTGTGAGTAGAAATTAGTAACATTACTTTTATGTTCGGGCATACACTTTAAGAACACTGTTTTCCTTCTTGCAGCATAACAGTGATTCAATATGACTTGAATTAGAGAGATTTTCAAGTATTTTATCCAATATATGTTTTATATTTGGTTTTATTTATATGATAAATTGAATGAGATTTTATATGCTGAAGTGTGCAACTTACTTAAGTTTATTTTTAGATTGCTGAAACCTCATTCTCTATTCAGTGTTCCTTTCTGCAGTATTCTCTTGCCATCTCCTCCTTCCAGGCATTGTTTAACAATGGCTAAATTGCTATCTCCAAACACCTTCCTGGTTTGGTATTTCTCATGGATTTTTGTGGTATCAAGATTTTTTCCTTTCAGGACAGTTCAGCTTAAGGACTCCTTTATGATCAAAGCACTATGTCATGACATTTTGAATCCACAGAAGCTTCTGGGCTGGTTGAAGATAAACTTAAGATTCTGTTATGTATAACTGGCTGCTTGGTGTTCCATTAACTAGGGATGGGCGAATGTTTCGCAACATTCGAAAAATGAAACAAATTTTAACACATTCGTTCATTCTAATCGAATTTCAAATGTTTACATAACATTCTAAAATTCGATTTACGATTACATTCGAAAATATTTGTTTAGAAAAATTTGAATTTATATATTTGTAATAGTATTTCTAATGCCTTCTTTAAATGTAATATTCAAATTATGCAATATTCGATCGAAATAGAAACATTCAAATTGATATGTTTGTATCTATTATGTATCAATTTACTAGATTCCCTCCCACATGAACTATTGAACTTCTGCATAGTATTTGTTAAATAGAATGTTAAATTCGAAATTTCGAATGTGGATATTCAACCTAATTATAAACATTCGAATTTGAAAGTGACATTCAAAAACTGTAAATAGCATTCGATTATAGAATTTTTAAGAATATTCGTTTGTATCAACTTCTGGATTTGTAATTCGAATTTCGGTAATAACATTCGTTCTAACATTCAAATTTGGAAATTTACACATTCGCCCATTGTTTAAAGGTTTATATAAGTCATATTTGATCAAGGGGTTAATTGGATATTTTACTACTGAACAGGAACTAAAGCAGTAACCAACCCTCTTTTCTATAGTGGGAGAAATGTTTCAATGAGAAGGCTCAGAGCTTTTTGAGTCTGATTGCTGCTGTGTACAGAATAAGAAGACATCATAATATGATTACAGTGATCCAGGACAAAATCATTACATGCGTATTAGGTTCACAAGCTTTGATGCAGACATTGTCATTGTCAAAGAAATATCAAAGACACATAACCTTCTTTCTATATAAACTGTATGATCTCTTTGCAATACAACAATCTAATGTTATGGCATCTGTAATGTCTATTAAGAGAAATTTTTAGCCAGCTTTGCAAGATTTTGTTAAGCTGTATATGATCGTTAGTAGCTTGGGCTTCATAAAATCTTTGCTGTCCCCTTTCTCATTCTTAAAAGTTGTTAAAGAGAACAATCACTAACCCGACCAGTCTAAACATATATCAGTTAAGAGTAAATACTATTCATTTGAGACACATACATAGGTTTCATCTTCCTCCAACTCATTTGAGCTGGTGATCTCCCTGTTGCCATAAAAGTTTTAGATGTAGCACAAGTTCTGTGATGGCTGATATTCTGGCAGTGATACATACAGAGGGGACCTGAGTAGATCCTTTAGCAGCCCATCAAACAACTTTTAGAATTACTAGGTAACCAACTATGTGGAATCTAACTTTCTTAACCTATCTTTCCAAGCTCTGTGTCTGCATGGTGTGTGCACAGGGCTGGGTATCAGTCCATTATTACACCCAGTTTCAGATTGCTACTATCATTCTCCCTCCTTCACCCTCCAGGAATCCCTTGGCCTTTATGTTTGGAAGAAACATTCCATACTCTAAGTAGGTTTCTAGGACTCAAGATCCAGTTCCTCTACAACCTATGCAGACAATGCTGGTTGTGGATTTTGAAAGCAGGTAACTCACACTTTACAATGAATTAAGTAGCACATGTTGAATAATCCTTCAGTTTATAATGTAATTTTCTCTTTGCATTTCCATAAATGTCCCATGCAACAGAAAAATGAATGAAGCTCCCAGTATCTGTACTGTGAACACCCCGCTATGTGGCTGGATTTCTTAGAATAAACAGAATCATTGGCGTGTGATATGTAGAGGACTTACACAATTGGACACATTCTGCTGCTACTAAATAATGATATTTTTGTTCTAGCTACAGCTAAAAAAGGCAACATCTTTCACGGTCCAAACCCCAGAACATCAGAAGAGAATTTGATGAGCCCAGGAAATACATATACCGTAGTTCATGTAGACCAAATGAATATACTTCATATATTTCCCTTATTTTGAAGTTAGGTTTTTGTAGTGCAATTCATAAGAGCCACAAATATTATATTACATATAGAGCGGTATTTAGTGCTCATGCTCAAGCGTAAACTTCGCTAGAAGTAAGCTTTTTGTAGACATTAGGTAGTGTGTAAATTACAAAACCCAACGCATGCTAACCAAAGGACTTTGAATATCTTGCCCGCATGATAACTGGACAGGAGTTATTAATATTTCACATCCTAAAGTTATAATTAGGTATATACAGAGATATATAGGAATATATATTTACAATAAAAATAACATATTCCTGTATGTGAAGAACATCGTATTCCTGTATGTGAAGAACATCGTATTGAAAACACATCATTAACACATTATGTGATGTTTTACTTTGTGAATTTAATATATTTTTGAAAATATACATTTGTTTCAAATCAGATGACTGCAACATGCAAAAAAGTTGGCACAGTCGACTGTTTACCACTGTGTAACATCACCTTTTCTTTAAATAACACTTATTAAGCGTTTGGGCACTGAAGACACAGGCATGCCATGCTAGTATCCACACTATCTGCTTACGCAACCATGTGCTTGACACCCCCCCTTACCATGACAGATTCTTGCTTTTGGACCTGACGCTGATAACATCTTGGATGGTTCTTTTCCTCTTTGGCCCGGAGAACACTATTTGAAATGCTGACTCATCGGACCAAAAAACATGATTCCACTGTGCTATTGTCCATCTCAGATGAGACCGAGCCAGAGAGGTTGGCGGTGCTTCTGGACAGTGTTGATGTATGGCTTCTGCTTTGCAAAGTAAAGCCTTAACCTGCATCTGTGGATGCAGCAGCAAATGGTGTTGACTGACAAAGGTTTACCAGAGTATTGCTGAGCCCATGTCAATAATATAATATATCCATTACAGACTCATGACGGTTTTTGAGACAGTGACGTCTGAGGGATCGGAAACGCATTCAGAAGTGGTTTTCGGCCTTGCCCTTTACGCACTGAGATTTGACCAGATTCCTTGAATCTTTTAATTTTGTGCACTGTAGAAGGTGAAATGCCCAAAATCCTACCGATTTGTCTTTGGGGAATGTTGTTCTCAAAGTGCTGGATTATTCGCTGACACATCTGTTGCAGATTGGCGAGCCTCAACCCATGCTTGCTCTTGAAGGACAAGGCCTTTTTTGTAGGCTCCTTATATACTATGATTACAAGATTGCTTTCACATCACCTTCTTATTTCAACTTGTCACATAGCTATTAATTCTAAACTTTTTGGGAATGTCTTACAGTCCTCAGATTTAAAATGAGTGTATATTTTCAAAAATACATTAAATTCACAAAGTAAAACATCAAATAATGTGTTAATAATGTGTTTTTAATATAGTGCAGGACAAATTGAATTTTTAAATGACTCTTTTTGTTTGTATTTTTGCATTTTCAATACTGTCCCAACTATTTCAGAATTGGGGTTGTATCATATACCATTTAACTCTTATAACTGTATAACTGTATTTTTTTAACGCACTACCCTCTACGCAAGGTTTTCAGTCGCGCTAACCAGATTTGCGTAAAAAGTGATTATGATCTTGTGATCGCGTTTACTTTCAGCTTGTAAAACAAATGTTTCTGCTGTGTGCAAAAAAGACGATATCGCTTGCGCACAACATTTAGCGTGCCACTTGTAATCTAGACTTAAATAATTCAAAACAGAAATTTCCCTATTTTAGCCTATATTTTAATTAATATTTACCAGGTGAGATCCACATTTCTAAAGGGGTCATGGGCAGAAACTTACTACTTACCCTTTGCCATAACAATGGTGGCATGCATTATTGATTTCTTTCATTTCCAGTATTTTTATGGCAGGATAGCATGAAGAAGATCTGATTTCTGGTATTTTCTTAGCACTAATTGTTACCGCAAGCTAACAGTAGCATTGACCAGCCACTTGCTGGCTAATTACCGTGCACCCGTAAATGGGCGACTTTGCCCGTTTACAGGCGCGCAATAGATTAGCACTCCGCTTGTAATCTAGCCCTATAAGATATAGACATTTCTTTTTTATACAATTAATTTATCATTGTTTTGATCTACCAAGCTAATGCTTTACAGGCAGACCTCTCAACTGTCCCTATTTGAGAGGGACAGTCCCTGATTCTGAACTCTGTTCCACTGTCATTCTGAGGCAGTCATATGTCCCTAATTGAAAGATTTCCATTAGCCACACCCACAGATCACCCAGACACACCCACAAATGGTCCAGACACACCCAATGACCAACCAGACACACCCACAATCCTGCCCACTAACTACCCGTGATCCGACCTCTCCCAACACAGCTACACCCACAGAATGGTGATGGGCCCCCATTAACCTCTCAAATCCCTGATACCCAGCCACAAATTTTGGAAGGGATGTACAGGTAAGATGAATACAAAGCAGCACAGAGAAAGGTGTGACAAAAAAATACAGAGCCAAAACCGATATTTAAAAAACAAAATTGTGACAAAACATATTCCAGGAATATATGGCCAGACGCTACAGAGACTGACTGATGACTATCCAATCTGCAGTGTAGATATATGAAAGATCTTCCAAGTAACAGCTTGACAGATATTTGAAATTAAAGCATTATTCTGTAGTGCCAAGGATGTGGATACGGGCTCAAATAGAATGTTCCCTGAGTCCAACAGTAACATGAAGATTTCACTGCTAATAGACCTTGGTTATACACCAAACGATCCACAATGAAATTGTAGTGTTGGCTGGCAGGGGGCCTATATTATGACCTGGAGGTTTTTATCTACACGCTTCTCGTGAAATCATAAAGAAGGCAGAACAATGTCCTTGAGGTATAACAATCTGTCATCAACTTGGCAAAAGTACAGGAACACTGCATAAAATAACTTTATCCTTAGGAATATTAATCACCAAAGTTAAAACCCATGAATGGATATTAGATCTAGAAACAGGCCAAATATGAGACAGAGCCGGGAAAAAATGCATGACTATCATATTCTGTGTGGCAGAAGTGAGTCCTTGATGAAAGCTGAAGTCATCAGGATGGATCTGGAGCAAATAACATGGCTGCAATTTTCATTTTAATGAAATATGGCTTATCATCATTAATAAGAAATTATCACAAATTATATGATAGGTTGTAGAAGAAAAACAAAGAATGTAACCAACACTCACTTATATAAAGTAAGTCGGTTTATCTATTTAAATCCCCCTTAAAATCATATTGTATACAGCTATCCAGCAGCACATAAAATCATGTTGTATACAGCTATCCAGCAGCACATAACATCATGTTGTATACAACTATACAGCACATAAAATAATGTTGTATACAGTTATTGAGCAGCACATAAAATAATGTTGTATACAGATATCCAGCACATAAAATCATGTTATTTACAGCTATCCAGCTTCACATAAAATCATGTTGTATACAGCTATCCAGCACATAAAATTATGTTATATACAGCTATCCAACAGCACATCAAATCATGATGTAAACAGCTATCCATCAGCACATCAAATCATATTGTATGCAGCTAACCAGCAGCACATAAAATCATGTTGTATATAGCTATCCAGCAGCACATAAACTCATGTTGTATACAGCTATCCAGCAGCACATAAAATCATGTTGTATACAGCTATCCAGCAGCACATAAACTCATGTTGTATACAGCTATTCAGCACCACTTAAAATCATGTTGCATACAGCTATTCAGCAGCACATGAAATCTTGTTGTATAGAGCTATATAGCAGCACATAAAATCATGTTGTATAATTCTATACAGCAGCACAAAAAATCATGTTGTGTACAGCTTTCCAGCAGCACATAAAATCATGTTGTATACAGCTATTCAGCACCACGTAAAATCATTTTGTATACAGCTATCCAGCAGCACATAAAATCATGTTGTATACAGCTATCCAGCAGCACATAAAATGATGTTGTATACAGCTATCAAGTAGCACATAACATCATGTTGTATACAGCCATCCAGCAGCACATAAAATCATGTTGTATACAGCTATTCAGCAGCACATAAAATCATGTTGTATATATCTATTCAGCAGCACATAAAATCATGTTGTATACAGCTATTCAGCAGCACATAAAATCATGTTGTATACAGCTATCCAGCAGCACATAAAATCATGTTGTATACAGCTATCCAGCAGCACATAAAATCATGTTGTATACAGCTATCCAGCACATAACATCATGTTGTATACAGCTATCCAGAACATAAAATAATTTTGTTTACAGCTATCTAGCACATAAAATAATTTTGTATACAGCTATCCAGCAGCACATACAATTATGTTGTATAAAGTTATCCAGCACATAAAATCATGTTGTATATACAGCTATCCAGCAGCACATAAAATCATGTTGTATATAGAGCTATCCAGCAGCACATAAAATCATGTTGTATACAGCTTTCCAGCAGCCCATAAAATCATGTTGTATACAGCTATCCAGCAGCACTTAAAATCATTTAAATTTAATTTTGTCACACAGTATTAAGATTTTGACACACTTTATATACACACAAAATTAGATGCACGAGAAATTAAAATCCACAATAGGAATATGGGTTTTCACTAACTTTAAAATTTGTCAGCTACAACACAAATTCACACATCAATATGGATATACTTATCCTCTGGATTTAATACTTTACATAATAATTAGCATTGAACATACATTTTCAATAATCACCAACATCAGTATGATTCTTTGCATATAAGAATCATAATAACATTATGATACAATATATTCTTAAGTAAGGAGACAGTGAAAAATAAAAGGATACACATATAATAACACAAACATGATATTTCAAATGGTATTTGTCACAAGGACAGTACTTCATATATCATGTTACCATTGAAAAAATTGAAAATAAATAAAGAATAAGAAGACAAGACCAAAAGGAAAAACATCAATTTAAATTACATTATCAAATTTCAGTTGATCAACATTTGTTCAATGTGTATTATAAAAATATAGTCTATTATAACATACCAACCTGACCTATTCATACTCAGAATTTACTGCACAATAAATAAATTTTAAATCAGTTAAAATATAAGAAAACATTTGTGAGATGTATAACAAATTCAGCAACAATACACAAAATAACTGAGCACATGCATCTGATAAGATGTATAATATCAGTATGTGTGTATTTCCCCTAAGTTGAATACATCATAGGAGTTAATATACAAATTAGCTGCATATAAGCATTACATGCCCATGATCATCTAGCTCTTACGGCTATCTGTGAAGAAAAGAAAGGATATCCAATGATTGGCTGAACCGCCTTGATTGACAGCTAGACCATCCAACCCAATAGGAGACAATATTGGGACCGGGTCCTCAACCCGTACATATTGCCAAACTTCCGGCGGCTCACCGCCTTTGAAAAAGCCCATTACGGGCGAAACCGGTCAGGGGGTTATAGAGCTTAGGGGAGCTCTATATATTTTTTAAAAATTTACCTAGAACTGTTGGCCTGTATAGGCGGAAATTAATGTTTAGAATTATCAAGCAAACATAATTTGAAATAATTTAACTAGCGCTATTTAATGGACTTCTAAAACTCTAGACCACTAATAATAAAATCGGTATATACCGCTAACAAAGCTTTCTATTGTATGGTACTTGTTGGGAGATTAACGCTGGGACCGCATTGAGCAATAATTTTAATACCAGCCTCAAGTTATAAAACTAGTACAAACAGATACTGTGTCTGCTTGTGAGCTCCAAACACCGTTGCTATTACTACAAACCTTACTAATACCACTATCAGGTGGTGATGTGTGTGACATAGTTATTAGATTACTTGCAATGTAAATGCAGCAAGTATATTTAGTTTAACAAGATTACAATATCTCTATTGTGGTAATTACAAACCGGATACATACCGGTACATTATTACGGTTAATAAGAGCTAACTATACCAGTGTAATTTCAAACTACAAGCTGGAGACTAACTCATTTGGTTTTATCTTTGCAAACCTACTCGCTTTCATTTAATAATTAACCCGTTACAATAGGTGTCTTCAACGCCAGTATACTTGCACATATTATTGTATAGCAAGCTTAAGTTATAATAACTATTGTAAATATATAATATTAAGCAGCCATACAACTGTATACCATTGGGTATATGATACGTTGCACATAATTTCCAATTTAACCTATGATAAGATATCCCAGTCAGATATACTTAGCAAACAATTTGTGTTAAATAACAAACCGCTACAATTGTAACACTAGGCTTGTCAGAAGAATATCTTGAAAATAAGTAACAAATAGCTGACAGTATAATACTCAAGCTGATGCACATTATATTTGAATCCAAACTATGGATTAAGTATAAAAACAATTACAAGTTGACATATGTAAGTTGAATAATTTGAAATCTTCAACACACCATACCAATCCAAGTATAACACAAACATGATATCACATATATTAATAAAGTGAAACCTTGGTATCACAAGTACTAATCTTCTACCGTCTATTGTGTATTATTACTCTCATATCCAATTCCAAATACAATATTAATTTGGATATCAAGATCTCTGACTTACTATTTATGACAAACCTTAGCCTAACAAATACTAGGTTGCCAATATTGTCCAACTAGGTTGAATACATCTGAATCCTTTCTATTCTAGTAACACAATAGGTTGATATACATATATCCATAACCTGATACTGAGGCACTAATCCTCTTTATTTACTATCTAATTGGGTAAGAGAAGGTCCACATAGTGGTCTTAGACGCAGTATCCCGCCTATACACTTCCCTATATTACTTTTGATATTTCAAAGGCTTATTCATAATTAAGGGAAAGGCCCTCAGTCCTTTGGTTGTTTTTAACTTGAGATTTTCATTTTAAACTATTGCAATAAAAGTTATATTTTAATATTCCCAATTTCTCCACTTTAAGTCCAGGCTTAGAGTGCTATACGTGCAGTCTTTTGTGAGGTTTCTTCCTCTAATTCTGTTTAAAATCATGTTGTATACAGCTATCCAGCAGCACATAAAATGATGTTGTATACAGCTATCCAGCAGCACATAAAATGATGTTGTATACAGCTATCCAGCACATAAAATAATTTTGTATACAGCTATCCAGCAGCACATAAAATCATGTTGTATACAGCTATCCAGCACATAAAATCATGTTGTATATACAGCTATCCAGCAGCACATAAAATCATGTTGTATACAGCTATCCCGCAGCACATAAAATCATGTTGTATACAGCTAACCAGCAGCACATAAAATCATATTGTATACAGCAATCCAGCAGCATATACAATCATGTTGCATTCAGCTATCCAGCAGCACATAAAATCATGTTGTATACAACTATCCAGTAGCACATAAAATCATGTTGTATACAGCTATCCAGCACATATAATCATGTTCTATACAGCTATCCAATGGCACATAAAATCGTGTTTTATACAGCTATCCAGTGGCACATAATATCTTTTTTTTTTCAGCTATCCAGCGGCACGTAAAATGATGTTGTATACAGCTAACCATCAGCACATACAATCATTTTGTATACAGTTATCCAGCACATAAAACCATGCTCTATACAGCTATCCAGCCGCAAATAAAATCATGTTGTATACAGCTAACCATCAGCACATAAAATCATGATGTATTCAGCTATGCAGCACATTATATCATATTGTATACAGCTATCCATCAGCACATACAATCATGTTGTATACAGCTATCCAGCAGCACATAAAATCATGTTGTATACAGCTATCCAGCAGCACATAAAATCATATCGTATACAGCTATCCAGCAGCACATACATTTATGTTGTATACAGCTATCCAGCAGCACATACAATCATGATATATACAGCTATCCAGCAACACATAAAATATTGTTGTATACAGCTATCCAGCACATAAAATCATGTTGAATACAGCTATCCAGCAGCACATAAAATAATTTTGTATACAGCTATCCAGCAGCACATAAAATCATGTTATATACAGCTATTCAGCAGCACATAATATCATGTTGTATACAGCTATCCAGCAGCACATAAAATCAAGTTGTATACAGCTAACCAGCAGCACATAAAATCATGTTGTATACAGCTATCAAGCAGCACATAAAATCATGTTGTATACAGCTACCCAGCAGCACAAAAAATCATGTTGCATACAGCTATCCAGTAGCAAAAAAACCTGTAGTATACAGCTATCCAGCGGAACATATAATTATGTTGTATAAAGCTATGCAGCACATAAAATAATGTTCTATACAGCTATCTAGCGGCACATAAAATCATGTTTTATACAGCAATCCAGCGGCACATAAAACCATGTTGTATACAGCTAACCTTCAGCACATACAATCATACAATAATGTTGTATAAAGCTATCCCGCACATAAAACCATGTTTTATACAGCTATCCAGTGGAACATAAAATCATGTTGTATACATCTAACCATTAGCATCTAAAATTGTGTTGTATTCAGTTTTCCAGCAGCACATCAAATCATGTTGTATACAGATATCCAGCAGCACATAAAATCTTGTTGTATACAGCTATCCAGCACATAAAATCATGTTGTATACAGCTATCCAGCAGCACATAAAATAATTTTGTATACAGCAGCACATAAAATCATGTTGTATACAGCTATCCAGCAGCACATAATATCATGTTGTATACAGCTATCCAGCAGCACATAAAATCAAATTGTATGCAGCTAACCAGCAGCACATAAAATCATGTTGTATACAGCTATCCAGCAGCACATAAAATCATGTTGTATACAGCTATCAAGCAGCACAAAAAATCATGTTGCATACAGCTATCCAGTAGCAAAAAAACCTGTAGTATACAGCTATCCAGCAGAACATACAATTATGTTGTATAAAGCTATGCAGCACATAAAATAAAGTTCTATACAGCTATCTAGCGGCACATAAAATCATGTTTTATACAGCTATCCAGCGGCACATAAAACCATGTTGTATACAGCTAACCTTCAGCACATACAATCATACAATAATGTTGTATAAAGCTATCCAGCACATAAAACCATGTTTTATACAGCTATCCAGTGGAACATAAAATCATGCTGTATACATCTAACCATTAGCATAAACAATTATGTTGTATTCAGTTTTTCAGCAGCACATCAAATCATGTTGTATACAGATATCCAGCAGCACATAAAATCTTGTTGTATACAGCTATCCAGCACATAAAATCATGTTGTATAAGCTATCCAACAGCACATACAATCATGTTGCATACATCTATCCAGTAGCACATAAAATCCTGTTGTATATAGCTATCCAGCAGCACATACAATTATGTTGTATCCAGCTATCCAGCACATAAAACCATGCTCTATTCAGTTATCCAGCGACACATAAAATCATGTTTTATACAGCTATCCAGCGGCACATAAAATCATGTATACAGCTAACCATCAGCACATAAAATCATGTTGTATTCAGCTATTCAGAACATTATATCATATTGTATACAGCTATCCAGCAGCACATACAATCATTTTGTATACAGCTATCCAGCAGCACAAAAAATCATGTTGTATACAGCTATCCAGCAGCACTTAAAATCATGTTGCATTCAGCTATCAAGTAGCACATAAATTCATGTTTTATACAGCTATCCAGCACATAAAATTATTTTGTATACAGCTATCCAGCAGCACATACAATCATGTTGTATATACAGCTATCGAGCAGCACATAAAATCATGTTGTATACAACTATCCAGCAGCACATAAAATCATGTTGTATACAGCTAACCAGCAGCACATAAAATCATATTGTGTATAGCTATCCAGCAGCATAAACAATCATGTTGCATTCAGCAGCACATAAAATCATGTTATATACAACTATCCAGCACATATAATCATGTTCTATACAGCTATCCAGCAGCACATAAAATTATGTTTTATAGAGCTATCCAGCAGCACATAATATCTTTTTTTTCCCAGCTATCCAGCGGCATATACAATCATGTTGTATACAGCTATGGATTTTGATGGTGTGTAGTGCCAAAGACGAGCACCTATAGCTCTGAACAGTAGGCTAACTAGCTAGCTTGGAAAATGTACTAAGAAAATAAATGTGTTCAGAGAGCCTCAAATGGGCTAGGTGTTGTACAATGTGTAGAGTGTGTACAGCTATCCAGCACATAAAACCACATTTATATTGAGCTATCCAGCAGCACATAAAATCATGTTGTATACAGCTAACCATCAGCACATAAGAACTGTTGTATTCAGCTATCCAGCACATTATATCATATTGTATACAGCTATCCAGCAGCACATACAATCATGTTGTATACAGCTATTCAGCAGCACATAAAATCATATTGTATACGGCTTTGCAGCAGCACATACAATTATGTTGTATACAGCTATCCAACAGCACATAAACTCATGTTGTATACAGCTATCCAGCAGCACATAAAATCTTGTATACAGCTATCCAGCCCATAAAATCATGTTGTATACAGCAATCCAGCAGCACATAGAATCATTTTGTATACAGCTATCCAGCAGCACATAAAATCATATTATATCCAGCTATCCAGCACATAAATCATGTTATATACAGCTATCTAGCAGCACATAAAATTATGTTGTATACAGCTTTCCAACAGCACATAAAATCATGTTGTATACAGCTGACGAGCAGCACATAAAATCATATTGTATACAGCTATTCAGCAGCATATAAAATCATGTTGCATTCAGCTATCCAGTAGCACATAAAATCAAGTTGTATTCAACTATTCAGCAGCACATAAAATCATGTTGTATATGAGCTATCCAGCACATATAATCATGTTCTATACAGCTTTCCAGCGGTACATAATATCTTTTTTTTTCAGCTATCCAGCGGTACATAAAATCATGTTGTATACAGCTAACCATCAGCACATACAATCATGTTGTATACAGCTATCCAGCGCATAAAACCACATTTTATTGAGCTATCCAGTGGCACATAAAATCATGCTGTATACAGCTAACCATCAGCACATAAAATCATGTTGTATTCAGCTATCCAGCACATTATATAATATTGTATACAGCTATCCAGCAGCACATACAATCATGTTGTATACAGCTATCTAGCAGCACATAAAATCATGTTGTATACAGCTATCCAGCAGCACATAAAATCATGTTGTATACAGCTATCCAGCAGCACATACAATCTTGTTGTATACAGCTATCCAGCACATAAAACCATGTTGTATCCAGCTATCCAGCAGCACATAACATAATTTTGTATACAGCTATCCAGCAGCACATAAAATCATGTTGTATACAGCTATCCAGCAGCACATAAAATCATGTTATATACAACTATCCAGCAGCACATAATATCATGTTGTATACAGCTATCCAGCAGCACATAAAATCAAGTTGTAAACAGCTATCCAGCAGCACATAAAATCATGTTGTATACAGTTATCCAACAGCACAAAAAAATCATGTATACAGCTATCCAGCAGCACATAAAATCATGTTGCATACATCTATCCAACAGCACATAAAATCATGTATACAGCTATCCAGCAGCACATAAAATCATGTTGTATACATCTATCCAACAGCACATAAAATCATGTATACAGCTATCCAGCAGCACATAAAATCATGTTGTATACAACTATCCAGCAGCTCATTAAATCTTGTTATATACAGGTATCCAGCACATAAAATCATGTTGTATACAGCTATCCAGCAGCACATAAAATCATTTTGTATACATCTATCCAGCAGCACATAAAATCATGTTGTTTACAGCTATTCAGTACATAAAATCATGATATATACAGCTATCCAGCAACACATAAAATCATGTTGTTTACAGCTATCCAGCACCACATAAAATAATGTTGTATACAGCTAACCAGCAGTACATAAAATCATGCTGTATACAGCTACCCAGCATCACATAAAATCATGTTGTATACAGCTATCCAACAGCACATAAAATCATGTATACAGCTATCCAGCAGCACATTAAATCTTGTTATATACATCTTGTTGTATACAGTTATCCAACAGCACATAAAATCAAGTATACAGCTATCCAGCAGCACATAAAATAATGTTGTATACATCTATCCAACAGCACATAAAATCATGTATACAGCTATCAAGCAGCACATAAAATCATGTTGTAAAAATCTATCCAACAGCACATAAAATCATGTTGCATACAGCTATCCAGTAGCACATAAAATCATGTTGCATAAAGCTCTCCAGAAGCACATAAAATAATGATGTATACAGCTATCCAGCAGCACATAAATTCATGTTGTATACAGCTATCCAGCAGCAAATAAAATCATGGTGTATACAGCTATCCAGCAGCACATAAAATCATGTTGTATACACCTATCCAGCAGCACATAATATCATGTTGTATACAGCTATCCAACAGCACCTAAAATCATGTATACAGCTATCCAGCAGCACATAAAATCATGTTATATACATCTATCCAACAGCACATAAAATCATGTATACAGCTATCCAGCAGCACATTAAATCTTGTTATATACAGCTATCCAGCACATCAAATCATGTTGTATACAGCTATCCAGCAGCACATAAAATCATTGTGTATACATCTATCCAGCAGCACATAAAATCATGTTGTATACAGCTATCTAGCAACACATAAAATAATTTTGCATACAGCTATCAAGTAGCACATAAAATCATGTTGCATACAGCTATCCAGAAGCACATAAAATAATGATGTATACAGCTATCCAGCAGCACATAAATTCATGTTGTATACAGCTATCCAGCAGCACATAAAATCATGGTGTATACAGCTATCCAGCAGCACATAAAATCATGGTGTATACAGCTATCCAGCAGCACATAAAATCATGTTGTATACAGCTATCCAGCAGCACATAAAATCATGTTGTATACAGCTATCCAACAGCACCTAAAATCATGTATACAGCTATCCAGCAGCACATAAAATCATGTTATATACATCTATCCAACAGCACATAAAATCATGTATACAGCTATCCAGCAGCACATTGAATCTTGTTATATACAGCTATCCAGCACATCAAATCATGTTGTATACAGCTATCCAGCAGCACATAAAATCATTGTGTATACATCTATCCAGCAGCATATAAAATCATGTTGTATACAGCTATCCAGCAACACATAAAATCATTTTGCATACAGCTATCAAGTTGCACATAAAATCCTGTTGTATACAACTATCCTGCTGCTCATACAATCATGTTGTATACAGCTATCCAGCGGCACATAAAATTATTTTGTATACAGCTAACCTTCAGCATATAAAATAATGTTGTATACAGCTATCCAGCACATAAAATAATGTTATATACAGCTATCCAGCAGCACATAAAATCATGTTGTATACAGCTATCCAGAAGCACATAAAATCATGTTATATAGAGCTATCCAGCAGCACATAAAATCATGTTGTATACAGCTATCCAGCACATAAAATCATGTTATTTACAGCTATCCAGCTTCACATAAAATAATGATGTATACAGCTACCCAGCATCACATAAAATCATGTTGTATACTGCTAACCAGCAGCACATACAGTAAATTCATGTTATATACAGCTATCCAGCAGCACATAAAATCATGTTGTATACAGAGCTAACCAGCAATACATACAATAATGTTGTATACAGCTATCCAGCAGCACATAAAATCATGTTGTATACAGCTAATCAGCACATAAATAATGTTATATACAGCTATCCAGCAGCACATAAAATCATGTTGTATAAAGCTAACCAGCAGCACATAAAATCATGCTGTACACAGCTACTTAGCGGCACATAAAATCATGTTATATATAGCTATCCAGCAGCACATAAAATCATGTTATATATAGCTATCCAGCAGCACATAAAATCATGTTGTATACAGCTATCCAGCAACACATAATATCATGATGTATACAGCTATCCAGCATCACATAAAATCATGTTGCATACAGCTATCCAGCAGCACATAAAATCATGTTGCCTACAGCTATCCAGTAGCACATACAATGCTGTTGTATACAGCTATCCAGTAGCACATAAAATGCTGTTGTATACAGCTATCCAGCACATAAAATCATTTTATATACATCTAACCTTCAGCACTTACAATCATGTTGTATACATTTAATGAGCACATAAAACCATGATTTATACAGCTATCCAGTGGCACATAAAATCGTTGTATTTAGCTATCCAGCACTTTACATCATATTGTATACAGCTATCCAGCAGCACATAAAATATAGGAAAGAGGCAGTGCAAATGCCTCAAGGTTTTAGAAGTAGTAGGGTTTTATAGCCTGAAGTAATATGTGAATAACTGAATGAGGCATTTTCCTTTTTAAAGGGACAGTCTATTTAAAAAAATGTATTGTTTAAAAAGATAGATAATCCCTTTATTACCCATTTCCCCAGTTTTGTATACCCAATACAGTTATATTAATATACTTTTTACCTCTGTGATTACCTTGTATCTAAGCCTCTACAGCCTCTGTAGACAGCTTCTTTATCTCAGGGCTGTTTACTCTTATCTATTGACTTGCATTTTAACCAGTAAGTGCTGTGTCTTGCACAACTCCATGGGAGTGAGGACAATGTTATATATAGCTCACATGCATTAGCAGTGTCTTGTGAAAAGCTAATAAAAAAATCATGTGATAAGAGGCTGTCCGTGTTCACTTCGAAACAGGCAGAAATGTAGAGGTTTAAATGTTACAAAGTATATATACAGTGGGGAATGGGTAGTAAATGTGTTATCTATCTTTTTAAACAATAACAATTTTGGTGTAGATGGTCCCTTTAATGTTTTAACATTGATTTAAAGGGATATATGACAAGGTGTTAGAATGGGGAGAACTCAAATGTTTATGTATATACTGTATGTGTATTTATGCATTTATATATATATATATATATATATATATATATATATATATATATGAATCAGGTCAGAAGAATTTAATTTCCAATAAGAAACCATAGATACTAATGTACAGAACAAATAATTTATTACAAAATATCAAGCACATCAAACATAAAAAAATAACAAGTGGCCACATTAGAAATAAACCTAAGGAGATCTAAAATTAGGACAGCAGATGATCCATATGCATGGGCTTAAAATATACATCAATGCAAGGTGTTGGTAGCACAATAAGCCGTTAGTATACAAAGCAACTTCTGTGCAAAGATAGGAAATAGTGGTTAATGGCAACAAAAAGATCCTTAGTAGTTCAGTAGCCGTCAACATAAGCAACATTGCCTCTCAAGCAATTTATGTACACACGTCAAGCAGGGAAAACAAAGAAATTACAGGCAAACTCATGCAGTGGAGACAGAGAAGGTGATATCAAACACAGTCCCCTTTAAACTGTAATAATTGTACAGAAGTTAATCCTCCCACAGCAGTAGTCCACAGAGCAGTGATTTTTAACCTTTTTTTTGCCGTGGCACACTTTTTTACATTAAAAAATCCTGTGGCACACCACCATCCCAAAATTAAAAAAAAATCACACATTGTAGCCTAATACATCATATATATATACACATACACACAAACACACACATACTGTATGTATTGTGCTGTTATGCCATGCCTCCTACAAACTACCCCTGCACTGGGAGTAAAAAACAAGCAAAGTTTAAAAAATATGTCACACTGTTGTCAGTCTGCCATGGCACACCTGAGGATCTCTCACGGCACACTAGTGTGCCACGGCACACTGGTTGAAAAACACTGCCATAGAGGAATCCTTGCCCCATCCTGGGAGACCTCACTGAGGATTTGGAACAGTCTTGCATGCTATGCCCTTGAGGATGTTTAACCTCATCAATGGACAAACGGCATAGAGGGTGAGACTGTTCCAAATCCTCAGTGATATCTCCCAGGATGGGCATGGATTTCCCTATAGAGTACTTCTGCCACTAACCTCTATTTCCTACCTTTGCATGATGGTTATAGTGATGTTTGTAATTATTTCATATCACTTTGATTTAATTTATAATTAACATTTTAAACCCAATAAGCACTTCATTGCAATCAAGCATGAAAATTCCTATAATCATTTTAAATTTGTGTATATAAATTAATTAGAGTGTTTTTGCTTTTGCATAAGAATGTCCCTTTAAAACACAGTATCCAGAAAATCATATTATTCTTTTTGTAATTTGAAACTTTACTGCCATCATCTGGCAGATCAGAGAAACTACACCTTTCTATTGGCTTTGGTTTCTAAATATACATATAATGTAATGTATGCAATTCATTTTTGCCACCGTAAGGTATATCTAGTGCTTTGTTTGCAAAACAAAAGACGTCGGTACTCAGAAAAAAGGTACCGGTACTCATTGATTTTTTTATTGATATATTCTGCCCAGTAACTGAGAAAAGCAAAAGGACAAGGTTATTTATGTTTGATGTATTTTGCAGCCCCCTCTAGTGAAAACTAGAGTATTTACATGATGATTAAAAATATTACCTCTTATGAGTTGTCAGAAGTGGGGGTACTCATTATCGGAGAGTAGTGTACCCCCACAAAAAAGCCCTGGGTGTATCTATATAAAGATATTGGTTTGTAAACTGAATAAGGAATACATGTTATTTAATTATTCAAATAAAGGGACATAAATACTTTTTTTTTTTTCGGGATTCAGAAAGAACATACAATTTTAAACAACTTTCCTATTGACTTATTTTATCTAATTTGCTTCATTCTCTTGGTATCCTTTGCTGAAGGAGCAGCAACGCACTACTGGGAGTTAGCTTAAAGCCAATAATAATATGTATATATGTGCAGCCACCAATCAGCAGCTTCTGAGTCTACCTAGGCATATTTTTGAAGAAGGTATACAAAGAGAATGAAACAAATTTGATAGAAAAAAAAATTACACATATAAAGAGGAATTGAGTCACACTACAGATCTTGTGACACAGCATATGGAGTCTCTTCTCTAGACTATACTATAAGGAAGCATATACACACTATAAGGGCTTAAATATTAAAATTAAAGGCATGTGGAGAATTAATTAAGACAGTGTTTTCTATGATAACCATCAGATATGCAAATTATTGCACACGTTTATCAAAGTTATTTGATCTGGATATATTATGGTCTTGTTTACAATTAATTTGCTGTTGACTGGTGCATTTCCTGAAGTATACACTGTGTTTTGTGTTAGATTATACATTGGTTGTAACAGAAAACTTTGTCTTGTACAACAGCATGAAAGCAGAGATCACATGAATAAGTCATTGGGTGACTGTACTTACATGAACCAATAACATCATGCTTATAAAGTGTTTTTGCCTAGTTGCCAACAAGCACAGCAATCAGATAAGCAGGTTATGGGAGTATTCACTACACCCCGTATACACCCAGTGTAAATTGCATACAATATGCACAGAATATTAAAGTGAATGTCAACTTTAGCTGAATGCAATTAGAGTAATGATGTATCAACATGTACCAAGCTCAACCGCTATTTTTTTATTTTTTTTAATACTATATTATAATTTAGTTACCACAAATTTATTCGTTCGAACCCGGACTCCTCCTACCTGCTACTTCCTGTATTTGAACACTTACGTATAGAGCGGTCCCACTAAAGTGCGCACCCATGGGGATATTACAAAGATTAGAATCTGATCCAATAAATCTGCGCATGCGTTCGAGAAAATAAGATCATATTATGCGCACGCGCATCACTTCTTAGGATGGATAATATCCCCTAACGCATGCACAGGAGAAGCGCATGATGTAGAAAAAAGGGGTTGAGGGGGGGGGGAGTTTATTGGAAATCCCATTGTCAATCAAGCTTACAAAGTCGGACAAAATGAAATGGCAGGCGGAGGAATCGAGCAACAAAATTACATCTAAAAAGGTAAATATGTGATTTTATAACTAAGAATAAAAAAAACGATGAATTAAAGTCACCCTGTTTTTGGAAGATTGTTAATATGACGATTAGCGATATGGGTGACTTTAGATCCATATTAAATAATGTATTATTCCAACTAATCTGTAATCTGAATGAACTCCACAGGTATCAGTTCACCAATATAATGTAAATATATTTTTTTTTATTCTGGGGGTCTAATGTAAAGTGCAAGAAACCCACAATCTACAAACATATATATATATATATATATATATATATATGTGTAAAACCAGCAAAGACCATGCGGCTGATTTATCAAGGTGTCAATCTCTAAGCATTCGCAATGGGCTATACACTCCCCATACATCGCTGGCGCAAATCTACATTCTACAGCCTTATTTATCAACAAGTCTGTCAAAAACACGTGCATCAAGTCCGGCACGATTAGCATCGGACTGTTGATAAATAAGAATCATTGATGTTGCGGATATCCTCACGTATCAAATTATCTATCCTGAATGTCCATCAAAACAAGTCTGTCAAAAACACGTGCATCAAGTCCGGCACGATTAGCATCGGACTGTTGATAAATAAGAATCATTGATGTTGCGGATATCCTCACGTATCAAATTATCTATCCTGAATGTCCATCAAATTAAGACATTTTTGTCTGTTTCCAACTTTATTTATACCATTTAATTACTGTCCATGAACAAGCTCATTTTTCTAAAGCTAATTTTTATTTTTCATCTGTTAACCCCTTAAAGACAAGTCTATTTTTTAGTTTCTCTCCCTTAAAGGGACACTCAATCAAAATTAAACTTTCATTATTCAAATAGAGCATGCAATTTTAAACAACTTTCTAATTGACTTCCATTAACAAAATGTACAGTGTCTTTTTATATTTAAACTTTTTGAGTCACCAGCTCCTACTGAGAATGTGCAAGAATAAGTGTGTATGCATTTGTGAATGGCTGATTGCTGTCACATGGTATGTGTATGCATTTGTGATTGGCTGATGGCTGTCACATAGTACAGGGGGAGTGGAAAAAGACATAACTTTTAAAATTGTCAGAAAAAAAAAATCTACTACTCATTTGAAGTTCAGACTAAGTGCTATTGCATTGTCTTGTTATCTTGCATTTGTTGATTATGCAAATCTACAGTGTTGACTGGTCCTTTAAGGACCAGGGCTATTTTTACATTTCTGCAGTGTTTTTTGTTTGTGTTTAGCCTTAATTTTCCTCTTACTCATTTACTGTAGCCACACACATTCTATACCATTCTTCACGCCATTAAATGGACTTTCTAAAGATACCATTATTTTCATCATATTTTATAATTTACCATAAAAATTTTTTTATAAAATATGAGGAAAAAATGGAAAAAAACACACTTTTTCTAACTTTGACCCCCAAAATCTGTTACACATCTACAACCACCAAAAAACACCCATGCTAAATTGTTTCTAAATTTTGTCCTGAGTTTAGAAATACCCAATGTTTACATGTTCTTTGCTTTTTTAGCAAGTTATAGGGCAATAAATACAAGCAGCACTTTGCTATTTCCAAACCATTTTTTTTTTCAAAATTAGCTATAGTTACATTGGAACACTGATATCTGTCAGGAATCCCTGAATATCCCATGTATAATTTTTTTTTTTAGTAAACAACCCAAAGTATTGATCTAGGCCCATTTTGGTATATTTTATGCCACCATTTCACCGCCAAATTCAATCAAATAAAAAAAATTATTCACTTTTCACAAACTTTAGGTTTCCCACTGAAATTATTTACAAACAGCTTGTGCAATTATGGCACAAATGGTTGTAAATGCTTCTCTGGGATCCCCTTTGTACAGAAATAGCAGACATTTATGGCTGTGGCATTACTTTTTGGTAATTAGAAGGCCGCTAAATGCCGCTGCGCACCACACTTGTATTAGACCCAGCAGTGAAGGGGTTAATTAAGTAGCTTGTAGAGAGCTTGTAGCGTTAATTTTAGATTTAGGGTAGTGTAGTAGACAACCCAAATTATTGATCTAGGCCCATTTTGATATATTTTATGCCACCATTTCACTGCCAAATTCGATCAAATAAAAAAAATTGTTCACTTTTTCACTAACTTTGGGTTTCTTTCTGAAATTATTTACAAACAGCTTGTGCAATTATGGCACAAATGGTTGTAAATGCTTCTCTGGGATCCCCTTTGTTCAGAAATAGCAGACATATATGGCTGTGGCATTACTTTTTGGTAAATAGAAGGCTGCTAAATGCCGCTGTGCACCACACTTGTATTATGCCCAGCAGTGACTGGGTTAATTAGGTAGCTTGTAGGGAGCTTGAAGGGTTAATTTTAGCTTTAGTGTAGAGATAAGCCTCCCACCTGACACATACTACCCCCTGATCCCTCCCAAACATCTCTCTTCCCTCCCCCACCCCACAATTGTCCCCGCCATCTTAAGTACTGGCAGAAAGTCTGCCAGTACTTAAATAAAAAGCTTTTTTTATATTAATTTTTTGTTTTGAAAATATCTGTTTAGCTGTGATGGACCCCCCCTTATCCCTCAACCTCTCTGATCCCCTCAAACAGCTCTATAACCCTTGCCCGCTACCTATTTGCTGCCATCTTGGGTACTGGCAGCTGTCTGCAAGTACCCAATTTGCCTCCCCAAAAAATTTTTTTTAATTTTTTTATGTAATTTAAATTTTTCTGTAATGTAGCTGCCTCCCCCCTCAATACCCCCCTCCCTCTCCAACTCCCGAATCCTTTTGATAATTATTTCCCCCCCCCCCCCACTCCCTCTCCCTCTCTCCAGTCCCACTTTCCCATTCATTGGTGGCAGTGGTTGTTGCGCGCACGCTCCCTGCAGGCCCCCCGCACGCTCCCGGCACCCGGCGTGCACATTGCACATTCATGAACCGGATGCCGGGTAGCGATGGGCCGCCCACCCGCCTCCCTGCAGCTGCTCCCACCTACCAACGATCGGGGACAAATGTGGTAAGTGTATGGGTAGGTGAAACTCCCATTTGGAGATAGAATTCTACTGGACTGATTGTGGACTGATTGTGTGCACGGAGACCAATATTTGACTAAAAGGCAGCAGAGTCTATTACTTCATTAAGGCCATTGGGAAAAAGGGAGCCAAATCTGAAAATCCAATAGGTCTCCCTTTGGCGAAGTTTCGTGAATCTATTGTATCTGTGGGAGCTGGGAATGCTTTCAAGAGGTGTTATAGTGAAAGGACAGGATTCTCCATTTCACTTTCACTATAACACCTCTTGAAAGCATTCCCAGCTCCCACAGATACAATAGATTCACGAAACTTCGCCAAAAGGGAGACCGATTGGATTTTCAGATTTGGCTCCCTTTTTCCCAATGGCCTTAATGAAGTAATAGACTCTGCTGCCTTTTAGTCAAATATTGGTCTCCGTGCACACAATCAGTCTAGTAGAATTCTACCTCCAAATGGGAGTTTCACCTACCCATACACTTACCACATTTGTCCCCACCCGCATTATACAGCATGCGCTGAAAATAGACACCAGGACATCACCTACTTGTTACATCACATATTATCACCTAATTAAAATTATTATTTTTCACATGATCATTATTGTTTTAGAATATGACCAATACAATACGACCACAGCCCACCACTTACCCATCACTGATATGGGGAAATTTGCACTAGCATCACGTACTCACCTTTTCCAGACCACAGAAGGGACTTTAGGGATCTTTGATCACACACCCCTCTGCCCAGTATTCACTATTATCATCACCCAACACATGAAAACGTCATTTTTCGTACACGCCCTTATAGCTTCACATGATAGTCAGTAATAGGCACATTTGGGACAACTATGTTTCCCTTCAATAATTATTTTACATTTATTTTACACGCACCTATAGCTTCACATGATAGTTGGTAATAGGCACATTTGGGCCAATAATCATTATATACTAGGGATAGCATAACTAATAGTGCGTAATAATTCACGCACGATCACAAGAAATATGTAGTCACACGATACCATCTCATAGCTGAGTAAATAAAGTGACACCATGATATTCCAATATCTAATAATAGTTTACCTATAGTCTTATAGATACTAAACAAATTTCTTTACCGACTTTCTATTATTATGTGTTCTGGTATTGATTCACTATTAAGTCTAACGATCTGGGATTCCAATTCTTTAGTTTGGGACCCGTGTCTCATTACAAAATTAGCCGATAGCATAGAGTGTTAATGTAACAACTATTTCTTTAAATCATGTTAAGATGCAAAACTTATATCATGATGATTAATTTGATAGACCGAATGGCGATTGCATTGCTCCTATGCAAAAACAACAAATAGGGGTGTGTAAATATCTATCGAGAATAGAACCTTGTAATTGGTCCGCTTTTCCACCTATCAAAGGGACGAGTTTTTGTTTCTGAATTGTCGATTTCCGATACAAAGGAATGTATCAACATTAAGTTACTATTATTATATAATGCTCACTGTTGCAATTCGCTACTAAAGATCACTGTGTTTGCTAGAAAGCAATATGTATTTCAACATTTATATACTCCATTTAGTCAGCACCTGCTTTTAAATGTATCAGCAATGATAGGCTCACCTGTATACACTTAATGAGAAAGGGGAGGGCCTCAGAAACTGTTTGGTAGTGGCGGCAATAAAAAGCCGAGTTTTTAATGTAGTTTATATGCCTGATGAAACGGCCAGGAGGGCCGAGAAATGCGTAGCAATATTTTATCTGTATTCTTTTAAATTTGTGCTTGTGAACTTTGTGCAATAAAAGGTTTTAAAACATTTGAACCTGGAGTTTCAATACAAGCACACCACTACCAGACAGCCCAATATACAGGAAAGCCGCTGTATCCAGAAGAGAGCCGGAGAGAGCCAGCTGGTCAGCTCTGAGTGCCAGCCCGCTTCCACAAGCACACTGGTGTGCTGTGCCAAAGTGGGAGTACCCTGTGCATATAATATTTGGAGCTCATGCCGAATTGTACCGATTGATACACACATTTGTGCGCCTCTCTTCTTTTGTCTTACTACCATTCTGTCTTATTAGTTGAGCATAGAATTGCGAGAGGGAAAATCTTCCTACATGAAACAATGTCTGAGCAATGGCAAAGGGTGATTTGTCCCAGAATCCGGCATTGGACGCCTGCAGAGATGCCACATAATGCCGCAGCTGGAGGTATGCATAAAAATGCTGAATCGTGATTTGGTACTTGGTCCTTAACTCCTGGAAAGATCTTACAGTATGAGACAATGCGTCCAATACATCCCCTATCACTCTAATGCCGAACGTTCCCCAAATGTGGAATGGCTCATGCTCATTCCCTGCTGGAAAGTCTGTCTTCCCGATAATGGGTATATATCTAGGGGGGATTGTCCACCTTCAAGAATTTGTGGATCAAGTGCCATGCTTTCAGTGGGTCACGGTACAAGACACTATTAATGACTGAGTGTGACAGGGATGACAATTTTGCATAGGGAAGGTAGGCTGGCGCTAAAGGCACAAGAACCGCTTCCTCCAGTGCCGCATTGCAAAATTGTCTTGTGTTTAGTTGCCAGTCGGTCCCAGCCTGGCCAGGGCTGCCCAATTGTACAGTTTGAGATTTGGCAGGCCTAGGCCTCCTCCCAGAAATGGGAGGTGTAGCTTGTCCGCCGCTATCTGAGGTTTGCCTCCCCTCCAAATGAATCGCGACACAGCGCGTGAAAGCATTTTCAGGTCCCTTTTAGTCATCAAGAACAGCAGCATAAGCATTGGATAGAGAACCTTGGGTAGAATTGTCATTTTAATCAGACTGATACGGCCCGATAAACCCAAAGGGAGGTTAGCCCAGTTTGTCATTAGAGATAACCTGTGCTATTGGAAAATTGTACATTTTGCCTATGACCTCTAGGAAAGGGCCCCTGAAACCAAATCTTTGCATGGTATCTGATAGATGAGACCACTCCACTCGGTCAAAGGCCTTCTCTGCATCCAAGGATAGCAGGAAGGCCTCCGGTGTGTCTCTCCTACCCCTCTCTTGTCCCCGTGCCCAGTAATGATCTATAACCTGCAGAACTCTGCAAAGGTTTACCACTGACGAGCATTTGAAAACAAAGCCTGTTTGGTCCGGATGCACTAAGTCCGGGAGGATTACCTTTAGTCTATTCGCCAAGATTTTCATGAATAGCTTGTAGTCCGTGTTCAACAGAGATATTGGTCTGTAGGACTCTGGCATGGAGTGGTCCTTACCTGGTTTGGGAACAAGAGTAATGTGTGCTGATGTAAATTTTTTGGAGGGGGATGTCTCTGTTTGTAGGAAGGCATTATACAATCGGACCAATGTAGGTGCAATCTGGGGCTAAAGAGACTTATAGAATTCAGCCAGCAGTCCGTCTGGTCCTGACGCCTTACCTAATGGCAGGGACCCCAAAGTGAATGTCAATTCCTCTATAGTTACGGGGGCATTTAAATTGTCAATCTGAACCTGTGTCAATTGAGGGGGTTGCAATGACTGCCAGAATTGTGCCTGGACACCCTCCGGGGCCACTTCTTGCTGAGTATATAATTTCACATAGTATTAGGCAAAACACTGCGCTATGTCAACTTGTTTAGTGTAAGTCATGCCCTGTGCCCTGATTGCCGCTATGTTGGTCCTTGCTGTCTGCGGTTTTGTCAGAGTTGCTAGCATCTTGCCTGCTCTACCACCAAATCTGTAGAATTTGCCTGACGTCTTCAACAGCCCAGATGCTGTTTGTTGTTTCATGAAAGCTTCAAGCTCTGCTTTTGTCGCTATATAATTCTCATAATTTGCTTTTGTCTTGGTTTGTAAGTAAGATTGGTAAATCAGCCCCAACTGTTTCTGCAAGGCTCTGTATCTATACTGTGTTTTGTGTTGCAGCTTGGAAACGTATGAGATTATAGAACCTGCAGACACCGTTTTTGCTGTTTCCCAGAAAAGTTGGGTGTCATCTATATTGGCAGCGTTGTCAGTGACAAAATCTGTCCACGTGTGTTGTAGGAATTTAGTGAATGCTTCCGAAGCGGTCAAGTATGTGGGGAATCTAAGTATGTTCCTATTGGTCCGTGGTCTCTGAGCTCTGAGTGACAATTCTACTGGTGCATGGTCTGATATTAGAATGTTGTGTATCTTGCATTGGTGGACGTGGGTGGTTAGTTCACTAGTGGTCATAAACAAATCTATTCTGGATAGAGTGTGTTTGGCTTTGTATAAGCAGGTATAGCCTTTTCCTTCTGGGTTGTGCAGTCTCCAGCTATCACCCCCCCCCCCCCCAATCTGCTTCTAACATACCAAAGATTTTTGTTTCATATCTAGCTTTATAATTTATTTTTGGGTCCCTTATGGAGTGTGGTTCTAGCCAGAGCCTATCTAAAGTATGTGTGGGAGAAAGATTAAAATCTCCACCAATTATTAGGTTCAAGCCTATTTGCGGAGCTAGATGTCGCGTCAGATCCGTCCAAAAACCTATTGCTCTGTGGTTGGGGGCGTAGAGATTACAAAACACATATTTCACAGAATTTACCATTGCTTGAACTATCATAAATCTTCCGTCCCTGTCCAAGTAAGTATTGTCTACACTGACTGATACTCTCTTCCCAAATACAATGGCCAAGCCGCGACTAGCACTGAGATAAGAATACTACTTGTCCCACCCAATCCCTCTGTAATTTCTGGTGTTCTGGGTCTGTCAGGTGAGTCTCCTGTAACAAAGCTATGTCCGTTCCCAACTTCTTAAGGTGAGTGAGGATTGACTTACGTTTTATGGGTGAGTGAAGCCCCCCACATTCCAAGTTATTATCTTTAGGGAAATTTCAAACTACAGAGGATATACAAGTGACTGAAAAAAAAAAAAAAAAGGGGGGGAGAGGGGAGGGTGCGAGGAGGGGAAACAGGGGAGGAGAAAAGGGACACAGATTTATTCTAACATACAAAATATAAAGTACAATGCACACTGTATTACTAGTATTTACATTTACATTCAGTGTCTGATCTGAAAAACCAATTAACATAGCCCGGCATAAAAGGGGGCATAGACCTATCACAACATACACCCAGTGAAATAATATGCACACTATGCTATTAGTGTGTTCAAATACATCTAGGGTCATGGGAGTATGATTCCTTACCTCAACAAAGCATAACTGTTCTAAACCAATACCCAGGGAAGAGATGGATATCTGGGCCCGGAGAGTTGGGAGTACATGGCTCTCCGATTGTAAAGTAGAGGGGGCACCCCCGGCAAGAGGCGAGTGAAGCATCTCAGTGATATGTACTGTATTTATTTGGTACGTATGTATGTTGGTGGTATCTGTGGCGTTAACAACTACCGGGGAGCAGATAGTGCTGTTACTCTCTCCGCAAGGAGCTAAGGTTATTACCAAGTTAAGGCGGGGTGGTCCCCTGTGGGTACTATGGGAAAGGATTCGTCTACTATGATCTAAGTCGTCTCCCATATCTGTAGGGTGGTTAGGAATCATATCTGAGCTATGGTGCCTATGTCTGATATTATTCTCGGTCAGGATCTGTAGGCCATAGACACTATTTGCACCAATAAGTCTATCCATGTTTTACAATTAAACTCAAGCATGTGTGTGCATTGTGACCCATAAACCATCTATTTGCAACCCTACTATACAGCTTACTAATATGACCAATACCTAGCCCAACACATTGAAATTTTGTATGCCTAAAAGTAAGTGTCTGAAATATTAGCCAGGTGTTACAACAAATTAAGAACATTGAATACATTAGAAACATAAAGAACAAATAGAACAAATAACTGTTCAACATTACCCAGGAGGCATTGTCCAACCTCTTACAAGAGTCCAATAACCCCTCAGAGTCAAAAGTCTCCTCCATTCCAGGAGGTAACGAGGCCAAAAGAGACTCAGCCATCTCTAAACTTCTTGAGCCTAAAAGAAAAAAGAGAAACAGCTTTCCAGCTTCTCAGCATGCATTCTTCAGGTTGGTGGGCGCTGATCTTCTGATGCCAGGTAGCTTCTCACGGCTTGTGGTGAGTGGAAGAACTTAACGCCATACAGGGTTTGGAGGCATAATTTCGCAGTGAACAGCAGTGCTGCTTGTCGTCCCTGCTCATGCAGCTGAGAGCAGAGCGGGGCAAATTCTTTCCTCTGTCTAGAGACCTCCAATGAAAAGTCCTGAAACAGGAGCAGTCTCGAACCTTCATAGAGTAGCTCTTTGCGTGAGCGTTAGGCTCTCAGGATCTTCAATTTTTCTTGAAAATTTAGACATTTAAATATAACCTGTCTAGGCCTAGCTCCTGCATGGTCTAGAGTCCTCTCAGGGCCCACCCTGTGTGCCCGCTCCACATCAATCAGTAAAATGTCAGCATGTATGCCCAACATCTTGGGGAATTTAAGCGCAGTGAACTCAAGCAAATCTTTGCCCTTAATTGATTCCGGAACTCCTATGAAACGTAGGTTGTTACGGCGGCTTCTGTTCTCCAAATCATCTATGCGGTCTTGGAGCGCTTGGGTTTTCTTTACTAACTGCTTGACTGTAGTGTCTGAGGTGAATTGTCTGTCCTCAACCTCAGAAATGCGAGTTTCGGCCAAGTTCAGCCGTGCAGAAAATTGCCGTACTTTGCTTGTTAGTGTGTCTACCCCTGTTTGTAGGGAGTCCATCTTTGGAAGGAAAAAAGATTTCAATTCTTGTAGTAGAGAAGATTGTGAGTCTGGGTCCGAGACCCCCTCATGGTCAGGCAGAGCTGAGCCCTCTGAGTGCATGTCTGTTGAGTGTTTCAGTCTTTTTTCACTGGCCTTTGATCTGTGAGACATGTCAGGTTTGGTGGAGGGGGATAGTTTGTGGAAATATTTGTCCACTTTCATTAGAATGGGATTGAAAATCTTCTATGTGCAGGCAAATCAGATGTGATGTTTAGACAATCAAACATATGCCAATCCCAAATAGAGCTCTACGACAGAATGACCTGCCCCTACAGCAAGGGACAGAGATGTTCAGCCAGACCCCCCTCTGTGGTTATGCAGCTTTCAGTCAGCTTGTTAATAGGTTTTCTTATTTTGCTGTGATATGGTGCAGAGTAAGTCCACTCAAACAAATCCCCTATAGAGGAGCAAGGATGTCTTCGTGTCAGTGCAAGCACAAGTATATCTATAATTATATCTGTGTGTTTGGTACACTGTGCTGTGGTTGTAGCACTTGCAGTATGTGAAAAAGAGATATTGAGAAAGCTTTTATATATTTGTTGATTTTGTACACTTGTGCTGTTATATGAATGACAAAGTTCAAGCTCTAAAATGATATTGCACAGTTAAAGTGGCCTGGGAGTTAAGGCTGAAGGATGACACCTGTTGTTTCTTAGCAATGCAAATAATATCACACTCCTATTTATTTTCCCCTTTGAGTCAGCCTCATCATAGAATCTCAGATAAAAAGTTGACAAACCGCTCACACAAAACCACCTCGTTATTAAAATACTGACTGCGGTGGTATTCCCCTTACTGTCTTTCCCCTTGCCACTTTTCCCGCTCAACCTCACTTTTCTTTGAAATTTTTTTTTTCCTTAAGCGACGCTGACTCCTGTCTGCTTCAAGAGCGGTACTTACCGCTGTCTGTGGTGCTGCGTTCTATATGCCTGCAGATTAGTAATTTGCAGCCGTCACCTCTTCCTTCTCTCTCTATCCCCCGTTGCTTCTGTTTGCAGCCGGGCAAACTCCAAAATGGCGCTGGCAGGTAACTGTGTCTGACAGTCTGTGACCTCCGGTTGCTGGAGCTGATGGTATTTGCTCCGCGCACCAAGATAGACAGCTGGCACTATGCTTTATTCACAAGCCCAGAAAGTCTGTCGTGCGGGGCCCAGCAGTAAAATGCTGAATTTGGGGGTTAGTATGTTCCGTCCAGCGGAGCTCTGCTTGAGAATGTCTGCTCGCTTGGCCCGCCCACCGGAAGTCGGTTTTATGTTGTTATGAAAACAATGTTAATAAATGATCAGATATAAAGGGTTTTTCATTTTCCAATTGTGAGCAACCTGTGAGTGCACCATTTACTCCTCAGTTTACTATGTTATAAATATGCCAAATTGCACTGCATTTTGCAGAATTGTATCAAATTGGGAACATTATAGTATAAAATAAACAGCCCTGATCAGCCATCCCTGTTTTAAAGGACCATTAAGGTTGATTCAATTTCCCTGTCTCCAGTATATTGTGACAGCCACTAGCCAATCACTGACTCATATACACATAGAAGCTGTGAACTATTTGCATTTAAACAAAGAATTCCAAGATACAATGTAAATTTGATCATGAAACTAAGCTGGAAAGTTTTTGTTTTTAAAAACCTCTATTATCAGTTTTGTTCCATTTTTTTGTATCCTTTATTGAAGGAGAAGGAATGCACTACTGTGAAGTAGCTGAACACATTGATAAACCAATAACAAAAGGCATGTGCAGCCACCAAGCAGCAGTTAGTTCCTAGCTCCTGAGCTTACCTATGTATGCTTTTCAACAAAGGATACCAAGAGAAAGAATCAATTTAGATAATAGTAAATTGGAAAGCTTTTTTAAAATTCTATGCTCTTTCTAAATCATGAAAGAAAAAGTTTGGGTTTCGGGTCCCTTTAAATACAGTAGAATTGCATAATTAATATAACAAACATAATTTATGCTTACCTGATAAATTAATTTCATTACTCCTGGGAATTAGTATTCCCTGCCACTAGGAGGAGGCAAAGATTCCCAAATTCCAAGAGCTCTATAAAACCTCTCCTATCTCACTGACAACTCTAACATATAGCCAAGCAAAAGAGGGAGCAAATGTGGTGAGAGTTCACAATCCAGTGTTTGTCCCTCCTCCAAGTAAACTTGGTGAAGCAAAAGTTTAAACCAAGAGGCCAAGGCAATAGCAGTTGCTTTAATAACATAGATAGAAACATAGAAACATAGATATTGACGGCAGATAAGAGCCATAGGCCCAGCAAGTCTGCCCGACCTTACCTAACAGTATAAACTTATCTAGTTCGTAGGATAGCCTTATGCTTGTCCCATGCATTTTTAAAGTCCCCCACAGTGTTTGTTGCTACTACCTCTTGAGGAAATTTATTCCATAAACCAATCACTCTTTCTGTAAAGAAGTGCTTCCTCAAATTACTCCTGAATCTACTACCCTTTAGCTTGAGCTCATGACCCCTTGTTCTTGAATTTTCCATTTTATGTAAAATACCCGCAGCCTCAGTTTTACTAAACCCTTTAATGTACTTGAAAGTTGCTATCATATCACCTCTTTCCCTTCTCTCCTCTAAGCTATACATATTTAGGTCATTGAGCCTATCCTGGTAAGTTTTATTTTTTAGACCATTTTGGTAGCCCTCCTTTGCACAGATTCAAGTTTGTTAATATCCTTCTGAAGATATGGCCTCCAGAACTGCACACAATACTCAAGATGAGGCCTAACTAATAATCTATAAAGTGGCATAAGAACCTTACTATTTCTGCTGCAAATACCTCTACCAATACATTCAAGCATTCTGCTAGCCTTACTCGCTGCATTACTACATTGTTTACTAAGTTTTAAATCATCTGAAATAATAATTCCCAAGTCCTGTTCCTCATCTGTAACAGTCAGTAAAGTGTCATTAAGTCTGTAATTAAAATTTGGATTTTTCTTCCCTAAATGCATTATTTTACACTTTGCTGTGTTAAACTTTAGATCCCAGTCGTTTGTACAATCCTCCAATTTTGTATATCACTTCTCATTTTGTCTACCCCCCCTGGAACATCCATTCTGTTTGCAAATTTTTGTATCATCTGCAAAGAGACATACTTTCCCCTGTAGCCCTTTGCTGATATCGCAGATAAATATGTTAAACAAAACAGGCCCCAGAACTGACCCCTGAGGAACACCACTAGTAACAGCCCCCTCTGCTGAATGAACTCCATTTACTAAGACACTTTGTTTTCTGTCCTTAAGCCAGCATTCCACCCAGTTCACAATTTTTGAATCTATACCAAGGAGATATAGTTTGTGAATTAGTTTATTGTGTGGGACGGTGTCAAATGCTTTGCTGAAATCTAGATATGCTACATCAACTGCTCCACCCTTGTCTAATACTTTTGTTACATAATCAAAGAAGTCAATTAGATTAGTCTGACATGATCTCCCTGAAGTAAAACCATGCTGATTTTGGTCCTCTAAATTGTTTGTCTTTATGTAAGTCATAATTCTTTCTTTTAAGAGGCTTTCCATTAATTTCCCTACTACTGAAGTTAAACTAACTGGCCTGTAGTTGCCAGATTCTTCTCTACTGCCCTTTTTTATGAAGAGGTATTACATTTGCTATTCTTTTAAAACCCTTGGATGAATATTATCAGGACCCACTGCCTTTTTAACATTTATTTTTGATAATGCTAACAAAACCTCATCCTCTGTAAAAAGATTAATGTTAAGCTTGTTTCTATTTTTTGTAGCATCCCTTAATGTAGACATTGTATCTTCACAATCTTTTGTGAAAACAGAACAGAAGTAATCATTGAGACAGTCTGCAATATGCTTATCTCCTTCTATTATTCTACCATGAACTGATTTCAATTTTACTATTCCTACCTTATTTTTTCTTCTTTCACTGATATATCTAAAGAATGTTTTGTCCCCATGTTTTACTGACTGTGCTATCTTCTCTTCTGCATGAGCTTTAACCTTCCTAATTAACTGCTTAGTCTTTTTTTGTTGGAGTCTCCATATTTTCATATCATCATCTGCTTGTGTGTGTCTGTAATTTTTATAAGCTATCTTTTTTGTCTTTACAGCATGTGCTACTTCTTTGGAAAACCAAATTGGTTTCTGCTTTCTTTTACTTTTACAGACATGTCTAATACAGTGTGCGGTTGCATCTAAAATGGCACCTTTCACAAATTCCCACTGTTCTTGAACCCCTGTAATAAGAGTTTTCCCCTTTAAATAGTTTTTTAGGTATTCTCCCATTAATGAAAAATCTGCCGTCCTAAAGTCTAAAACTTTTGTTTTAGTCTGGGTGGACAGTTCCTGCACATGAATACTAAACCAAACAGATTGATGATCACTGGATCCTAAGTTCTCACCTACAGACACATCTGAAACTGTATCACTGTTTGTAAGTATTAGATCTAATATAGCTTCCTTACGAGTTGGTTCCTTGACTAATTGCTCAAGTGATTCCCCTAGCAGAGATTCAAGAATATACCTGCTTCTAGCCGATCTAGCAGAATGAATCTTCCAGTCTATATCTGGCAAATTAAAGTCCCCCAGTACTATAACCTTACCCTTCATGGTCCTTTTGGTTATTTCTTCTAATAACAGATTGTCCAGTTTTTCATCCTGCAATGGAGGCCTATATACAACCCCTATTCTAAAAACATTTTTATCTCCAATTTCCAAAGTCACCCAAATACTTTCCACCTCATCATTTGTTCCTACAATTTCAGTAACCTTTATATTTTCATTTACATACAAAGCAACTCCTCCACCTTTCTTTCCTACTCTGTTCTTTTTAAATAACCTGTATCCAGGTATGACTATGTCCCAGTCATGCAAATCATTGTACCATGTTTCTGTTATAGCTACTAAATCCAAGTTGTCCCTAGTCATTATTGAAATGAGTTCAGGTAATTTATTTCCTAAGCTGCAAGCATTTGTGCTCATGGCACGAAGAATTTTTCTACTAGAATTTCTAGAATTGTTACTTGGACTAACAGTTTTGGCATACTGTGGGGGGCAGGTGGATATATTAATGCTACCCCCCCTTTATTAGTTTAAATGATTTCTAATAAAGTATTTGAACTCCTCTCCCAGATACTCTGTTCCTTTAGCATCCAAATGCAAGCCATCTCTCCTAAATAACCTAGTATCTTTCCAAACAGAGCTATAATGGCCAATAAAACCAAATCCTTGTTTCCTGCACCACTTATCTAACCAAGAATTAAATGTTGTTATCCGCTCCATCTTTCCTGCTTCCTGGCCATACACAGGTAAAATAGCAGAAAAAGATAGAGTTGATGCCACAGTCTCTAAATCATTACCTAGGTCACAAACCTCTTTCTGAACAGCAGCAACTTGATTACTAGCCAGATCATTTGTTCCTAAATGAACAATCACATCTAACTCACTTCCCTTTCCTGCTGCCTTAACAATTCTCAAAATACGATTCTTATCCCTGTGAGCAGTAGCTCCTGGAAGACATCTAACCTCCCTTGCTTCTCCTTTACTTTCACCTAAATACACATTCCTCAAAATAGAGTCACCCACTAACAGTCTTTTTCTCAAAAACACATCTGCAGTTCTTTCCTGTGTTATGTTACCTGGAGAATCAGGTACCAATAGATTTAAATTACCTGTTACAGCTTCAGAGGGCTCAGAAAGAGCAATCTCCTCATCACAAGTGTGTTCTGCAAGAGCAGCATAGGAGTTTTGCAATGGCAGAGGTTGTGGCCAATGCTTCTGGTCTACTGTTCTAATTCTTCCAGAGCCTACAGTGATCCATCTGTCTCTCCTTGCAGATCTCTGGGGTAGAGGGGCTTCTTTCTGAGGCAGCTTTGTAGAGGTAACAGGTATGTTACTTACCTTAGCTTGAAGTTTAGCTATTTCCTCCCTTAAGAGGGAAAACTGCTTACAAACAGGACAGCCCCTAAATCTCCAAAAAGTAGCACGATTAAAAAGTGCAAAACACCCATTGCACTGTATCTGAGACATTTTAAACTATGCAACACTTTAACAATAAGAAAAATATAAGTATTATTTACTACTGAATAACCCTGAATAACCCTGAATAACTCCTGAAATAACTCAAAAATCCTTATTTATTTGATCCTTTTTTAGCTTGATCCCTTTGCTAAGAAGCAGAGCTAAATGTTTAGCAAAGCTAAACAGATCTCTTTAAATACCCTCAGAAAGATAGGGTGGGGTCCCTCCTAATTGCTCACCTATGCAAACAATCTAATTGTTATCTAATAGCAATACTAAAAACCAGAATACAAAAGAATGTAAATTAACTCAAACCTTTAACTATTCAATTTCTGTAGTGAAACTAATTCACAGTTCAGGTCTACCACCTTTAACTATTCAATTTCTGTATTGAAACTAATTCACAGTTAACAAACAAACTAGAAGTTTGTCTAAAATCCTTAGTAGCATCAACAGAATACTTCAAGGCCCTAACAATATCCAAATTGTGAATAAGCCATCCTGAAGAATTCTTAGAAGTAGGACACAAAGAAGGAACAACAATTTCTCAATTAATATTGTCTGAGGATACAACCTAAGGTGAAAAGTCAAATTTGGTTCCTAAAAACACCTTATCCTGATGAAAATTAAGATAAGGAGAATCACAAAAAAGAGCAGATAATTCAGAAACTCTTCATTGCATTGGATATCACATAATTTAATATCTACTATGAATTAATTTAGCTGCATTGTGAACAAACACTGGAATGGGTGATATCAACCCATCCCTTTTGTTCTCAACTACAGTCTTGTAGAACAAAAGAAATAGACAGGACTTATAAACGAACAAACATTGGTCACAAACTATAAGAGATAATGTCACATCTCAAGAGCCTTTGATCACGGTCTCAGAAGAAAGGTAATTTCTAATGAATTATTGTTGTATAGCCTTCCCAGATTGAAATCTCTAAATTAATTTAGCCTAAGAAATTCATTGCTTAGATCACAGGAACCCCTGTGGATAGGCAGCCAAAAGGTCTACAATTTGCTATACCTTTCCAGGATGCCCAACAATTTAGATGTCTATTATCTCAGTGTTAAATTGTCCCACACTGAGCTGAATATACATAGGTGTCTTGTCTCATGTTACAGCTAACATATGGGAAGTTGAAAGCCTAAGAATTAAGATTTTAAAATATCTTAACCTATGTACTTTTGATAACAAATTATCTACATAGTTCTTAGATAAATTAATGTATACCACAGACTGCCTGAATAATATAGATAATGATCTCAGACATACATCACATCTTATATACTGTGTTGGATATAATGAATTAAAAATAAATAACTGCATTGGTATATATAAATGTTTAAGTTTTTTCAAAATAAATACATTTTTCTTTGTTTTCCAGAAATCTAGTGAACATTACAGGGAAGAATCGGATGTGAAGGTGAGGTTTCTAAATAAGATACTATAAGCTAATATATAAATGCATAGATGCTGAGCCCATGTCTTAAACACTGTTGAGACATGTATTAATACATAACTATAATACTCATGTATATCTATGATATAAGATGTGACTAGAAAATAAAATATGTACCAGTATATCAAATGAGCTGATATACAGAATAAGTCAGATAGACATATATATGTTATTGATTGATACTACTAGTCCCTCATAAAAATGCAACTTTAAAGGCATCTTCTAAAGTATGATAAGTAATATACTCATGTTTAGTCCCTATAAATACATGCTAAATTGTATTAGATGGGACACATATGTATTGACCAGACAGGTTTATTAATATCAAGAAATACTAAATATAGTAAATATACATATTAAAAATATCTAAAAATCTATATTTACTGTTAGCTGTGTTAAAAATGAAACTGTTTGTCTTTGCTGCCCCGATGGCCTAAATCCAGTATTACAACCAAAGGGAATTATAGTATGAAATAGCCTATGAGATGTTTATTGAGATTGTTAAAAGATTCACCAATGATTAGAATATAAAGGGGTGGGGTGTATCACGTGATATAACCTCATGCAAAGGGATAGAAGTGGTCTTTGCTTGCTAAAATTTTGACTGATAGCTTTGTTGCCTTTTTGGGACACAGTCACTATAAGCACAATTGGGCTACCTTTTCATCCATATTGCAAAATACCTCTCTTAATTTATGAGGTGAACTTCAATTTTATCTGGTAACATATAAAAGGTTATTTCATACTTTTATATTTAAATCAAAGGTATTTTGTTGCTACAGTTAGATTGCAGCTGGTAATTTAGAGGGCACTTTGTATTTTAAGTTATATCCATAGTCCTGTGTAAAATAGAACCAGTCATATTCAATGCTAGATAATCTTGTCTGCTAGATAAAGGTTTTTTGTATTTTATATCTTTAAGTCAGGCTTATTATTGCAGTTACATTTCTCTGGTGTATTAAGTTATTTGTAGCTATTGTAATATATTTTAAAAACTTATTTTATGGTGGCTAAATAAGAGGTTATTTCAACTCAGATAAATTGGCATATCAATTGGATGTTAAAGTATTTTTGTTATATTGTTTAACTAAACACTGTTAAGCTAACGGTCCATACTCTGGTATTTTATTGTGGTATTTTAATGTGATTCATTGTGAGTAAAGTTAATTTTAAAAGTATATCTTTTATGATCTTTGTAAAGAATATTATAACAGCATAAGCGTGTATAGTCGATTCATAATCTAGTCTCTTTTCTATATAAATATATTTCAATGTGTTTATAAATTTAACTAATCTCAAGAATTTAGGAATAAATATTAATTTCAATTGTTTTGTATATATATATATATATATATATATATATATATATATATATATATATATTTATATATATATATATATATATATATATATATATATATATATATATATATATTAATTGGAGGTTGTTTTAAAGAATAATAACAAATAAATTGTATCGTAGCCCTGGTATATACTGACATATTATCTGGAGGCACTGCGGTGATTATTATCTTTATCACATTGATATAATATATTTGTATTAAATAGGAGATTATTATCTAGAATTATTTGTTTTTTATTATTATTATTATTTTTATTATTATTAATATTTAAAAATTAATGTTAATATTTTAAAATAAAAAAATTCTCTTGTTGGTCAAAATTGTATTAGCGTTTTAAATTTAACCAAATACTAAGCCAAAAAAATAATGTCTGTTACTAGAAGTGAATCAAATGGATCTATACTCAGTGTGGAAATATGTTCCCCCAAATGACCCCTCACTCAGGGCGATGTCCTTAAGATGGACGTTATAGGCTACATTAAAAAGAGGTGTAATATTGTGGGTGATTTAAATGATTATATGGATATGCTTGCAATTAAGGTTAAAAATATTGCTATTGATGATGGAAGGTGGAATGAAAAAAGTGAATTGTTTCAAGAATTATTAAAAATGAATCAATGCAAAAATTCTAGAAGGCGAGATGAGCTAATACTAAAATCCTGGCCCCTAGTATTACGCATTATTGATGAAATGTCCCTCCACCTTATAGAAAAGGAATTGTAATTACAGGAGTAAGATGATAATATTCGCTCATCACGCAAATGCAAGGAGAATTTAAATATAGCCAAAAATGAAATTGTTACATTTAAACAAGACATGGCCGCCTTAGATAAGCATAACCAAAAATTACTAGCCAAAATACAGGATTTGAATAAACAACTCGCACAAAGCCAAAGAAAGTTAAGTGAACTAAAAAGGCCCTCTATTAGCAATGAGGATAATGCAGATACTTTAAAAAACCTAAAAGAATTTATGAGATATGAACTGCAGAATATTAGGGAAGAGTTTGAACAAAGGACATCTATCGGGTCAGAAGTAAGCTTCCCACAAAGACAGTCACCTCATGTTATAAATTCAGGGAACTGCTATACCTCACAGGGGGAGGGCAGTTATAGTAGTGAGTCAGAGGGCTGAGCCAGCTACCCAGATAGCCCATATGATACTAATGTGCGTAAGGGGTCTACCCATAGTAAAAGTAGGACTGATAGGGGGGGCTCTAGTCCCAAAAATAAGGTCCCTAGGGAAGCCCAAGATAAATCTAATAAGGTATATGACACCCCTAAAATAATTACTTTCTTAAGGGATGCTGTACCTAAATTTTCCAAAAACGGAACCACTTCTATAATTGACCACTTAGAGAACTATGAAAATGCTTTATCCATAATGAATGTTACTAGTGAGCAGTCAAAAATTTAATTTCTTCCCTGGGTATTTGAGGTTAAACAGCACAGGTTCTTTGCCTCACTAAAGGATATGAATATTCATTCCTGGAGTGAAACAAAAAATCAGTGCAAAAAGGAATTTGGGGAATATCGCACTAAAACAGCTGCAAAAATAGCTGTGTATGGTTTAAAATGTAGTGCCAATCAAAGCCCTATAGAATTCCTTTCTGTACTAAAAAGTGCGTACAGTATCGCCGAAGATTACCTCATATTTGAAAGCTTAGAATTTGTGAATTTATTTTATGAAGCCTTGCCCACGCACATCAAACTTAACTTAGCTAGAGATTTTGATAAGAACTGTTCATTGGACTGGCTGATCAAAGAGAGTACAAAGTTATACTCTATTCAGCAGTCCGGTGAACAAGGTAATCGGTACCCCCGTAAAAATAAATACCAAAAGTGGTGAAAATACTGTCAGGGTAACCAGACACCCCAAGTAAATAGTGCTCCACAAGATATTAATGCTGAACAATGTTGAACCCCAAAGACAACCACGTCAAAATAGGAACAATAGCTATGATTCTGAGGGATCCCAAGGATCCAGGAATCAGTACCCTGGAATATCAAAAAATAGGTCCATGGGTAAAAATAGCTTGTCCATTCAAGTGGGCCAACTCAGTATGCAATTAAGTTAATTATGTAAACTATTTAATAATATGAGTCAAGCTTTGACGGCTCAGAACCCTAATAATCCATTTTAGGGGTACAGCCAGTGGCCAGCAGTGGGCCACAGGCACAGTCATAAATACCTAGTTATTACCTGAGAGAGAGAGGGGGGATATACCAGATGAAATGATACATGTCAATAATGATACTAATCATATTCTCTCCCTACAGCCGAGACACGGACGTTTTAGCTGTGATGACAAGCAACCTCAGCCGGGAAGCTCTAATAAACCTCTTCCTTTGCAGTTTTCTCCTAACCTTATTCCCACAGATGCAGTACACAGGAACCCTGTCAACCCTATTATAGAGAATAGGATTGGTAAGAATGAAAATTCTTCTGCATCAGGTAGCATGGCGAATACAGGTAAAACGTGGCAAAGCCCACAATTGTGTAAGCATGAAAATTTTATGTGTGAAATGGTAGAAACTGCAGGAAGATATTATGTATGTGCTGAACTCCAGGATTCAGTTGCTAACTCTATCATGGCATTAATTGATACTGGATCTCAGGCAACTATTTTATCCCCAAGGTACTACACACAGCTAAATGAGCTAACACCCCACAAACTTAAACTAAAAGAATTTGACGGTTCACTAATAGGTGTTAGGGGTGACTCTCTCAAAGTCTACGGTACGGCATGGTTAAAACTAAGGCTGGGGAACAGGGTAATAAGACACCCTGTCATTATACTGGATCTGCCAACTGATTGTTTCATAAATGGTAGTGATCTCCTGAAGTGATTAAGCACCATAATTGATTGCATAAATAATGTAATTTGGTCACAAATAAAAAGGCCTATTAATTATAAGTGGTCCAGCATCACTCACACCCGACAGAACTGTCATGTGGTGGAAGAGAAACCAGATGCTCTGGAAATTAAATTCAGGAATGACTCTGTACCTGAAATCACTATCCTACAAATAGATGATCAGACTCCCTTAAGCAGCTCTGATGGTAATATTTTTAAAATTTGGCCTGAAAAGATAGCAAATATTTACTTAGACGGCGATGTATTAACCATATATCTCCACAAGGGGGACCCTAAGTCTCCTAAAGGGGGAGATCACTCAATTCATCACAGAAATTGAGAAAGTTAAGGATGATCTATTTATCCCTATGCAAATGCATTGTAGAAATCCTCAAAGTTTGTGATTGAAACTGGTAAAGACTGGGATGTAAAATGACCACTACCCCTAATGGCATTAAGAGCAACTCTAAGTAGTGCTACTAAGGTGACACCTTTTGAATTGATGACTGGTAGAAGAATGGTTCTACCTCAACATCTATTGTACTGTACATCAGACCAGAACTTGATAAATGCCGCCAATACACATCAATATGTGGAGACCTTAAGGAAACACCTGCAATATGCTTTTGCATTTGCTCAAAGGAACATAGAAAAATCCACAACTGCTGCCAAAACCTATTATGATATCAAAACATTCAAAAAAGAATATGAAATAAAAGATAAAGTTGATCTTTATAACTTTGGAAGAGATCAGGTTAAGGAGAAGAGATTTCTTCCATCATGGAAGGGTCCATTTGTCATTACTGACAAAATTTCTCCAGTTGCCTATAAAATTAAGATACCTAAAATTATACTTTTATGGATAAATGGGTCCATATTAATCAGTTGTGAGCGTGCCATCCTAGATCCCAGCTACAAGTCATAGAGGGAGAATGAAGAGTCATATCCCCAAATGCACTAAAGAAATATTGTAGTTTAAAGATGCCTAGCTAGTGAGCATGAGGGCTCAAAAATAACGGACTCTCTTCATAGAAGACTGTCTATGATGCATACTGTCAATACACTCACCAAGTACCACTGACTTTAAGCTAATTCAAATACATGTGTCCTACATATATTTAAAATTGGAAGGGGGATTTTATGTCAGGGTATGGCTGAGTGGCATTCTATATCACATAATTTAATATCTCATTTAGCTAATATCTACTATGAATTGATTTAGCTGCATTGTGAACAAACACTGGAATGTTTGTTCTAAACTACAGACTTGTAGAACAAAAGAAATAGATAGGACTTCAAAAAGAACAAACATTGGTCACAAACTATAAGAGATCTCAAGAGCCTTTGATCACAGTCTCAGAAGAGAGGTAATTTCTAATGAATTATTGTTGTATAGCCTTCCCAGATTGAAATATCTAAATTAATTTAGCCTAAGAAATTCATTACTTAGATCACAGGAACCCCTGTGGATAGGCAGCCGAAAGGTCTACAATTTGAGATACCTTTCCAGGATGACCAACAATTTAGATGTCTATTATCTCAGTGTTAAATTGTCCCACGCTGTGCTGAATACACATAGGCGTCTGGGCTCATGTTACAGCTAACATATGGGAAGTTGAAAGCCTAAGAATTAAGATTTTAAAATATCTTAACCTATGTACTTTTGATAACAAATTATCTACATAGTTCTTAGATAAATTAATGTATACCACAGTCTGCCTGAATTATATAGATAATGATCTAAGAGATACATCACATGTTACATACTGTGTTGGATATAATAAATTAAAAATAAATAACTGCATTAGTATATATAAATGTTTGTTATTTCAAAATAAATAATTTTTTCTTTGTTTTCCAGAAATCTAGTGAACATTACAGGGAAGAGTCTGATGTGAAGATGAGGTTTTTAAATAAGATACTATAAGCTAATACATAAATGCATAGATGTTGAGCCCATGTCTTAAACACTGTTGAGACATGTATTAATACATAACTATAATACTCATGTATATCTATGATATAAGATGTGACTAGAACATAAAATATGTACCAGTATATCAAATGAGCTGATATACAGAATAAGCCAGATAGACATATATATTTTATTAAATGATACCACTAGTCCCTCATAAAAATGCAACTTTAATGGCATCTTCTAAAATATGATAAGTAATATACTCATGTTTAGTCTCTATAAATACATGCTAAATTGTATTAGATGTGACACATGTTTTGACCAGACAGGTTTATTAATATCAAGAAATAGTGAATATACTAAATATACATATTAAAAATATATAAAAATCTATATTTACTGTTAACAGTGTTAAAAATGAAACTGTTTGTCTTTGTCTGCTGCCCCCGATGGCCTAAATCCAGTATTACAACCAAAGGGAATTATAGTATCAAATAGCCCTTGAGATGTTTATATTCCCAGAGCCAATCAGGGAGGAGCTCCGTTAAGGGCCTATCAAAAGACAGCACCGTGGTGCTTATCCAAAAATGTTCACCAATGATTAAAATAATAATAAATAAAAAGGGGTGGGGTGTATCACGTGATATAACCTCATGCAAAGGGATAGAAATGGTCTTTGCTTGCTAAAATTTTGACTGACAACTTTGCTGCCTTTTTGGGACACAGTCACTATAAGCACAATTGGGCTACCTTTTCATCCATATTGCAAAATAACTCTCTTAATTTATGAGGTGAACTTCAATTTTATCTGGTAAAGTATATAAGGTTATTTCATACATTTAGATTTAAATCAAAGGTATTTTGCTACAGTTAGATTGCAGCTGGTACTTTAGAGGGCACTTTGTATTTTAAGTTATATCCATAGTCCTCTGTAAATTAGAACCAGTCATTAGTGATGTCGCAAATAGTTTGCCGGCGAATAGTTCCCGGCGAACATAGCTTGTTCGCATTCGCCGCGGAGAGCGAACATATGCGATGTTCGATCCGCCCCCTATTCGTCATCATTGAGTAAACTTTGACCCTGTATATCACAGTCTGCAGACACATTTCAGCCAATCAGCAGTAGACACTCCCTCCCAGACCCTCCCAGCTCCTGGACAGCAGCCATTTTAGATTCATTCTGATCCTGCATTCTTAGTGAGAGGAGGGATAGTGTAGCTGCTGCTGATTTTATAGGGAAATTGATAGCTAGGCTAGTGTATTCAGTGTCCACTACAGTCCTGAAGGACTCATCTGATCTCTGCTGTAATGACAGCACCCCAAAAAGCCCTTTTAGGGCTAGAACATCAGTCTTTTTTTTTTTTTGCCTGTGTAATTTTGACTGTGAAACATCAGTCTGCTAGTGTAATCTAATTGCAGTTGCCTGCCTGCAGTGCCACCACTCATATCTGTTGTAACAGTAGTATTAATTAAAAAAAAAACTTTTTTGACTGTGAAACATCAGTCTGCTAGTGTAATCTAATAGCAGTTGCCTGCCTGCCAGCGTGTGTGCCAGGCCCACTTGCTAACTAGTGCCACCACTCATATCTGTTGTAACAGTAGTGTAAATTTTTTTTAAAAAAACTTTTTTAACTGTGAAACATCAGTCTGCTAGTGTTATCTAATTGCAGTTGCCTGCCTGCCAGCGTGTGTGCCAGGCCCACTTGCTAAGTGCCACCATTCATATCTGTTGTAACAGTAGTGTAAATTTAAAAAAAAAAACTTTTTTGACTGTGAAACATCAGTCTGCTAGTGTAATCTAATTGCAGTTGCCTGCCTGCCAGCGTGTGTGCCAGGCCCACTTGCCAACGAGTGCCACCACTCATATCTGTTGTAACAGTAGTGTAAATTTAAAAAAAAAAAACTTTTTTTGACTGTGAAACATCAGTCTGCTAGTGTAATCTAATTGCAGTTGCCTGCCTGCCAGCGTGTGTGCCAGGCCCACTTGCTAAGTGCCAACACTCATATCTGTTGTAACAGTAGTGTAAATTTTTTAAAAAACATTTTTTTTTACTGTGAAACATCAGTCTGCTAGTGCAATCTAATTGCAGTTGCCTGCCTGCCAGCGTGTGTGCCAGGCTCACTTGCCAACTAGTGCCACCACTCATATCTGTTGTAACAGTAGTGTAAATTTAAAAAAAAAAATTTGACTGTGAAACATCAGTCTGCTAGTGTAATCTAATTGCAGTTGCCTGCCTGCCAGCATGTGTGCCAGGCCCACTTGCTAAGTGCCACCACTCATATCTGTTGTAACAGTAGTGTAAATTTAAAAAAAAAAAATTTGGACTGTGAAACATCAGTCTGCTAGTGCAATCTAATTGCAGTTGCCTGCCTGCCAGCGTGTGTGCCAGGCCCACTTGCCAACTAGTGCCACCACTCATATCTGTTGTAACAGTAGTGTAAATTTTGTAAAAAAAAACTTTTTTGACTGTGAAACATCAGTCTGCTAGTGTAATCTAATTGCAGTTGCCTGCCTGCCAGCGTGTGTGCCAGGCCCACTTGCTAAGTGCCACCACTCATATCTGTTGTAACAGTAGTGTAATTTTTTTTTTAAAAAAAACGTTTTTGACTGTGAAACATCAGTCTGCTAGTGTAATCTAATTGCAGTTGCCTGCCTGCCTGCCAGCGTGTATGCCAGGCCCACTTGCCAACTAGTGCCACCACTCATATCTGTTGTAACAGTAGTGTAAATTTTTTTTAAAAAAAAAAACTTTTTTGACTGTGAATCATCAGTCTGCTAGTGTAATCTAATTGTAGTTGCCTGCCTGCCAGCGTGTGTGCCAGGCCCACTTGCCAACTAGTGCCACCACTCATATCTGTTGTAACAGTAGTGTAACCCTTACACTACCTGATCGATACAACATCATACCTGATGTTTTAAAGCACGTTATTCCAAACAATTTAGGAATGTTAGGTGATTTATGCCCTTTATGGATTAAAACCAGACTCTGCATCAACTATGTAATTTTCTGTGGGAGTTTTGCCATGGATCCCCCTCCGGCATGCCACAGTCCAGGTGTTAGTCCCCTTGAAACAACTTTTCCATCACTATTGTGGCCAGAAAGAGTCCCTGTGGGTTTTAAAATTTGCCTGCCTATTGAAGTCAATGGCGGTTCGCCCGGTTCGCCCGTTCGCGAACAGTTGCGGAAGTTCGAGTCCGCTGTTTGCGAACGGAAAATTTTCAGTTTGCGACATCATTACCAGTCATATTCAATGCTAGATAATCTTGTTTGCTAGATAAAGTTTTTTTGTATTTTAGATCTTTAAATCAGGCTTATTATTGCAGTTATTATTTGTAGCTATTGTGATATATTTTAAAAACTTAATTTATGGTGGCTAAATAAGAGGTTATTTCAGCTCAGATAAATTGGCATATCAATTGGATGTTAAAGTATTTTTGTTATACTGTTTAACTAAATACTGTTAAGTTAACGGTCCATACTCTGGTATTTTATTGTGGTATTTTAATGCGATTCATTGTGAGTATATCTTTTATGATCTTTGTAAAGAATATTATAACAGCATAAGCGTGTATAGTCGATTAATAATCTAGTCTCTTTTCTATATAAATATATTTCAATGTGTTTATAAATTTAACTAATCTCAAGAATTTAGGAAAAAATATTAATTTCAATTGCTTCATATAAACATTTTAATTGGAGGTTGTTTTAAAGAATAATAACAAATAAATTGTATTATAACCCTGACACGGAACCACGTTAGCAGAGAAACTGGTATCCCTTAGCAACGTTGATACCAGCCCTGTTAGCGTGTCAGTCAAAGGAATGTCTCATGCTTGGAAACGTGAGACAAATTTCAAAAATATATTTACAAAAGGATTTATTTTATTAAATATTTACATATGATATGACAGCATAAGTAAAAGCAGTAAAACAAGAGTAAAGTAAATAAATACTAAATAAACTATCACCTAAATAAAAAGACACAGGCTCCATTACAAAATTACTTTAATTTATTTGGCTGCATTAAGCTCCTGTTATACAAAGCTTTATCAGCTCTGAGGACGCTTAAAAAGTTACTATAGCAACCATTGCCTGTGTGATTATACGTGCCCGTGCTTAGAGGTGCCGGATCAACATTACATTGACAGATTGCTCTGAAACTGTGGCCAGATCTTGTTACAAAGGGGCAGAGGAGCTACATAAATGTTTTACATGTGCATGCTCTGACCTACATGTCGGTCATCCGACTCAGTGAGAAATTGGCGCCTGAAGTGGTTAATTTTATGGGCAGTGGAAGCAATAAATATTTGTTGTCCAAATATCTTAAGCAGGACAAATTACTTTCAATGTATATGTATTTATAAAAATGTATCCAAAATGTGTATTTTTGAAAACGTATGAGCTCTAAAACAACTATAATGTCCCTTTAATATCCACTTAATGTATAGGCTCGAACAGAGGAGCCTGCAAAACATTCAACAACAAAACCATTAATGTCAAAAAGATCAGCAATTTTCCTATAAAACAAAACTGAAAGAGAAGAAATATGCTTCTGGCAGATAGGCCCTTATCCAGGCCAACTTATAGAAAATTCTAAATTCTAAAAGAATGCCAAGAAAAACCATGAGCCACACACCAGGAAATAAAGGCTTTCCAAAACTTATAATACATTTTCCTTGTCACAGTCTAAATCAGAATCTCAATCACAGAATCAGAAAAAAACTCTGTCTAAGAACTAATCTTTCAATCTCCAAGCCCTCAAGCTTAGATATTTGAGATCCAGAAGGAAAAACGGACCTTGAAACAAGAGGTCTAGCCGAAGAGGAAGAGGTCTAGGCAGGCAACTGGACATCAGAACCAGATCTTCATGTCAAACACTACAAGGCCAAGCTGGAGCAGTCAGAATTACTGATGATTCTTTCTGCCTGATCTTTGAAATTACTCTGGAAAGAAGAACCAGAGGAGAAAACACTACATGTTACTACAGCATCCACAAACTCCGCCTGAGGATTCCTGGACCTCATAAAATACATTGGAAGTTTGTTGTTTAACCCAAAGCCCAGTTCTCTATCTCCGTGAGCCTGAAAGAACCACAATCTGACCAAAAACATCCTGATGGAGAGACCATTCCCCTGGATACAGAGATTCACGACTTAGAAAATTTGCTTTCTAGTTGTTCACTCCAGGAATATGAACAGCAGAAATACGATAAAGATTGGCTTCTGCCCATGAAGGGTTTTGAGACACTTCCCTTATGGCTAGAGAACTGCAAGTTCCCCTTGATGATTGATATAAACCACTGCTGTGACATTGTCTGATTGAAAATGGGGAGAATTTCTCTTCAACTGAGGCCAACTCTGAAGAACCCTAAAAATAGCATGGAGTTCCAGAATATTTATTGGCAACCTCTCCTACCGAGGAGTCCAAACCCCCTTTGCCTTTAGAGACCCCAAGATAGCTCCCCAACCTGAAAGACTTGTATTTGCAGTGATCACAGTCCAAGTAGGTCAAGCAAAAGAAGACCCCTGCATAATAAGGTGATGACCCAGCCACCAAGACAGAGATTGAACTGTTGTGAAATCTAAAAAGATCTTCAAGGCAGCTGAATATGATCCCTTTACCACTAACGAAGTATACAAAGCTGAAGAGGCCTCACCAAGCAAACAGAATAGCATCCAATGCAGCAATAATGAGACATAACACCTCCTTCCACAGAGTGACTGAAGGAAAAAAGGGACTGAAGGTTTATACAAGCTGACACCAGCTTCAACCTTCTTTTTTCTGTTAAAGATATTCTCATGGCAACCAAATCTATTTGTACCTCCAGAAAAGTAACCTTTGTCTGAGGAACCAAATAACTATTTGGAAAATTATTGAAGCTGTAGCCAGCCCAAATGGTAGAGCAACAAACTGAAAATGCCTGTCCAGAAATGCAAACCTCAGAAACTAAAAGTTATTCTTGCTGATGGGAATATGAAGATAAGTATCCTTTAGATCTATTGTGGACATTAACTGACCTTGCTGAACAAAAGGCAGAATTGTCTGAAAGTAGGGACTTGTTTAGAGCCTTCAGATACAAAACTCATCTGAAAGTTCCCTCCTTCTTTGGAACAATGAAGGGATTTGAATAAACTCCCATCCCTTGTTCCAACAATGGAACAGGAACAATCACTCCCATAGCTTTTAGATTTGACATTTTAAAAATGCTTGAGCTTTTAAAGGAAAGCTGGGAGGCCTTGTTCTGAAACCTATCCAATGACCCTGATATACTATATTCAGAATCCAGGGATCTGAAACTCACTGGAACAAGACCTCCTGAAAAAGGCACAGACTGCCTCCATCAGATCCTCTGGATCAGGAGGTTGTACCTTCATGCAGACTTAGAAGTAGGTGTAGATTTTTTTTATTGTTAGGCCTGTTCCAATTGGAACTGGGCTTCCAGGCAGGACCAGAGAGACCTTGCTTGCTAGAGGTGGAATCAGATTTTTGCTCCCTATTCTGATGAAAGGGATGAAAGCCTTATAATTACCCCTGGTTTGCCCTGAAGAAGAAAGGCTCATTTTCCACCAGTAACAATAGAAATAAGATAATCCAATTCAGAGCCAAACAGCTTCTTTCCTTGAAAAGAATGAGATAAAAGTCTAGATTTAGAAAACATATCAGCAGACCACGATTTTAACCATAAAGCTCTTCTAGAAAGAATTGTCAAAGACATACATTTGGAATTAATCTTAATGATTTAAAAAAACAGCATCACAAATAAATTAATTAGCACATCAACTTTAACAAAAAAGAATAAGTTTCTGGTTCATGATCATCAGAGAAAAACTCTCCTGAGGAGACATTAGCAGTAATATCATATACAAGAGGTTTAGGACTAGAAGAAGACAAATCAATAACTGACCTTTTACGCTTACTTGAAGGCAACTGCCATAACAGCCAACATTTCAGACACCGTTGAATGGATGAAATCCTTCATACCTGGTCTGAAGTCAGTTGCACTTCCGTGTAAAGAACAAACAAAGGGAGCACTAAAATCCATAGACGCAAGAGAAGCATTAGAAAAGACTGAAGGCATTAAACATTAAGGCATGATTTATAACTATACTGGAGGAGATACCCCAGCCTGTTTACAAAAAAACACTTAACACTGGTAGGAAAGCCCAGCTTCTAAGGGGATTTTAGGGACAGAATCAGAAGGCACCTTTATTGCAGCAAACTACAAAAGTAGAAAATGCATAAATAAGAGTAGTTAAATCCCCACTAAAAGAGTTCTTGAGGAAAGGAAAAACATACCCTCTTCAAAAAACGCCAGGCGCGCTAAAAATGCTGAAGGAGAAAAACAAACTTGAGATCCGACGACAAGATAGTGGACTAACAGATAGGGAGTGTGTGTGAAGCCTAATGGCAAATAAGGAAAAAAGCTATGGAAAACCCGACAAGCGCAAAACCAAAGCTGACATGCACTAACCTGATGCGCGCAGACCCGAAGGTCGAAGCGTGGAAAGAAAAGACCAGATGCGCGCAAACCAGAGGGCATATTGCGCTATCCAAATGTGCACAGACCCAAAAGCTGCTGCAGGTGAAAAAAACACGGTATGCACAAAAAAGGGCTGCTGCAAGCAAAAAAACTCGATATGCACAAAAAGAGAACTAATATGCGGTAATCCTACCAAAAAGCCGAAGAGAATGTATATGTATAGAGTATATATATAAATGTTATACCCAAAAAGGCTCAGAGAGTTTCAAATATAATACAACATTACTTACCAAGATACTCATCTACTGGAAAAACTAGTAGAGAGCCTAACCAGTACTGAAACATATCACCAGAGGATACTGAAGAACCAGCAACAGGAGGCAAAGTACATGCCTCTGCAATGCCTCCTTGAAGGCTTGTGACTAATTTCCCAAGAGGTGAAAAATGAGACACAACCTATACTCCATACACATCCCTCTGACAAGGCACTGCCCCTCTAACTGAAGAATCACATGCACATTTTCATTCTTCACCATCTTCCAGCGGAGGCAAAGACAAGACTGGTGTGCCAGTGAGGTGGGAGGGCTTTTATAAACCTCTTTGGGTGTGGGAATCTTTGCCTCCTCCTAGTGGTAGGGAAGACTAATTCTCAGGAGCAATGGCTCATGGACTCTCACCACCTGTATGAAAGAAAAACCAATACAACACTTACCCTGAATTTTAGATAAATAGTACAATTTTTTCTAAAAATGTATTTTCCCCCCATTTGCCGGCCCCCTTTATCATGTGACAGACACCAGCCAATCACAAACTAGTAAACATATACTCTGTTAACTTGTGCACATGCTCAGTAGAAGCTGGTCCTCAAAAAGTGTTGTCCTCAGAGAGGGAGGGATAAAGGGGTAGGGGTGTCAGGAGGGAGGGTAATCTCTAAACTGCAGCTAAAATAAACCTAATAGGCTACTTGATTAACCCCTTCAGTTCTGGGAATAATAGAAGTGTGGTGCGCACCTGCAATTAGCAGCCTTTACCAATAGCCAATAGCAAAGCCATGTATGTCTGCTATTTCCGAACAAAGGAGATTCTAGATAAGCCTTTACAATAATTTGTGTCATGATTGCACAAGCGGTGTGTAAATAATTTCAGTGAGAAACCCAAAGTTTGTAAATAAAAGTTATCAATTTTTTTTATATGACTGCATTAGGGGGTAAAATGGTGGCATGAAATATACCAAAATGGGCCTATATCAATACCTTGTTGTCTACTTAAAATATGTATATATAGTTTTGATAGGTAAATAAAAACAAACAAACAAGGCTCTATTATGTTTAAATGGAGTGATAACAAAATGCTAACCAAGTAAATAAGACAAGCTAAACCTCTCAAGAGACCCTTTACAAGTGTTTCTTGACTGCTAAAGAATAGACATTTTGATAACAAAAATTAAAGTTTTTTTTTTTAATTGCAATGATTCATTTTAGTGTTCCTTTAAAGGGGACAGTCTACTTGGAAATTGTTATTGTTTAAAAAGTTAGATAACCCCTTTATTAACCATTCCCCAGATTTGCATAACCAACACTATTATATTTATATATTTTTACCTCTAGGATTACTTGTACCTAAGCCCCAACAGACTGCCCCTTATCAGACTCAGCAGGGTTGTTGTTTTTTTTTACAATCTTTCCTTATAGCCAATTAGTGCTGGCTCTTGTGAGCCCATTATCATTCTCCCCAGGAGTGAACTCAGTGTTATCTATGTTGCACACATACAGTGCCCTTCACTAAATATGAGCAAAGAAGGCTGTGAAAAATTGTCTTTTTTGTTTAACCTTTTGATCTTATGATCAAAAATACACAAAAACAATCTCCTCTCATGCATATCAAACAATTAAAAACACAACACAGGTTTATCCAAAAACAAAAAATATGTTTGAAGTATATTCCCATTGAGGTTTTACATTTTTTAGTACACCTGGGTGACTAGGAACAGGAAATTGTTCAACCATGACTTCCTGTTTCATAGGGGTATGTGATGTGCGGCAAAAGGTTGCTGAGCTTCACAAAATGGGAAGTGGCTATAACAAAATGGCAAAAGCATTGACAATACTCACTTCTACCATTAGGGCAATAATTAAGAAGTTCCAGTCAACTTAGGGTAGGGTGACCATACGTCCCCGATTTCCATGGACAGTCCCCGGATTGAGGTGACTGTCCCCGGACAAATTATGTCCCCGGAAATGTCCCCGGAAGACAGATGGTCTGCACCGCTCCTGTTACAAAACATTCTCACATCTTCAGCACGTTCAGCTGGCCAGGGGCGGAGCTACTACTAGCGGTGCAGAAGTTGCTATATTCAGTGTAATCGGCAGCACATGCACTGTGTGACTGTATTTTGTTCAGCAAGCACAAGCATTAACAAACTGTGCGGCATAGATGGCAGATCTGTAAGTAACACTATCTTACCACAGCTTTTTTAGTTGCACCTTAGCCCCGCCCACCTCTTCTTGCAGCACGCTAAACATGTATACAGTCTGTAATCCTGTACCATCAGCATGCATGTGCAGGGAGAGGAGGTGAGAGGAGCTGGAATTTTGATCCCTGACCTTAGTGTGCTTGATTTAAACTTCTCCCTCTGTGCTCTGGCCACACTCAGCTCAGGGATCTTTTCCTGCAATAAGGCACAGTAAGCAGCCAGTGAGATAAACACTGCAAGTCAAGCCTCTATCACTATTTGCTTACTTAGTATGAAGATATTTTTATTTGTTGTATTTTTTTTATATAATATTGTTTCCCTGATCTCCTAATTCTCCCAACCAAAATGTTATTACACCCCCATACTATCACCCAATTCGTAAGCAACTGTGGAGTATCCTGTGCTAATAAAATAGTTTTTTTACCATTTGCCGATAAAAAAAAAAATGTCCCCGGATTTCATTTTAAAAATATGGTCACCTTAACTTAGGGTGACCATATTGCCGCTTTAAAAAGGGACACATATGAAAAATACATACAGTATGTCAGGGCTGTTTAAAGAAATGTTTTGAATGATGTTCCATTATAAGAACCCTGACATATGTTTTTTTCATATGGTTCTAAAATGTATAATATTTTGCTATACTTCTCTTTTCTTAAAAATTAATGATACAGCATACTGAAAATTATACCCCATCATGACAGCTTTAGTTAATCAAATTTTTCTTGAAACAAAATATTCAATGTTTATTTAAAATGTTGTATCATGATTACATATATACATAATTCAGGTAACTTCTAAAAAAGGAAAATAAAAAATACAACAGTAATAAAAAAAAAATATCACAACTTGATAATTCACATACATTTTAAGGAATATAATCTGTTAATATATTTTATGACAAACCTTTGATTATCTTTATAACTAATACAAACCTTAAAGGGACATGAAACCCAACATGATTCAGATTGAATATACTATTTTAAACAACTTTCCAACTTCTATTATGTAATTTGCTTCATTCTCTTGGTAACCTTTGTTGAAGGAGCAGCAGTGCACTACTTGGAGCTAGCTGATAGGGTGAGCTAATAAGGAGCTCGGCATATATGTGCAGCCACCAATCATCAGCACCTGAGCCTACCTAGGTATGCTTTTTGATAAAGGATACCAAGAGAACAAAACAAATTAGAGAATAGAATTAAATTGGAAAGTCACATGTTCTGTCTGAATCATGAAAGTGTTTTATGTCCCTTTAAAACTTGCACTATAATCAAAGGGAATTTAACTTACATTTTTGTCTGGCATATGCCCTTTGCTATTATGTAGCATATAAATATGCTAATACAAAAAGCAAAGTAAATGAGAGTAAACTTAGTGATTGTAAAGTTATGCACTTTAAGACATAGTAAATAAAATTAATTTCAGGTGCATTAAGTTATGGCAAACATCCAGCCGTTTCTCCGCCTGCATCTCATACTATATTTAGTTAATCAATGACGAATCCGGCTTCATCTAATCGTTGCGTGCCCCACGAGCTGGATACCAAAAGGGGCACGCAACGATTGGATGAAGCCGGATTCATCATTAATCAACAGTATGACATGCGGGTGGAGGAACGGCAGGATGTTTGCCATAACTTAATCGTAATTATTTTACTAAGGAACTGTCTTTAATGAAAATAATGAATGAAAGTTCACCTGTTTTTAAGATTAAAGGGACACTGAACCCAAATTTTTTTCTTTCGTGATTCAGAAAGAGCATGACATTTTAAGCAACTTTTTAATTTACTCCTTTTATCAAATTGTCTTCATTCTCTTGGCATCTTTATTTGAAATGCAAGAATGTAAGTTTAGATGCCGGCCCATTTTTGGTGAACAACCTGGGTTGTCCTTGCTGATTGGTGGATAAATTCATCCACCAATAAAAAAGTGCTGTCCAGAGTGCTGAACCCCAAAAAAGCTTAGATGCCTTCTTTTTCAAATAAAGATAGCAAGAGAATGAAGAAAAATTCATAATAGGAGTAAATTAGAAAGTTGCTTAAAATTTCATGCTCTATCTGAATCACGAAAGAAAAAAAATTGGGTTCAGTGTTCCTTTAATTTTAGTTATTATGTCTTAAAGTGCATAACTTTACTATTACTTTAAAACTGAAGCAAAAATCCTGTTCTGCGTAGGATGTAGTTTAAATCTATATTTGGACCAAAACCTCATGCAGTGTTTTAGTTTTCATTTCGTTCTAAAATTAAAAAAATACTACATCTGTAAGAAACATTTAAAGACATTTTAAAAAGTAAACATTTCAAATAAATTGCACTAATTTCGTTGCTTTCAAAAAAGTGACACGCATTGTTCCTGTGCAGCTTATTTGGTGTACAGAATGGAAGTCGACTCGTTAATTAGGTTATTCCACCTCAGTGAGAAGTTGTTGAAAGGCAATGCCCAGATTGTCTGTGAAATTGAACCTAAATAGGAAAAAAAAAAAAAAAAACATTGTTAAATTGTGACAGTTTATACAATATATCTGAGTCATATAAACTTTGAGAGAGCATAACTGTGCAGTGTTTCACTATTAATAATTTACTACATCACCTACTGAGTAGCATATTTTGTTTTGTGTGGTGTTAGACTTAAAACTATTTTTTTCAGGATTCAGACAGAGCATAACATTTTTAACAGCTTTCTACTTTACTTATATTATGAACTGTTCTTCATTCACTTGGTATTCTTATTGAAGGAGACACAGTGCAATACTGAGAGTAAGCAGAACACGTCAGGCGAGCCAATGACAAGAGGCATATATGTGCAGCGACTAGTCAGCAGCTAGCTCCAAGTACTACATTTGTGCTCCTGAGGTTACCTAGGTATGCTTTTTAACAAAGGATGCCAAAAGAATTTAGCAAAGTAGAAGTTAGTTGTTTTCTTTTAATATTGCTGGTGCATTCATTCTGATTTTTGTTTTTGTTTACGAAAACAAAAGTCAAATTTTCTGTACAAATGTACATTCGTCCGAAAATGAATGCACATCTCTAATAGATACATACTATACAAATATATGGATTTGAATGTTTCTAATTTGAATATTGCCTAATTCAAATATTACATTTATAGAGAGCTTTTAGAAATACTATTACCGATATATATGCATAATACAAATCAAAGTGTCAGAAAAACTCAAATTGAAAATTACATTTAAAGAAAGCATAAGAAATACTATTATATAAAACGAATGTTAGAATGTTATACAAAAGCTGCTTATACCAGACTGATGGACTTTGAATTTTGGAGGAACATTCATTTTGTGAGTGGTTTGTGTGTATTGGTTTATTTATCTATATCTGATATTGTGTTGACCTGGACAATTGCATCATTCCTTCTTGTTTACTCATATTTACAGATTGAAGATACATGCAGAGTCTCACGTGTTTTAAAAGATAGATAATCCCTTTATTACCTATTCCCCCAGTTTTGCATAGCCAACACAGTTATATTAATATACTTTTTACCTCTGTGATTTCCTTGTATCTAAGCATCTTCTGACAGCCCCCTGATCACATGACTATTTATTTATTTATTATCTATTGACTTGCATTTAGTACTGTGTTAAATCTTAAATAACTCCTTGGGCGTGAACACATTCGGCTAGATTACGAGTCTTGCGTTAGCCTTAAAAAGCAGCATTGAGAGGTCCCAACGCTGCTTTTTAACGCCCGCTGGTATTACGAATCTGGCAGGTACAGGTGTACCGCTCACTTTTATTCCGCGACTCGAGCTTACCGCATATCCCCTTACGTCAATTGTGTATCCTATCTTTTTAATGGGATTTGCCTAACGCTGGTATTACGAGTCTTGGAAGAAGTGAGCGGGACAACCTCTCCTGTCAAGACTAATACCGCATTTAAAAGTCAGTGGTTAAGAGTTTTATGGGCTAACGCCGTAACATAAAACTCTTAACTAAAGTGCTAAAAAGTACACTAACACCCATAAACTACCTATTAACCCCTAAACCAAGGTCCCCCCGCACATCTCAAACACTTTAATAAATTATTTAACCCCTAATCTGCCGACCGGACATCGCCGCCACTTTAATAAATATATTAACCCCTAAACCGCCGCACTCCCGCCTTGCAAACACTAGTTACATTTTATTAACCCCTAATCTGCCGTCCCTAACATCGCCGACACCTAGCTACATTTATTAACAATGAATGGATAGAAGATATTCAACACCTCTAGTAGAGACAAAAACCCGATAGCGGAAAAACCAGTAAGGCTGAAGATATAGGTTAAAAATTTCACCTTTATTTGTATTCCGTGAATAAAAAGACAAAGGCACAGTAACACAAATCTGACTACCGCTGACGCGTTTCCTGCCCTGTTGGGCACTTCATCAGAGCTAACATTCAGGTGTGCAAGAGCTCCTTAAAAATAAGGTGTGAGCCCTTCACACCTGTTGCATAGTTAATCACAAATAGCAACAGAAAATGCATTGCCAAAAAACCAACCCAATGTGAAAAATAATCAAACTATACAAAACAAATAAACCTGAGAAAATCATAAAAAAATACATGCAAATTCATATTTAAACTATGTTTTCATATAAAATTTAAATACAAAGATCTTACAATTGCACAATAATAACGATGTTATTTAAAATCTAAGGGCAGAACAATTTGTTACTCTATATGCCATGAAAAATAGAGAAAATCTTTTATACCTAGAACTAACAGGCATAAATATACAGAAAAGCTATATATAGATTACTCGAATAACCCTTGTTTAGTGTAACCGAAAAGCAATATAAACATTCATACAAACCAAAAAACACAAACACAGCCGCGACTACGGAAGCCAGCAAGGAATTGAACCATCCTGTTCTGTGACGATTATCCTGAGGGACTCGCACAGTTTTATGGACTGACATTGTTCTTATTGTGTTTGCTGATACATCTGGAACCTTGATGTTGTTTAATAAACGCCTGATTAAACTTTCAACACTGTAAGTGTAATACATTAGCGTGGTACTTTGCGCCTTATCTATCTACACTTGAGTCTGTTTGCGCTTTGTTTTTTCACAGATCTTTGGGATTCTATTATACTCCGGGAGGCACGCAGGACACCACCGGTAAAGCAGCAGCAGCAGGTCTCGTATTTAATTGCATTTAATTTTAATCATTTTTATTGTGGTTCTCTTGTTGCTTTTCATTTTTGGGAAGCATTAGTGTATAATTTGCAGCATTTTGTATTATTATTTTTTATTTTCAGTTTATATGTATTATAGGTTTAACATTGTAAACTTAACCTTTTAGTGTTTTACACCATCACTGATTTTTGTTTGTAATCATTGTCTTAATCTATGTGGAATTGATCATCCTCCATTAGTAGTTAGCGCTGTTCAATTTGTGTATTTTCTACACAAAATATGTGTGTGCTTCAATTATATGAATATAAATACACTAGACCCAGTGTTTATGACAGAATGGAATCAAGCTCTTTCAGATTGTTCATTCATTTTGATGGAGAAACTGGTTGCTTTCAAGAAAGAACAGAGAGATTCAATACTGAAAGAATTGGATCAGTTGCAATCACAATTAGAAGAATTTAAAGAGGATTCCAAGTACATACCATTCGAAAAGCAATTGAAAGAAACTGTGGATAAAACTGCAGAAGAATTATCTACCAACAAATACAAAAAATATGGTAGAGATTGTAAAGACTATGATCTGGAAGTTGTTTATAACTGGAACACAACAAATAAAAGTTCTAACAATAAGTCTGGTAATAATGGTAAAAAGAAGAATGGCAATAAAAGTAAAGGAAAGAACAAGAAAGTCACCTTTACAAGTCTTGATATCATGGATTCCAACAGTGAAAATACAAATTCCTTGGCTCCTAGTACACTTAAGTTGACTTCCACACCTATTAAATCTGTTTCAAGATCAGAAGAGGAAATGGGAGCTAGACCAAAAAACGGGGATGCGGTATTAAAACCAGTGGAAGAAGGAAGCAAGGTACCCATCACATCCCAAACGCCGAGGTATCCGAGTCGCCAGAAATTCAAGAGCAACAAAAACAACAAGAGTTAAAGATCATCAATTTATCGGACTATATATTAAATGAGTTCGAGAGAGCAGTATTGTCCAAAGGCTTAAGTTTTTCACCTACATAGGACTTTAACCTCTTTGATACCATCTTGGACTTAAATAAATTTGTCCCTAAGATAACATTGAAGAAACACTTCAGCAAAGATTCAACATTAATTTGTGATGAGAGTCCACCAGATCTCCCTATAGTTGTATCGTTAAATGAAAAATGTAACTTCTCAGAATTGTGTGATATTACCTTACTATGTGATCTAAATGTGGAAGATGAGAATGAGTCTAATAAAACTAGACAACAAGTTGTTAACAGTTTGAAAAAAAGTACATTTTATCCTGTGAATTCTCGCACAGATCTCATAGAGGTTTTTCATGCTATAGTTGAACAGGATTTAACTGAACTAGCTGAAAAAACTCAACAGGTTGGCACTAATAAATATAAATATAAAAATTTGAATAGGAGGGAATGGAGTGCTCTAAATAGAATCATCAACAATAAAAATTTAGTGGTAGTGGATTCTGATAAGGGAGGTTCAATTGTTATTTTGAACAAGAAACAATGCCTTGGTGAGGCTATGAAACAGTTGAGTGATACAGATACTTATAAAAGATTAACTTTTAATCCTACAACCAAATTCCAAAGGGAACTTTCTTCATTATTAGATGATGGCAAAGAAAAAGGTATCTTTACTAATAGTATTTGTGATTCGTTATATGTAGAACATCCTAGAATTCCTGTGTTTAAATTCTTGCCAAAAGTACATAAAAGCTTGATCAATCCCCCGGGGAGACCAATAATATCTGCAATTGGCTCCCTGGGGGAGAGATTGGGAGAATGGTTGGATGCACAACTACAACCGGTGGTACAATCTTTACCAGGTTTTTTACGTGACACCAAGCATCTGATCAGATCTCTACATGAGTTCAAATGTGACACAGATTACAATTTTGTAACAATAGATGCTGTGTCCTTGTACTCGTGTATACCACATGATCAAGTTTTGTTGGCAATGAAAACTATGCTATTCAAGTATTCTAATTATGATTCAACTTTAATTGATTTCATGTTACAAGTTACCAAATTTTTGTTACATCATAATTATTTTATTTTTGATGGCATGTTCTTTTTACAACAGAGAGGCACTGCGATGGGGGCTAAATTTGCTCCCTCGTATGCTAATCTCTATCTAGCAGATTTTGAGGATAAGAAATTGTTTAACACTACCAATCCTTTCAAAAAGCATATTATCTATTATACACGCTTTATAGATGATATGCTGTTATTATGGAATGGAGTAGACAGAGAGTTAATAGAATTTGTTGAGTATTTAAACTCTAATAGTGCTAACCTCAAATTCACTTTCAGTTCTTCCAGGGATAACATATCATTTTTGGATGTCAAACTTAGCAATGGTACAGAGGAGATTGTTACAGAAGTTTTCAGGAAAGAGATTTCGGGCAATACTATTCTGAGAGCAGATTCATGCCATCCACTACACCTAAAAAAAGTTATACCGAAAGGCCAATACATCAGGCTACGGAGGAACTGCAGTAACCTAGAGAGCTATAAAAAACATGCAGCAGATCTTACTGTTAGATTAAAAGAGAGAGGTTATGATGAACGTACTCTGCTAAAATTGTCTGAACAAGTGAGTAAGTTTGATAGGAATAATTTGCTCAAAGACAAAGATAGACGTAATAGAAACAGAGATGGCATTAATTGTATTACATCTTACAGTAGACAGTTTGATAACATCAGTAGAATCATAAAGAATAGATTACCGATTCTAGATAGGGATACAGATCTAAAAAATATCTCTGATAAATGTAACTTTATTTCTAGGAAAGCTAAAACTATTGGGGATATGGTTAGAAAGGATTTTAGCAAAAAGAGCCCACTCACTGCATATTCCACCAATTGGTTGACACCCAAACCAGGTTTCTTTAGATGCAATGTGAGACCCTGCAAAAGTTGTAGTCATGCCTCAGTTGGGGATATTTTCACTTCTACACATACGGGTCAGGTATACAAAATTAAGGATCATATTTCTTGTACATCTACCTTTGTTATATATCTCTTAACTTGTGACATTTGCAATTTTCAGTATACAGGGTTAACATCTAGAATGCTTAAAGATCGAATAAGAGAACATTTACTCTCCCTTGAGGCAGATATCCCTAAGACCCCTGTAGCTAAATAGTTTGCTTTACATGAGGATAAATCAGCAGGTTTTAAATTTCAAGGAATTGAGATAGTCAAACTAGGACCCAGAGGTGGCAATAGATACGCTGCACTCAGTAAGCGTGAGGTTTACTGGATCCACACACTCAAAACTGGTGCCCCCTTTGGTATCAATAAGATAAGTGATATAAAATTATTTATTGATAATTCGTAATATAGGTATTTACATCTCTATTTTGATAGTTGTCTATATGGTTTTTATTATCTCTTATTCCAAGGTCCTATGTACTTACAAGTTACAAAATTCACAATTTGTTATATATTCATTTGTGTTAAATTATACAATTTCAATGATAACATCATTCCAATACTATTTAGACTTACATAGAGCTGGGTCTGCCCTTGCCCCATTCAGCCTATATATACCCACTAGCATTTGACTTTTATACTGATATGGTTGTACATTGGATTGGGGCATAGGACAGATACTGCTCTCTGGGTCTAGTGTATTTATATTCATATAATTGAAGCACACACATATTTTGTGTTTTTTGGTTTGTATAAATGTTTATATTGCTTTTCGGTTACACTAAACAAGGGTTATTCGAGTAATCTATATATAGCTTTTCTGTATATTTATGCCTGTTAGTTCTAGGTATAAAAGATTTTCTCTATTTTTCATGGCATATAGAGTAACAAATTGTTTTAAATAACATCGTTATTATTGTGCAATTGTAAGATCTTTGTATTTAAATTTTATATGAAAACATAGTTTAAATATGAATTTGCATGTATTTCTTTTATGATTTTCTCAGGTTTATTTGTTTTGTATAGTTTGATTATTTTTCACATTGGGTTGATTTTTTGGCAATGTATTTTCTGTTGCTATTTGTGATTAACTATGGAACAGGTGTGAAGGGCTCACACCTTATTTTTAAGGAGCTCTTGCACACCTGAATGTTAGCTCTGATGAAGTGCCGAATAGGGCTGGAAACGCGTCAGCGGTAGTCAGATCTGTGTTACTGTGCCTTTGTATTTTTATTCACGGAATACAAATAAAGGTGAAATTTTTAACCTATATCTTCAGCCTTACTGTTTTTTCCGCTATTGGGTTTTTGTCTCTACTAGAGGTGTTGAATATCTTCTATTCATTCATTGTTTCAATTGAGGGCTATGCAGGAGAGCCCTTCTCAACACCTGTGAGACAAGCCGGGACGCTGCTTTGATTTTTTGCAGTGTCTGAAATTGTTGCAACTGATTCTACATCAAGAGGGTGGATACAATGATTCCGTTTTCCTGAATCTCATCTACTATTGGACATCAATCTCTGGACAGAGTGAGTTTGATTTATATTTCTATACTTGCTGGTAATACCTGGCCCATTTCTGTATATATATAATGATGAGTCTTGCAAATGTAAGGGGATAACGGATTTCCTAATAAGTTGTAACATATTATCACAGGATTACCACAATTGTTTCCAAACCGGATAAAGTGATATTTGATTTAGTCAGTACTAACAAATACATTGTACTGTCTTTTCAACACTGGCTTTGTTCTTTATCCTCATATCTAAATACACAGTCTAAGTTGTTTGAACATTTATTAACCCCTTATCTGCCGCCCCCAACGTCGCTGCTACTATATTAAATTTATTAACCCCTAAACCTAAGTCTAACCCTAAGTCTAACCCCCCTAACTTAAATATAATTTACTTAAAACAAAATAAAATTACTACAATTAAATAAATAATTCCTATTTAAAACTAAATACTTACCTATACAATAAACCCTAAGATAGCTACAATATAACTAATAGTTACATTGTAGCTATCATAGGGTTTATTTTTATTTTACAGGCAATTTTGTATTTTTTTAACTAGGTAGAATAGTTATTAAATAGTTATTAACTATTTAATAAATACCTAGCTAAAATAAATACAAAAGTACCTGTAAAATAAACCCTAACCTAAGTTACAATTACACCTAACACTACCACTATAATTAAATTAATTACCTAAACTACCTACAATTAAATACAATTAAATTAAATAAACTAAAGTACGAAAAACAACAAACACTAAATTATAGAAAATAAAAAAATTATTACAAAAGTTTTAAACTAATTACACCTACTCTAATCCCCCTAATAAAATAAAAAAGCTCCCCAAAATAAAAAAATTCCCTACCCTATACTAAATTATAAATAGCCCTTAAAAGGGCCTTTTGCGAGGCATTTCCCCAAAGTAATCAGCTCTTTTACCTGTAAAAAAATACAATCCCCCCCAACAACATTAAAACCCACCACCCACACACCCAACCCTACTCTAAAACCCACCCAATCCCCCCTTAAAAAAACCTAACACTACCCCCTTGAAGATCTCTCTACCTTGAGCCGTCTTCACCCAGCTGGGCACAAGTGGACCTCCAGAGGGGCAGAAGTCTTCATCCGATCCGGCCAGAAGAGGACATCCAGACCGGCAGAAGTATTCATCCAGGCGGTATCTTCTATCTTCTCCCATCCGGAGCGGAGCGGGTCCATCTTGAAGACATCCGACGCGGAGCATCCTCTTCCATCCGACGGCGACTGAAGAATTAAGGTTCCTTTAAGTGACGTCATCCAAGATGGCGTCCCTTTAATTCCGATTGGCTGATAGATTCCTATCAGCCAATCGGAATTAAGGTAGGAAAAATCCTATTGGCTGATGGAATCAGCCAATAGGATTTAGCTCGCATTCTATTGGCTGTTCCTTCGAGATCTACTGGTAGATCTCGATCTACCTATTGGGCACCCCTGTTATAAAGTATATTAATCTAGCAATGTTGGTTGTGCAAAGCTGGGGAATGGGTAGGAAAGGCATTATCTATCTTTTTAAACAATAACAATTTTAGTGTAGACTGTTCCTTTAAGTAGATGAAAACTTGTAAAAAGATATTTATGCAATAATCATATTTAATAAAGGTTTTGACTATGTAGTGACGGTAAATATGTCACATTCCAATGTTCTGTATTTGTAAATAGATATTCCTATATATATCTGTATATATATCTATATAATCATCTATATATATATATATATATATATATATATATATACACACAGTATATATATATATATATATATATATATATATATAGTTGTGGGATAAGCACTCTCACCTCCTCCTCACCTCCTCCTCAGTAAATGGCCAGGGTGACAGGAACAGTGGTTATTTATAGTATAAAGTAGATACGCACTCACTGGACTTTGAAAAGACAAAATGTGGTTTATTGTTGTGACGTTTTGGAGATCAAACCGTCCCCTTCATCCGTTACGTAAAGAACATAGGAATATTAAATATTCATATTTTCATGTCGGGTTACCGCTAATAAGAATATGTGATGGCGTTTACTTTCAACTTGTAATACCAGCGCAATCAAAATTCTAGCTGAGTTTTTCGCTATAGGGGAAACGCAACATAATCTGACCCACCATGTTTTATTTTCTTAAAGATCACAGCTGTGCATTTTTCATGATTATATGGATTTCTTGAGATGTCACAGCCATATTAAAAGAAATAAATCCCCAGTGTCAAAGCAAAAGTGCTTTAAAAGCAAAAAAGGTTGGCAGGCACCTGTCTGATTGACCTTAAATAAATATATTCTTTACTTTTGTGTTTTTGATTTTAGAGTCAACATTGAGCTGTCTCACACTGTCAATAATACCTCATAATGACAACGCAAAAGACAGATGTTGACTGTTACCACAGTGACTTCCACAAGCACTACTCAAGTTACACAGAAAACCGCATAAACAAATCATGAAAATTGTATGAGCTATCAAAAGAATGATGAGAGAGAGAATGATGTAAGGTCAGAAACTAGAACCAGTGATAACAGACAATTAGAAAACAGAAAATACTAAAGGTTGCATAGAGTGTACAGAATTAACATTACAAAAAAATAAATATATATTACATAAAAAAAAAAAATATTAATAACCTGTATTATTTTTTTTTATTTAAAAAAATGACAGACATTATGGGCTAGATTACAAGCTTCACAAGAAGTAATCGTTTTTCATGCATTGGGTAGCACACGTTTTACAAGTTCAAAGTAAAAAGTTTGCGTACAAACAAAACCCGACTCGCATTAACAAAAAGACTTTGGATATTATGACTGTGCTAATTTATTCTCCCCAATGTTCTTCACATACAGGATAATGAAATTTTATTGTAAATACATATATCTATATACAGTATATCTATATATACCTATACCTGTATATCTATTCCTATAGATATATATGTATAGATATATATTTTTATATTTTACATGAACAGTATCAGATATATATATATATATATATATATATATATATATATATATATATATAAAAAAAGTGAAAGGAGCGGCTCAAAACTCTTGCATACTAGATGTATTGGCAATATCCAGACAATGCAGCTATTAGACACCCACTGAAGGCAATCCAACCTCTTGTGAGCTGCTGGTGCAATGCTGAATATGGAGAGCGTATTGCTCTTCGTAATCAGCGAGGTCTGGTGGACCTGATCCGCACTGTCGGATCAGGCCCGCCAGACTTTGATAAATGGGGGCCATAGTGTAATATTCCCGGTCACTGAGAGTATCCACAATAGTAACACTCAGTTACTTGGAGGGTGTATTGATACATTCTATCAATTCCTTTAACTTTTCTGTATGACAGTATCCAGCTTTGCGCTAGACCCATTCTCATATATATATATATATATATATATATATATAAACATATATTTAATAATAAAAATATTTTTTTTCTATGTGACGAACACAGGAATGTAAAATATGCATAAACACGCTTTAGGTTTCGCCCTTTAGGTCTAAAGCGGTCGGGTTAGCACACATGAGAACTTTGTAATCTTAAAGTGCGTTATTGAAATATTAAATATTAAAAAAAAAAGAATAATTATTACAGATTATTATAGATGCTGCAAAAAATTCTAAATAATCCATAGAATATATATAAATATATATATATTTTTTTACAGTATCTATAATAATTTTGAATAATTATTATATTGTTTAAGGTTACTAAGTATATATATGTATATAATAGGTACTCACTGTTCCTGAAGTCCGGCGGAGAAGGTCTTCTTCCAGGCGGCTCCATGATCCGGAGCTAAGGCGGCGAGGAGTGGAGGTGCGGAGTGATCTTCCCCTATGCGTGGATCCGGAGCGGTGGAGATCCTCAGCAGCATGGAGGCTCCTCTTCATCTGATCTCCAGCGTACACTAAAAATTGAATGCAAGGTACCGCATTCAATTTGGGGTACCTTGCATTCCTATTGGCTGAAATTAGGATTTGAGCTACTGAAATCCTATTGGCTGTTCAAATCAGCCAATAAGATTTCAGTAGCTCTCATCCTATTGGCTGATTTCAAAATTTCAGCCAATAGGAATGCTAGGTACCCCAATAAATACGGGGTACCTTGCATTTAATCTTCAGGGTACGATGGACGATCACATGAAGAGGAGTCTCCACGCCGCTGAGGACCGCCCCTAAAGACCGCTGCTGAGAACCACCGCTGAGGATCTGTGCATCAGGGAAGCTAACTCCGCACCTCCATTCCGCACCGCCTTTGCTCTGAATGAAGATAGAAGATCATGGAGCCATCTGGAAGAAGAACTTCTCCGCCGGACTTTAGGAATAGTGAGTACCTATTTGGGGGTTTGACATAGGCTTTTTTTAATTTTTAAGATTAGGGATTTAATGGGTTTGTAAAAGAGCTGAATGCCCTTTTAAGGGCAATGCCCATATAAATGCCCCTTTAGGGGCAATGGGTAGTTTAGTTTTTTTTTTTAAGTGTTATTTTTTTTATTTTGGGGGGTTTGGTGGGTGGGGGGTTTTACTGTTTGGGGGGTACTTAGTATTTTTAAATTTAAAAGAGCTGTTTAACTTAGTGCAATGCCCTACAAAAGGCCCTTTTAAGGGCTATTGGTAGTTTAGATTAGGGGGTGTTTTTATTTTTGGGGGAGGGGCTTTTTATTTTCATAGGGATTAGGTTTATTTTTTTAATTTTTTATAATTTTGTTTATTTTTTTTATTTAATGTTAGACATTTTATTTGTTGTAATTTTAGATTATTTTTTTGTAATTTAATGTTAGGTTTAATTTTTAAATTAATGTTAGGATTTTTTATTTTAATTGCAACTTAGTTTATGTAATTGGGGTTAATTTAGGGGGTGTTTGGTTAGGGGGCTTAGTAATTAAATTAGTTATTTGCGTTGTGGGGGGTTGGCGGTTTAGGAGTTAATAGGTTAATAAGGTTTCTTGCGATGTGGGGGTTTAAGGGTTAATAGGTTAATTAGGTTTATTGCAATGTGGCGGGTTAGGTTGTTGGCGTTGTAGGTTTTGGTGGTTTAGGGGTTAATATTGTAATTTATTTAGTTGGCATTGTGGGGGGTTTGACGGTTTAAGGGTTAGGTAGTTTCTGTTGTGGGGGTTTGGCGGTTTAAGGGTTAGGTTTTTTTTGTTAATGCTTCATGCGGGCGGCTATGTTTTTTTATTAATACTTTGTGCGGGTGGTTAGTTTTTTTTTTTTTAATACTTTGTGTGGGCAGTTAGTTTTATTTTTTTTCATACTTCGTGCGGGCGGTTAGGTTTATTTTTTCTTAATGCCGCTTTGTTTGCCTACACTGCACCCAGGTGGATTCCGCAATTGGCAGGGTGATGAAAGAATCCACTTTGTGCAGCCAGGTGGATTCTTTTGGCTGCGCGCACAGCCAACATTCTTTTGGCTGCCTCGCAAAGCCAACATTCCTTTGAGGATGCGTGCACAACTGGCGACACCGACGGATGCGTTACAAATGTGATTATAGCATAGATATATACACACACATATACATACATATACATACATACACAAAATATGCAGTATAGCCTTTTTGGAGTCAAACATCTTGTCATAGACAAGATGTTTGACTGCCCTTATAACCTTTGAGCCTTTATAACTTTTTTTAATATTTATATGAATATTTTTAATCAGATAATGTTTTTATGAACACTGACAGACAGCTGCAAAGTTCCCAGCAACCCAGGCAGTTAACCCCCGAGCAACCTGGGTGTCAGGTCCGCAGGGGAGCATTACAATCATTAACACAAAACACAAAAAACCCAGCACTCACTAGCAGATTCACAGCAATGTTTAAAAGCAAAACTGGGGGAAGTCAGTTACATTTGGCGCCAAAGGATTAAGCCCAGGACCACGACAAGGTCTCCCCCTTCCTGGGACCCTAACCAGCACCCACACAATGCATACTTCCAAACAAACCAACTGGGAACCTCCCAGGGTGACACAGGCTTTTGTAACCTCCCCTATGTAAATACAAAACACAGGAATGGACCACACTCACAGACTGGACTGGGTACACATCCTAAGCCACTGTTAACTCCACAGCCCTGAACACTGACAGACAGCTGCAAAGTTCCCAGCAACCCAGGCAGTTAACCCCCGAGCAACCTGGGTGTCAGGTCCGCAGGGGAGCATTACAATCATTAACACAAAACACAAAAAACCCAGCACTCACTAGCAGATTCACAGCAATGTTTAAAAGCAAAACTGGGGGAAGTCAGTTACATTTGGCGCCAAAGGATTAAGCCCAGGACCACGACAAGGTCTCCCCCTTCCTGGGACCCTAACCAGCACCCACACAATGCATACTTCCAAACAAACCAACTGGGAACCTCCCAGGGTGACACAGGCTTTTGTAACCTCCCCTATGTAAATACAAAACACAGGAATGGACCACACTCACAGACTGGACTGGGTACACATCCTAAGCCACTGTTAACTCCACAGCCCTGAACACTGACAGACAGCTGCAAAGTTCCCAGCAACCCAGGCAGTTAACCCCCGAGCAACCTGGGTGTCAGGTCCGCAGGGGAGCATTACAATCATTAACACAAAACACAAAAAACCCAGCACTCACTAGCAGATTCACAGCAATGTTTAAAAGCAAAACTGGGGGAAGTCAGTTACATTTGGCGCCAAAGGATTAAGCCCAGGACCACGACAAGGTCTCCCCCTTCCTGGGACCCTAACCAGCACCCACACAATGCATACTTCCAAACAAACCAACTGGGAACCTCCCAGGGTGACACAGGCTTTTGTAACCTCCCCTATGTAAATACAAAACACAGGAATGGACCACACTCACAGACTGGACTGGGTACACATCCTAAGCCACTGTTGCTCGGGGGTTAACTGCCTGGGTTGCTGGGAACTTTGCAGCTGTCTGTCAGTGTTCAGGGCTGTGGAGTTAACAGTGGCTTAGGATGTGTACCCAGTCCAGTCTGTGAGTGTGGTCCATTCCTGTGTTTTGTATTTACATAGGGGAGGTTACAAAAGCCTGTGTCACCCTGGGAGGTTCCCAGTTGGTTTGTTTGGAAGTATGCATTGTGTGGGTGCTGGTTAGGGTCCCAGGAAGGGGGAGACCTTGTCGTGGTCCTGGGCTTAATCCTTTGGCGCTAAATGTAACTGACTTCCCCCAGTTTTGCTTTTAAACATTGCTGTGAATCTGCTAGTGAGCGCTGGGTTTTTTGTGTTTTGTGTTAATGATTGTAATGCTCCCCTGCGGACCTGACACCCAGGTTGCTTGGGGGTTAACTGCCTGGGTTGCTGGGAACTTTGCAGCTGTCTGTCAGTGTTCAGGGCTGTGGAGTTAACAGTGGCTTAGGATGTGTACCCAGTCCAGTCTGTGAGTGTGGTCCATTCCTGTGTTTTGTATTTACATAGGGGAGGTTACAAAAGCCTGTGTCACCCTGGGAGGTTCCCAGTTGGTTTGTTTGGAAGTATGCATTGTGTGGGTGCTGGTTAGGGTCCCAGGAAGGGGGAGACCTTGTCATGGTCCTGGGCTTAATCCTTTGGCGCCAAATGTAACTGACTTCCCCCAGTTTTGCTTTTAAACATTGCTGTGAATCTGCTAGTGAGTGCTGGGTTTTTTGTGTTTTGTGTTAATGATTGTAATGCTCCCCTGCGGACCTGACACCCAGGTTGCTCGGGGGTTAACTGCCTGGGTTGCTGGGAACTTTGCAGCTGTCTGTCAGTGTTCAGGGCTGTGGAGTTAACAGTGGCTTAGGATGTGTACCCAGTCCAGTCTGTGAGTGTGGTCCATTCCTGTGATTTGTATTTACATAGGGGAGGTTACAAAAGCCTGTGTCACCCTGGGAGGTTCCCAGTTGGTTTGTTTGGAAGTATGCATTGTGTGGGTGCTGGTTAGGGTCCCAGGAAGGGGGAGACCTTGTCGTGGTCCTGGGCTTAATCCTTTGGCGCCAAATGTAACTGACTTCCCCCAGTTTTGCTTTTAAACATTGCTGTGAATCTGCTAGTGAGTGCTGGGTTTTTTGTGTTTTGTGTTAATGTTTTTATGAGTATAACTGCAATTTTCAATGTATTTATGTTGTGTTTAGTGCAACTTTTTTAAACACACTACCCCTTACACAAGGTTTCAACCTGTAACACAAGCACTCCTGAGTTAAAAAAGAGATATTGCTTGAGCTTAATAGTTAGCACACCACTTGTATAAAGACCATTTAACACAGTAGAATTGCATAGTCCACTAATGCACAATAAAAAGACAATGCAATAGCACTTTCACAGGTTTCCCTGACCATTCTATCATGTGACAGCCAATTGCAGACCCACACTACACTATTAACTCTTGCATATGCTCTGTAGGAGCTGGATCCGCAGAAAGTGTGAATATAAAAAGACTGAGCACAAATTAATAATGAAAGTAAATTGGAAAGTGTTCTAAAATTGCATGCTGTGTTTGAGTCAAGAAAGATTAATTTTGACTTGGGTCCCTTTAATAACATATATGATGCCAACAACCTTAAACAGTGCTATAAAAAAACAAAAACAAAGACATAGAAGAGATGGAGAGGCAATGAGAAAACAAGGTAAGTGCTCCGGATTCTCGTCTTCCGCCCCGGTGTTAAACTTCTTTTGCTTGCTAACTGCCAACGTCGTTTTCCTCAAAGCCCTGAACACACTAATCTGTATTCACAGGCCCAGAGGTTCCTACCGGAACAGCAGGCAATCCTCATGCTGAGCTGGCGTCATAGTCTCCGTGGTCCCAAGGGAAGCAACAGCACTGCAGAAAATTTCCTCTTTGACAGCAGGAGTCCTCACCGGCTCCCAAAAGCAATGAAACACAAAATTCTGACTCTGACATATAAAGCCCTCAACTGCACTGCGTCCCCCTATATCTCAAACCTTGTCTCCAGATTCTCTCCCTCCCACCCCCTTCATTCTACTTGTGACCTCCTCTCCTCCCCACTTGTTATCTCATCACATTCCCTGCCACAGGACTTCTCCAGACTGGCCTCTATTTAGTGGAACTCTCTGCTCCGCTCCACAAGACTCTCCCCTAGTTTTGATCATTTCAAGGGCTCTTAAAGACTCTACTGTTCAGAGATGCATACAATATAACTAACCCTTTTCTAACCTCAGTTCCTCCGCTCCGTTGTTATCCTCTTGAACCCCCTTAGCATGCAAGCCTACGAGCCCAGCTGTTTGTAGATCACCTTCATGAGAGCTGACTTCAACAGTGCTACTATTGGCAGGGCCCTCTACCATTTGTTCCCTATAAGTACTACCTTGCACATCATACCTATGTTTAAGCACTGCAGAATCTGTTGGTGCTCTATAAATAACTGAAAATAATAATAATAATAATAATAATAAACTAAAGAGAATTTGGGGAAGGAAAACAAGAGTAGTTTTAAATAGAATATGAAAAAAGTTAGACTGTTAGTAGAGAGATATGTCAAATTAAAGAGTAAGGGCAGTTGAAACATCATAACAATACAGAATGAATGATAATAATAATACGTTAACAAGTTCTTTAATTGCCTCAGATGTGTGAAATGCAAGTGAGTGAATTTTCAGAGTGTTTCTATAAAAGTACACTAATTAGGGGGTGGGTGGTTGGGAAGGAAGTGTGTGTAATTCACTGGAGTATTTGATGAAGGCAGCAGTCTGGCCTGTGCAAAAAGAAACAAAATTGTACTGCAAAGTTGTGATAATTGCAGATCCCTGGAGTTGTCGCTTTCTGTATTTTTTGTTAAATAAATTATGTGCACGATTTATTAAAAAGACGATTTAGCAAATCCCAGAAACAATTAAATTGTGCATAAAATCTATTCAAAACATGGTCTTACCACCCCCATCTAAGATCATCAGGTTTTGAATTTACTTTATTAGATAGTGTAATAAATAACATGAACATGACAGCTTGTTTTACATTTCATGACTTCTCTCTGTAAAATGATGTGTAACCTTTTGTTATTGCAAGCTTCATTGTTAAATGCATTTATTAGGAACCAGATGTTTATATGCCCTCCTCCCTAAAATTCAATAATGAGTGGATTTACCTATGCTTATTTTAAATGTATTTTGTATCTGCTTTATTTGTCCTTGGATGGCAATTAAATGAAAAAAGGACACGTTATTCATTGGAATAGATGATAGTAATATCACATATCATGTGCAAGTTTTGGTAAATTGTAAACGCAAGCACCTAGATTACGAGTTTTGCGTTAGCCTTAAAAAGCAGCGCTGAGAGGTCCCAACGCTGCTTTTTAACGAGTCTGGCATGTACAGGTGTACCGCTCACTTTTTTTCCACGACTCAAGCATACCGCAAATCCACTTACGTCAATTGCGTATCCTATCTTTTTAATGGGATTTGCCTAACGCCGGTATTACAAGTCTTGGGAAAAGTGAGCGGTAGACCCTCTCCTGTCAAGACTCCTACCACATTTAAAAGTCAGTAGTTAAGAGTTTTATGGGCTAACGCCGTAACATAAAACTCTTAACTAAAGTGCTAAAAAGTACACTAACACCCATAAACTACCTATTAACTCCTAAACCGAGCCCCCACCACCACATAGCAAACACTTAAATACATTTTTTAACCCCTAATCTGCCGACCGGACATCACTGTCACGTCAATAAATATATTAACCCCTAAACTGCCGCACTCCCGCCTTGCAAACACTAGTTAAATTTTATTAGCCCCTAATCTGCCGTCCCCAACATCGCCGACACCTACCTACATTTATTAACCCTTAATCTGCCGCCCCCAAAGTTGCCGCAACTATATTAAATGTATTACCCCCTAAACCTAAGTCTAACCCTAACACCCTCCTAACTTAAATATAATTTAAAATAATCTAAATAAAATTACTACAATTAACTAAATTATTCCTATTTAAAACTAAATACTTACCTATAAAATAAACCCTAAGCTAGCTACAATATAACTAATAGTTACATTGTAGCTAGCTTAGGGTTTATTTTTATTTTACAGGCAACTTTGTATTTATTTTAACTAGGTTGAATAGTTAATAAATAGTTATTAACTATTTAATAACTTCCTACTTAAAATAAATACAAATATACCTGTAAAATAAATCCTAACCTAAGTTACAATTACACCTAACACTACACTATCATTAAATAAATTACCTAAATTAACTACAATTAATTACAGTTAAATTAAATAAACTAAATTACGAAAAAAAAAAAAACACTACATTACAGAAAAAAATAAAATAATTACAATTTTTTAAAACTAATTACACCTTAGTGTTTGGGTGGTGGGTTGTAATGTTGGGGGGTATTGTCTTTTTTTAACAGGTAAAAGAGCTGATTACTTTGGGTCAATGCCCTGCAAAAAGCCCTTTTAAGGGCTATTTGTAATTTAGTATAGGGTAGGGATTTTTATTATTTTGGGGGGCTTTTTAATTTTATTAGGGGATTAGATTAGGTGTAATTAATTTAAAAAACTTGTAATTATTTTATTTTTTCTGTAATTTAGTGTTTTTTTTGTAATTTAGTTTATTTAATTTAATTGTAATTAATTGTAGTTAATTTAGGTAATTTAGGTAATTTATTTAATGATAGTGTAGTGTTAGGTGTAATTGTAACTTAGGTTAGGATTTATTTTACAGGTATATTTGTATTTATTTTAACTAGGAAGTTATTAAATATTTAATAACTATTTAATAACTATGCTACCTAGTTAAAATAAATACAAAGTTGCCTGTAAAATAAAAATAAACCTTAAGTTAGCTACAATGTAGCTATTAGTTATATTGTAGCTATCTTATGGTTTATTTAATAAGTAAGTATTTAGTTTTAAATAGGAATAATTTATTTAATAATAGTATTTTTATTTAGATTTATTTAAATTATATTTAAGTTAGGGTTAGACTTAGGTTTAGGGGTTAATAACTTTATTATAGTGGCGGCGACGTTGGGGGCGGCAAATTAGGGGTTAATAAGTGTAGGTAGGTTGCGACGACGTTGGGGGCGGCAGAATAGGGTTTAATAACTATAATGTAGGTGTCGGCAATGTTGGAGTCAACAGATTAGGGGTTAATAAGTATAATGTAGGTGGCGGCGGTGTCCGGAGCGGCAGATTAGGTGTTAATAATATAATGCAGGTGTCGGCGATGTCGGGGGCGGCAGATTAGGGGTTAATAAGTGTAATATTAGGGGTGTTTAGACTCGGGGTTCATGTTAGGGTGTTAGGTGTAGACATAAAAAGTATTTTCCCATAGGAATCAATGGGGCTGCGTTAGGAGCTTAACACTGCTTTTTTGCAGGTGTTAGACTTTTTTTCAGCCGAATCAGCCCCATTGATTCCTATGAGGAAATCGTGCACAAGCACGTTTTACCTGCTCACCACTACCGTAAGCAGCTCTTGTATTGAGGTGAGATGTGGAGCTAAATTTTACTCTCCGATCACTTTTTTGCGGCTAACGCCGGGTTTAAATAAACCTGTAATACCAGCGTTGTTTGTAGGTGAGCGGTGAGCATAAACTGTGCGTTAGCCCTGCAAGCCTTACCGACAAAAACTCATAATCTAGCCGAGTTTTTTTTAAATCATGCTCATGATTTGCTAATAGTGTGCAATTTATTTATTTTTTTAATCCAAAAATGGCAACTCCGGTGCTCTGTAGATAATTGCTCTTCCCTTGGCAGTTCATAATGCAACATGCAACTATGCAGTTCCTTACCATTGTTTTAAATTAATTGGATTGCTTAAAGGGACAGTACACACAAATTGTAAGGTGCATGATAATGTATATTCATATCTGAAAATAATCTTACACTAAATAATGCAGCTTTATCTTGTCAAATGAGCATATTATTTTGTGTTTTCTCTTTTCACTGATTTCTCTGCCTGCTAGAACACTTAAATACCCATATGAAAGACCAATATCTAAACATACTAAATATAATTTTTTGGGAATGAGAAACATGAAGTAGAAGCTGTTTAAAGGGACATAACACCCAAAATTTGCTTTGTTTTCATGGTATTCTTTGTTGAAGACAAGTGGTAGGGTTATGCAGCATGTATGTTTCTAGAGCACTACATAGCAGCAATTAGTACTGTCATCTAGTGCTCTAGCAAAGAGCATTGTTAGAATTATTCTTGCAGAACGGCTGCCATATAGTGCTTCCGACACGTGCACGCTACTGAGCCTACGTTTAAATTTAAATAGCTTTTACTTTATATTAATTCAGTGTAACATATCTGTACCTTTAAGGTTAAGGAACCTCCGAACTTACAACCATCTTGTTATAAGCCAGCCCTTCCATTAGCAAATTGCATGATTAATCCAAGTAGTATACTGTCTTTCTACAGATCATCTACAAGACTTACTTCATATTAAGCCGTTGCCTTGTTCCTGTGTTTCCAGTGTTCAGCTTCTCAAGTGGCTTCTACTAGTCCGCTGCCTGTTGTCACATCACGTGACCGGATTACTTCCTTCTCCTTCACCGCATCCCAAACTGACTACACTGAAGCGACCATTACTAAGAACGCTGTGTGTTTGCAGCGCTCCGTGAGATCTACTATCTCATCATATTTCTGCAACCACTCACGGAATCTCCTGTCCTCTGTCTGCACAACCCCAAGTACTTTATTCCTGTATACAACAGTGTCTCGAGCTATATCCTTGAGTAATATTTTCCTAACTTTACTAAGCTCAATTCATAAGCCTGCCTGCTATCTGTGCTATAGATTCTATACTCGCTGTCCTTCTCCACAGACCTGTTTGGATTTGATTCCTTGCCTGCTATATCTGCAATGACATACATTTTAACATCTAGCATGCTGAAACAGTGATATTATTTCTATTTAGAATCAAGACTTTTTTATACCTTTGTGCAAGCAGAGTATTCAGTCATACTATCTCCAAGTCAATATATTGTAACTGTAAATATTAAGTTTACTTATATATTTCTTTATTATTGCCTCATATGCTATTGGCAGTAATTCTCTCATCCATAATTTAAAAGCTGAGCAATTGCTTTATTTTGTATACATGTATTTTACCATATTTGAGTGTGACATATTTAAAGCTACAAATCACATGTTTTACTTTAAATATTCTGGTTCTCAGACGGTATTTTCTGAAATGTATTTGACATAATATATTTGGATATTACAGGTTAATCAAGCCCAAGAAACCAAATTTAGTGTACAATGGATCAAAATGAGATTAATTCCCAAATTGCTACACTAAATCAAAAGGTTGACTATCTACAGGGAGTGCAGAATTATTAGGCAAGTTGTATTTTTGAGGATTAATTTTATTATTGAACAACAACCATGTTTTCAATGAACCCAAAAAACTTATTAATATCAAAGCTGAATATTTTTGGAAGTAGTTTTTAGTTTGTTTTTAGTTTTAGCTATTTTAGGGGGATATCTGTGTGTGCAGGTGACTATTACTGTGCATAATTATTAGGCAACTTAACAAAAAACAAATATATACCCATTTCAATTATTTATTTTTACCAGTGAAACCAATATAACATCTCAACATTCACAAATATACATTTCTGACATTCAAAAACAAAACAAAAACAAATCAGTGACCAATATAGCCACCTTTCTTTGCAAGGACACTCAAAAGCCTGCAATCCATGGATTCTGTCAGTGTTTTGATCTGTTCACCATCAACATTGCGTGCAGCAGCAACCACAGCCTCCCAGACACTGTTCAGAGAGGTGTACTGTTTTCCCTCCTTGTAAATCTCACATTTGATGATGGACCACAGGTTCTCAATGGGGTTCAGATCAGGTGAACAAGGAGGCCATGTCATTAGATTTTCTTCTTTTATACCCTTTCTTGCCAGCCACGCTGTGGAGTACTTGGACGCGTGTGATGGAGCATTGTCCTGCATGAAAATCATGTTTTTCTTGAAGGATGCAGACTTCTTCCTGTACCACTGCTTGAAGAAGGTGTCTTCCAGAAACTGGCAGTAGGACTGGGAGTTGAGCTTGACTCCATCCTCAACCCGAAAAGGCCCCACAAGCTCATCTTTGATGATACCAGCCCAAACCAGTACTCCACCTCCACCTTGCTGGCGTCTGAGTCGGACTGGAGCTCTCTGCCCTTTACCAATCCAGCCACGGGCCCATCCATCTGGCCCATCAAGACTCACTCTCATTTCATCAGTCCATAAAACCTTAGAAAAATCAGTCTTGAGATATTTCTTGGCCCAGTCTTGACATTTCAGCTTGTGTGTCTTGTTCAGTGGTGGTCGTCTTTCAGCCTTTCTTACCTTGGCCATGTCTCTGAGTATTGCACACCTTGTGCTTTTGGGCACTCCAGTGATGTTGCAGCTCTGAAATATGGCCAAACTGGTGGCAAGTGGCATCTTGGCAGCTGCACGGTTGACTTTTCTCAGTTCATGGGCAGTTATTTTGCGCCTTGGTTTTTCCACACGCTTCTTGCGACCCTGTTGACTATTTTGAATGAAACGCTTGATTGTTCGATGATCACGCTTCAGAAGCTTTGCAATTTTAAGAGTGCTGCATCCCTCTGCAAGATATCTCACTATTTTTGACTTTTCTGAGCCTGTCAAGTCCTTCTTTTGACCCATTTTGTCAAAGGAAAGGAAGTTGCCTAATAATTATGCACACCTGATATAGGGTGTTGATGTCATTAGACCACACCCCTTCTCATTACAGAGATGCACATCACCTAATATGCTTAATTGGTAGTAGGCTTTCGAGCCTATACAGCTTGGAGTAAGACAACATGCATAAAGAGGATGATGTGGTCAAAATACTCATTTGCCTAATAATTCTGCACTCCCTGTAGCACGAGTTCTGACAGAATTACAGGCTGAAAATTCCACCTTAAAATCTTTACTGACAAACCTACTGACATCTAAATCTGCTGAATCTACAGAACCACATATTAATCCTCCTACCACATTCTCAGAAAAAAGAATTGAATTTAGAGAATTCAAGGATGCATGTCACCTACTCTACTCCATGAAACCCAGAACCTATAAAACTGACAGAATAAAAGTCTGTGCAACTATTTCATATTCTACTGGCGAACCCAGGGCCTGGGCTAACTGTTTTTTTTTTTTAAAACAATGACTGTTTTTTGGATTCCTTTGATAACTTTTTTGCCGCTATGACAAATCTCTATGAAGAATCAAACAAGCAATTACATGCTGAGTCTCATTTACATTCTTTAAAACAAGGAAAATGTCCTGTTGATGACTATGTTGCTGATTTTCAAATGTGGTCCCTAGAATCCCGATGGAACCAGATTAGAGTAAAAATTAAATTCAGATTGGGGTTGTCTGAATCATTAAAAGACAAACTATCTCGCTTAGAGATGCCAGAAACTTTTGATGGTTTAATAAAGACCTCCATTACTCTAGACAGAAGAATTAGAGAGAGGAGAGCTGAAAAATTCTCTACTGACTCAATTTAAAAAAAGACCACTTTTCACTTCTGATAAACCAAGTTCAACTGCTACACCTATGGAAATCAGTACCATTAAATGTCCTCTGTCTCATGAAGAGAAGATCCGAAGACGTCTGGCAAATCTCTGTCTCTACTGTGCCAGTAAGGACCACATAGTATCCTCCTTCCCTATCCTATCTAGACAGAAAAAGGGTAAGATACATACTATAAATTCTATGTTAACCCATGATGCCGTTACTAATTTTTCATTAACCTTGTCATTACAGTGGGATCAACAATGCATTAAGAGTCAGGCTATAATTGATTCTGGGGCCCATGGTTTATTTATGGACTATGATTTTGTTGTTAATAATAATAATAAAATTCCACGTGTGTTGAAGCAAAACCCATTGTTTGTCAAGCTTATTGATGGTACTTTTATTCAAAAAGGTCCATTTACCTATAATACTGTACCCTTACTACTTACTACTTCAGATGGACAAACAGAATACACATCTTTTGATATTATTGCATCCTCATTACATTCCATCATTTTAGGGTATCCCTGGTTAAAAAAACATAACCCTACCATAGATTGGACACACAACACCATTACCCTCCACTCTATAGTCAGAACACGTTATACACACATATCAATATATAATCTTGAAAATCCCATTCCTCCTGTTTATCAGCAGTTCTCCGATGTGTTTAATATTAAAGAAGCCGAAAATTTACCTCCAAACAGGATACATGATTGTCCAATAGATACAATACCCGAGTCTCATATTGCATTTGGCAAAATATACCCAGTGTCCCAACAAGAATTACAACACCTACATCAGTATTTAGATAAAAACCTCAAAAAAAGGTTTCATCTGTCCTTCCACCTCCCCAGCTACTGCTGTTATCTTTTTTGTGACCAATAAAGATGGTTCCCTCAGGCATATAATTGACTATAGAGCACTGAACTACATCACATTAAAAAAACGTTATCCACTCCCACTCATACCTGAGTTGTTGGAACATCTAAATGAAGCCACCATTTTTACAAAACTAGATCTTAAAAGGGGCATATAATCTTATCAGGATACGTGAAGGTGATGAGTGGAAGACTGCCTTCAGGACTCTTTATGGTCTATTCGAGTATACAGTGATGTCTTTTGGGCTCTGTAATGCCCAGGCCACTTTTCAATACTTAAAGGAACAGTTTACTCAAAAATGTTCTCCCCTTTAATTTGTTCCCAATGATCCACTGTACCTGCTGGAGTGTATTAAATGATTTACAAGTATTTCTATTACCCTTATATTGGCATTTGAAATAGTTGATTTAGCCTGTGGTATCCCCACCTATTCTGAAAGTTTTTGGCCTCCAGGCCAAGCTGTGTAAACACAGCCAGCAGAAGAAATTATACTACCAGTGGGGTATAGAAGAGATAAGGTAATAACATGTTAATTTTCTATTGTTTTCTCCAAGTATTGGTTTATGGGCAGATATAAGAAAAAGAAGCAGGTTTATGTACAGAATGTGATAAAGTAATGAGATCTGATTATACCTACAAGCTCAACCCATATTAGGTTGTGGCTTCAAAACACAAAATCAGCTAATTCATACACACAAATAAGCCTTAAAAAGCAAATTCTCATACATTTTATACTCTGCAGTTGGTTATAAAGTAATTGGAAACAGATTAAAGGGAAAAACTATTTTACAATATACTGTCCCTTTAATTAATGACATCTTCAGAGATCTTATGGATATATGTGTAATAATATACCTTGATGGCATCTTTATTTATTAAAAAAATATACTTGAACATGAAAAACATGTACGTTGGGTTCTCTCACGACTCAGAGACCACAGCCTCTACACTAAATTGGAAAAGTGCCAATTCCATGTCACAACTATCAAATTTCATATGTAATCTCACCCAACGGAATCTAAATGGATCCCCAAAAGGTTATCGCGATCACTGATTGGCCCAGACCGACTACAGTTAAATCACTACAAAGATTTTTAGGATTTTCTCATTTTTATAGGAAATTTATTTTAAAAAATTCCATCATTATCAAACCTTTAACAAATCTTACTAGAAAGAATCAAAGGTTTATCTGGACCTCAGAAGCGCAACATGCTTTCGATCAATTAAAGAAACATTTCACCACTGCCCCAATTTTACATCCTTCGAACCATGATCACCAATTCATTGTTGAGGTTGATGCCTCAAACTCAGGCTTCGGCGCCATACTCTCACAAAAGAACCACAACACTTCCTCTTCACACCCAATAGCTTTTTATTCCAGACCTCTACAGCCAGCAGAGTTAAACTATTCAGTGGGTGATAAGGAATTATTAGCAATCAAATGTGCTTTAAAACCTGGAGACATCTCTTAGAAGGTACTTCTAAACCCTTTTTAATTTTTACAGATCACAAAAATCTTGAATACCTAAGGAAAAATAAAACTCCCTCTTCAAGACAAGCTTGCTGGAGTCTCTTCTTCGACAGGTCCCGTTTGCTTATCACCTATTGTCCAGGATCTAGAAATACCAAGGCGGATGCATTATCCCAAAGCTCAGCTACATTTCCTATGGAGGATGAACATTCTCCTATCATACCACCTGAAAAAATTATAGGAGCCCTTAGCACCCTTGAATTGGAAATTAAACAGGCATTGGACACGGATAACAAAATATTATCCACTGGAGTTAAAATTGCTCCCTCTGGCTTACATTATCCTCAAGACAAGATTTATGTACCTCCATCACTCCATAATTGTATTCTTGGACATTTTCATGATTTACCCCTCTCTTGTCTTCCTGGAATGACCAAGACTGTTCAACTCATTAGTAGACAATTCTGGTGGCCTTCCATGATCCATGATATACACAAATACGTTAAATCTTCTGTTATCTGAGCCCAAGACAAAGTGGAACATAAAAAAACATTTGGTCTTCTTACCCCAATTCCGATACCTAAAACCCCCTAGTCAGTAATCTCATTAGATTTTATTGTGGAATTACCATCATCTCAATAACACAACACTATATTGGTTGTGATAGACCACCTTAAAAGACTTGCACATTTCATCCCTTTGAAACATCTACCTACAGCTATGGAAACCGCAGTAGCTTTCCTTAAACATATTGTAAAATTACATGGCTTACCTGGAACCATCATCTCAGTCAATTTACTTCAACATTCTGGATCGCACTATGTAAACTACTAAAAATTGATTCTCGACTTTCCACTTCTTACCACCCCCAAACAAATGGCCACACAGAAAGGAAAAATCAGATACTTGAACAATATCTCAGGTTCTACATCTGTCATCTTCAGGATGATTGGCTATCTTACCTTCCTATGGCCAAATTCTCATATAATAACTCAGTTAACGCTTCAACATAAATGTCACCTTTCTATGCCACATATGATTATCATCCTACCACAATATCACTCTCCAATTCATATCCTAAATCTCCAGCTGCTACATACTTCTTTGGTAATATTAGGAAAATCCTAGACATCCTGAAAGTCCATTTATCAGTTGCTAAAACTAGGCAAAAATGTTATTATGATTTAAGGCACAGACCCACTCCTCGCTATCAGAAAGGTGATTTAGATTAGTTATCTACCAGACATCTAAAACTGGATGTCCCCTCTAAAAAATTGGCTAACCATTTCATTGGCCTTTTTTCTATTAAACACATTATCAATACCAATGCCATCATCTTAAATCTTCCTGAGAAATACCGAATACACCCTTCCTTTCATGTCTCTCTTTTAAAACCATATGTAACAGATCTCAGCACTAATCGTCTCAAAATTCCACAACCTCCCATCCAAATAGATAATTATCTTGAATATGAGGTCCAATGAATACTTGATTCACAAATTAAATGTAAAAGACTAGAATACCTAGTTAAATGGCAAGGTTATGGTCCAGAAGAAAATTCCTGGGTATATCATTCAGACGTACACGCTCCTAAACTGATTTCTTCATTCCACACAAGATACCCCCATAAACCACGTTTGCAATCCTCAGAGAGGATTCCTTGAGAGGAGCGATCTGTAACATATTTTCACCTTTAAGGTTAAGGAACCTCCCATCTTACAACCATCCTGTTATAAGCCAGCCCTTCCATTAGCAAATTGTTTAATTAATCAAAGTAGTATACTGTCTTTCTACAGATCGTCTACAAGACTTACTTCATATTTAGCCATTGCCTTGTTCCTGTGTTTCCAGTGCTCAGCTTCTCAAGTGGTGTCAGGGTGCCAGGAATCAGACTGAGACGAGAAGTGCAAAAATAATCACACCTTTATTAATAACAAAAGTCCATAAGTCAAATAACAAGCCAGGAGTCAAAACCAGAGCTAGTAGTCAGACGAGCCGAGTCAGGAGCCAAAGCGAGTAGTCAGACGAGCCGGAATCAGGAACAAGGAGAACAGCAGAGTCAGGAACAAGCCAGGGATCAGGAACCAGGAGGGACGTCAGACAGCCAGGTAATACACAGGAACTGGAACTCACAAACAGGTCTGAGACAACGCAAGGGCAAAGCATACTGAATAGAGGCCCTTTAAATAATAAGTGATGACATCACAATTCAGAGACTGCAACCAGTCTCCACAGATGATGTACACCAGTCTGGCCATAAAAAGGTGTGCAGGAAATGAGCAGGATAACACACTATGCACCAGAGTCAGCAAGAGAGGTGAGTAAAATGGCTGCCAGCAGCACATGGCAAACAACGCAGGGAAAAAACCCTGACAGTACCCTCCCCTCAACGACCCATCCCCCGCGGGAGGACAAAAGGCTTATTGGGGAAACGGGCATGGAAGGCATGGAGGTGGGCAGGAACATGAACATCAGAGGAGGGAAACCATGAACGCTCCTCTGGACTGTAGCCCCTCCAGTGACCAAATACTGTACGCGGCCCCTGGACATATGAGAGTCAATAATGCTGCTGACCTCATAGTCTTCATGGTTGTCAACAAAGAAAGGAAGGGAACGAGGCAGCACAGTGGTAAACCGATTACAAACCAATGGTTTCAAGAGGGAGACATGAAAAACATTGGAGATGCGCATTGCAGGAGGAAGGTCAAGAGCGTAGGCCACAGGATTGACCCCTCGGAGTATTTGAAAAGGACCAACATAACGGGGAGCCAGTTTATTGGAAGGCACATGAAGGTTCAAGTTGTGGGAGGACATCCAAACCCTCTCAACAACCTGGTAGGAAGGCGTGGGCAGACGCCTACGATCAACCTGGAACTTTTGGCGCTGCATAGAACGATGAAGGCAATCCTGAATCTGTACCCACGTGGAACGGAGTTGCCGGAGATGTTCCTCCGAAGCCGGAATACCCTGAGACATGAATGAATTGGGCAACAAGGATGGTTGAAACCCATAATTCGCCATGAACGGGGATAACTATGAGGAAGCATTAATAGCACTATTATGAGCAGACCGTTCTACAGCCCCATTGGATTGAGGGTGATATGCTGAGAAGGAAAGCTGGAACCCCATTTGAGCACAAAAGGAACGCCAAAATCTGGAGACAAACTGGCTACCCCGGTCCAACACTATCTCCTTGGGTAACCCATGTAAACCGAAGACCTCCCGGGCAAAATTTAAGCAAGCTCCTGAGTGGTAGGCAGCTTCTTCAAGGGAATGCAATGTGACATTTTAAAAAAACGGTCAACCACCATAAGGATAACAGTATTGCCATTAAAAACAGGGAGCTCAACAATCAAGTCCATGGAAAGATGTGTCCAAGGACGCTCACCATTAGCAATAGGTTGAAGAAGACTGACAGGAAGACGTTGAGGAGTCTTATTCTGTGCACAAACTGAGCAGGAGGCAACATACGCAGCAACATCAGAACGAAGACCTGGCCACCAGAATTGTCAAGTGACAGACCAAATCATTTGGTTCATGCCTGGGTGACCTGCGGCTTTAGGATAGTGGTAAGTGTGCAAAAGTTTAGTTCGAAGATTCTCAGAAACAAAACACTTACCAGTAGGTTTCTCAGTAGGTGCATTGGTTTGTGCAGCCAGGATCTCCTCCCCCAAGGGAGAAGTCAAATTAGTACGTATGGTAGCCAAAATATGGTCAGGAGGTATAACTGGAGTAGGTACAGACTCCTCCTTGGACAGAGGCGAAAATTGTCGAGAGAGGGCATCAGCCCTAACATTCTTACTACCAGGCAGGTAGGAGACCACATAATTAAACCGAGACAAAAATAGCACCCATCTGTCCTGTTGGGGGTGACAAACATTTTGCTTCAGATAGATAAGTTAAATTCTTGTAGTCAGTAAGAATGAGCACTAGTACGCTAGTACCCTCGAGAAGATGCCTCCATTCCTTGAGTGCCAAAATTATGGCCAGTAATTCCCTGTCACCAATTTCATAATTGCACTCCGCTAATGACAATTTCTTAGAGAAGAAACCACATGGATGCAAGGAACCGTCAGGCATAGGATGTTGAGAGAAGAGGGCACCTACTCCAGTCTCAGATGCATCGACCTCAAGAACGAAAGGCAGGGCAGGGTTAGGATGAGCCAGAACTGGAGTGGCAGCAAAGGCAGTTTTAAGATTATCAAAGGCCTTAATGGCAATAGGTGACCAATGGAGTGGATCAATCTCTTTACGGGTCATGTCTGTGATAGGTTTGACCAAGGAAGAAAAGTTTTTAATAAACTTCCTATAGTAATTGGCAAAGCCCAAAAAACGTTGAATAGACCAAAGACCAACTGGGTGAGGCCACTGCAGAACTGCAGACAATTTTTCAGGATCCATGGAGAACCCTGCAACGGAGATAACATAAACTAGGAAGGTTACTTAAGTCTGATGGAACTCACATTTCTCGAGTTTACAAAACAGGCTGTTCTCACGTAGTCTCTGAAGAACCCGTGTAACATCAGAACGATGAGCCTCAAGTGTGGGTGAGTGTATGAGATCTCGTCTAAATACACCACAACACACCGTTGCAACATATCTTGTAGGACATCATTGATAAATTCCTGGAAAACAGCAGGAGCATTACATAGGCCAAAGGGCATTACAAGATACTCATAATGCCCGCTCCTGGTGTTAAATGCTGTTTTCCATTTGTGACCCTCCTTGATCCTAATGAGATTGTACGCTCCTCTCAAATATAGTATAGAAAAGACCGTAGCTCCCTTGAGGCAGTCAAAGAGTTCCGTAATGAACGGAATAGGTTAAGCATTCTTAATGGTAAGACGATTAAGACCCCTATAATCGATGCATGGTCTTAACTCGCCACCCTTTTTCTTCACAAAGAAGAAGCCAGCTCCTGCAGGAGAGCAGGATTTGCGGGAATCCCCCGCGACAGAGCATCAGCAACATAATCCTCCATAGCACAATTCTCTGAAACAGACAGAGGGTAAACCTGGCCCCGAGGAGGAATGGCTCCGGGTTGCAGGTCTATGGCACAATCGTAAGACCGGTGAGGAGGCAACGTACCGGCACGCACCTTGTCAAAAACGTCTTGGAACTCTTGGTACTCCTCTGGCAATTGAGATACAGAAGAAGTGCACAAGACTTTAACTGGTTTCCGAAGACAAGTGGAAATACATTGCAGAGACCACGACAAAATTTCGGACCTGCGCCAGTCGAGACTGGGATTGTGCTTTTGGAGCCAGGGATAACCCAGAACAACTAGAAAATGCAGAGAATATATCACCTGGAACTGGAGGGTTTCAAAATGGAGAGCCCCAACAGACATGGATAACGGAGCGGTTTCGTGAGTAACGCGTACGGCTGAAGGGGCCTGCCATCAATGGCCTCAATAGCAAGCGGAATGGACCGAGGCAAAACAGGAATGGAGTGCTTTGATATAAAAGCACTGTCAATGAAACAGCCTGCAGCACTAGAGTCAACAAGAGGAGTCCACCCAGGAAAGGACAACCTTGACCAAAGGTTTCTCCTTTAACGGTTCCGGGGACGAGGATAATCCACCCAAGGTCTGCCCCCGACAGGACCTTAGGTGTGAGCGCTTCCCGACCGTGTAGGACAAGACTTCAAAAGGTGGCCCTGTAACCCACAATAGAGGCAGAGCCCCTCCCTCATCTTAAAGGCCCTCTCTGCCACAGTTCTAGTGAATCTGGTGTCATTCAATCCGATCGTATAGGATCGGGCAGATTGCAGACTCAGAGGCATCAGACCAGTTAAGGAGCAGCGTTCTTAAGACAGCTGCTTCATAACTGCTGTTTCTGGTGAGCCTGAAGGCTCGCACGAAAAGAGGGGCATCAGGGGCCATTCAGCCCTTGATAAATCAGAACCTAGAACTGAACCACTGACACAATATGTATTTTATTGCACTAAAGTAACGCTGCCTAGAGTGGCACTGCACTGGCATGAGGGAATACAGGATGCAAAAAGATAAGGCATTGTGAATCGTATTTGCATATTATTACCCAGAGTCCACTGCTCCATTTTCATTCTAATAGATTCCAGTAAGATCGTTTCATTTTTACACACATGTTAACGATAGAAGACAGGGTCTCAGTGGGACTCCTTTATCTTTATGGAATCAAGGGTTAATATCTCCTGAGGGGGGTTATTGAACAGTGGGGATTTTTTAATAATGTTTGTTATATTATTTTAATTGCTTATGTGTAAGAATGTTTGGGCTCGTTGTCTGATACGGAACGTACAGGTTACTTCATTTTGAGAGCTGTGCAGTTCTTTATTAAGCTGTCGCGCCTTTTCCTTAAAGCAGGGGCGGACCTGCATGAGCACCATGTGACTGGGAGTGGTCACGTTTATTCCAGCTTTTGATTCCTGAGTGTGTGTTTGCGGAGAGGAGTGTCTTCTCTGTTTGTCTGGGTCATAGGAGGTTGTGAGTGCCCCAGCCATTGGGGGTATAAGGTGCCAGTTGGTTTTCTCTTTTGATATTATAACTTAGACGAGTTATGGAGAATTCTGATATGTTAAAGGGTTCTCACTCCGAGACAGAATTTGATACCTGTGTATATAAGGAGGCCTGGGTAACCCAGCTCTCTCAATTATTTTCCTTATGGCGTATTAGGGTGTTTTTTCATCAACCAATGTTGGGTTGTCACAGACCACTGAGCCATCCGCCTCTGAGGACTCTGAATCCAGTGAGGTGTGTTCACTAGATTCTTCTGTTCCTATATACCCAGTTTTCCCGAGTTCTGCTCCCCCTTTGCCTGTTAGGGGTTTGTTCCCTCCAGAGGTTACTATGCAGTTCTGCATGGCTATCTCTATGGCCTTAGCAATGCTACCTCTTCCTGCTGTGTGCAAGTGAAGGGTTAATCCAGGTTCTCCTACCCAAGGACCGTCGTGTAAAATGACAATTGTGTCCGATCCTTCTTCTAGGGATGCGGTTTCCTCTGAGGCTTCAGAGGTAGAACCTCCAGGGTCAGAGTCTATGGACTTGAATCCACCGACCGCAGAGAGCATAGCGTTTAGATTGGTACATCTGCGTTTGCTTCTGAGAGAGGTTTTGGCGATGTTAGAGGTTCCCAGTACTGATCTGTCAGTTGAATCTCAGTCCTCTAAATCAGATAATGATCTTGAATAGACGAGTGGAGGGGATTGGTATTCCTATTCCTTATCATCTTGGTTTACATTTTGTTTTATATTTTATTAAGATCCCACTTCTGAGCTCTATGGGGGCTTGTGCCGTGTGTCAGACTGGACCTGGTTTTGTTTACACGCTCCCTTTTCAGTTAGCATATTTGGGCACTTGCCTATTTTCTTTTACGTTCGATTCCATTTTGGATACTTTTCAGTTTTTAGAGCTCTGGGTTGTTATAGAAACTTTTAGAAAGACGTTTCATCACATGGAAGTTTGAGACTATAGACTTAAATGGTCGAGATTGTTGTAGACTTCCAGTGGAAGCATTTAGATCTCTGTTCGGGGTGATGGTCCCCCGATAATTTTGAGACAAAATTTAAGCCATGGAGCTTATATTCCGTAGTTTGTTTATCCTCAGTTTTTCTAGCATTGCTGGAATTTAAGAATTTTCTGTTTAACCCTTGACTGTTTTGACAGATATGTTGTATTCTTGATGACAGGCAGGACCTGTTTTGGATACTAGTTAAAGGAATCAAGGAAGAAGGAGAACAGCACACCTGTTTGTGGGGCATGAAGTAAGATTTGGCAAATCTTTCAATCCAAGTGATCATACAGCCAAGCACTTCATCCACCAGAAGAAATCTTTGTTTAAAAGACCTTTATTCTCATTTAGTTGGGTCCAAAAGTTTTTGGACCCAAAACTTTTGGACCCAACTAAATGAGAATAAAGGTCTTTTAAACAAAGATTTCTTCTGGTGGCTGAAGTGCTTGGATGTATTGATCACTTGGATACTAGTTAAGTCTGCTCCTTTCCTTTACTCATAAGAGGGAGTTCTTTTCTAGCTTCCGTTCCAGGCTCACCTATACTAGTGTACAGGCTGGATCTGTTTTTATCTTTATCTTGGATGGGCGCTTGAGGGATCTAATGGATTGAGGAGTCCTAGAGGTTGAAGCAAGACTTATTTTGTGGGCTGGTTCTCTTCTCTTGCCTTTATCTTTGGCAGAGAGAGGGACGTTTTCAAGGTTATGGTTCCAGTTCCTATTACACTGTGGGATTAATTTCTTTCCACTGCTGGTGTATGGCCCAATTGGGGGGGGGGGGGATTCCCATCCTAATTGGGTTCTGTGTCTGTTCAGCAGAGCTTATTCATGCTCCTGTTTGCCTGAGAATGTAAAGTTCTCTTTTCCTTTGCTCAGGAGAGATATGTCTTTCCTATTTCATCCTTTTGAGCGAATGCGGTTCTTAGGAACCATAGCTCCTAGCGAACATCGTTCTGATCCTAGGTTTCCTTTGGGATCTGGGGTTTTATGTGGCTGTACCCTGCTCCAGATTTTTAAGTAGCTCCCAGGTCCTAATGTCTGGTTTCTTACCATTGTCTATTATTAGACTTTTAGGGTTTTTTCTCTTGTCTTTTTGATCCTCAAAGCTGGATTTAGACTTGAGTTTCTGGTGTAAACACCAGGATGGTTTCCGGGATGCTATTTTTCTTTGACAGGAAGTTTTGTTTTCTGAGATCTTGCGTTATTCCCCCCTGTTCCCCTTCTGGTCTTCGTTGGCTCGGGGGTGGAGGTGATATGGTTAAAGGGACAGTCTAGTCAAAATTAAACTTTCATGATTCAGATAGGGCATGCAATTTTAAACAACTTTCCAATTTACTTCTATTAACTAATTTGCTCAATTCCTTAGATATCCTTTGTTGAAGAAATAACAATGCACATGTGTGAGCCAATCAAACAAGGCCTTAATGTGCAGCAACCAATCAGAAGCTACTGAGCATATCTAGATATGCTTTTCAGCAAGTGATATCAAGAGAATGAAGCAAATTAGATAATAGAAGGGAATTAGAAAGTTGTTTAAAATGACATGCTCTTTCTAAATCACAAAAGAAAAAAATTGGGTTTCATGTCCCTTTAACCGAGGCTGAGCCTTTGGCGTGACGTTGTTCCCTTTCTATATCTGTCTTAACGGACTTCTAGGGATTATCGGGGGGTGGGGGGGGTTGATTCCCTGTGTTCCGGTCAGACCTCTCTGTTTGGAGTAGCTCTTTTGGGACGGTTTGTTTCTGTCTTTTCGCTACCCGTGGAGAGCGAGTGTCCTATGGTAGTCCGTGGATAAGGAGTTTTCTTTCCTTTTATACTACGGTTCCTCAGCCGGGCATTCGGCCTTGAGGCTTTGGTCTTCTGGGTATGTAGCAGTTGAAACCTTGCGGTGTGTAGCTCCACTTCTTTGGAAGGGGAGAGTTTCGACTCCGTAGTCGGGAGGACCTTGTATTTGGTGGTGGGTGGAGGCCCACTACGGCTCTTGGTCACCAGTCCTCTAGTTGGGAAGGCTCTTCAGGAATGGATGTTCCCTACAATCCTTATTCCCAAGGATCGGTATCTGATTGGGGAAGTTGATCAGGCGCCCTTGCCTATTCCTGGTTTTCTTTTTACATTATCAGGGAGATGTGGCATAATAGTTAGATCCACTGCTTCTGAATAAAGAAGGTTGTGACTTGGAACCCAGGTCAGCTCCTGTGTTTTTTTGCCAGAAGGTGCGTCTGGTGTCTGCTTGCATCCCTAAGTAGAATGTTACTCAGGGACCCTTAGTCTGAGCTGTTGGATCCTCTACTGTGTGACCATATTACTCACTGTTGAGGATGGTCTGATCCTAGTAAGGCTGGCGACATGTGAGACTGATTGTTCAGTTTATGTCCGTGAGGTAGTATAACGGTTTAGGGGCTTCGCCTCCATGGATATTGTTGCATGGAGTCGTGGACTCCAATTTCTCTGAGGAGGTTTGCGAGAGATCGTTTGGCTCGCCGGGAGAGAGTTTTTCTGACAGACTACGTTCCTATCATTGGTGCTTAGTTGGTCCCTCGTCATCTATCATAGGTTTCGAGGACCACCTTTGTGGGAGGAGCTAGTTCATTCTTGCTCTCTATCAATTTGGGAGTCTGTCTTTATTTTTCCCAGGATGAGCTGGGGAAGGGCCTTCCTAGCGAGCTCTGGCTCAAGCAATCTTTTTTGAGACAGATGGCTCTCTTATCCTGATGGATACCTAGTCGCATAGCATGCGGTAGGTTGCGAGTTGAACCCAGAGGCAGTTCTTGCTCGTTGATTGTGGACTTGCAAACAAGATTTGATTCCATGATTGTTTTTCTGTTCCTGTGGATCATTGAACTCTCAGGCGTTTAGGTCTTTTTGCTGGGGCACTGACTACGATCAAGCCGGTGTTTTTCTTGCTCCTTCTGGGAGTTTAGTATATTTTAAGGCGTGGCATTGGGTTGATTTTTACACTTTGTAGATTGTTTTTCTACATGCCAGGGCCTCTATATTGTAATCTTTCTCGTACTCCTTATAGGAGTTTCCTTTATTAAGGCTGCTTCGAGTATGTTAGGGTTTTCTCCCTAAGATTGTTAATTTATATATTATTTTCTGTTCTAAACGGCAAAGGGTTTTTCCCTTTCAGGGAATCTTACATTAATGTTCTTTTGGCCTTTGGAGGCTGGGTTGCCTCCTTTTATTGTTAGTGGAGGAGTGGTTCTTTTGACTTGACCTGGGAGTCAGTGGGTTACTAGTCTCCTCAGAGGTTATGGCTCAGTTCAGGAGCAGTGACGTTTTCTTGGGTCTCGGGCATGAGAACTTTAGGTTCTGATTGTTGGGCAGTTATCTAGTCCTCCGAACATTCTTTTTCTTTTTACTTCTGTTAACACAGCATCGGGAGAATGGTTATTTTGCAGGCTGTGGTGCCCTCAGATTGGGCCACCTCCTTTTTTGCCCTCCTGTTAGTATTCAGTGTCCTCTGTAGCTTGGGTATTAGTTCCCACAAGTAATGAATGCAGCTATAGATTCTCCCTGTATTTAGAAGGAAAACATAAATTATGACTTACCAGAAAATTTCCTTTCCTTTGATACAGGGAGAGTCCGCAGCTCCCGCCCACATTCTCCGATGGGCAGCCGTAAATTTCATTTTGTTTTCTTCTGGCACCTTTTTCACCCTGATATTTCTCATACTGTTCCTTGTTCCCTCAGCAGAATGACTGGGGGATGAGGGAAGTGGGGGAGGTATTTAAGCCTTTGGCTGGGGTGTCTTTGCCTCCTCCTAGTGGCGAGGTTCTGTATTCCCACAAGTAATGAATGCAGCTGTGGATTCTCCCTGTATCGAAGGAAAGGAAATTATCTGGTAAGTCATAATTTATGTTTTGATGGGGTTTTCTATAAAGAAATGTGGGTGTGCTATACAATGATTTATGGGGAGCACTTTCACCAAATGAGGAAATCAAAGATAAATCAATTAAGTACACATTTTAGAAACATCCAAAAATACTTTGTTGCAATAAAACATTGTAAATTAGCAATTTCAATGATTTCTGCAAATAAATCAGCAAATTGAGTGCAAAACAGAGTGAACAAAATATGCCATGATTCTAACTAATATATATATATATAAAATATATCGCACTGCTGTTTGCCAGTGATATCTGTTGGTAACAATATTTCTTGAGAAAATGCACATTTTAAACTGTATATAAGAGGAACTAGAGGTTTTCTTTTTATGTATCTTGATTAAATGGACACTTCATATTAGGCAGAGAAACGTGTTGTAAAATTTATTAAATGTATTCTTAATTAAAGGGATATGAAACAGTCTGTTTTATTATTGTAATAAAAAAGTACTTACCAGTGGTTTATACTTAATATAAATCATTGCAATATGCATTCATCATTTTAAATTGCTTTTACCTTTTATTTTTATTTTTAAACTTAATTTGTGCAGGGTCTAGTACTTCCAGTCACAGCAAGGAGGCTGGGGCTTCTGCAGGAAGGCATTTATACTAACACACTGGATGTGCTGCTACAAATCTGTACATGGCTTACACTGCTGAAGGGTGGCATTTATAGCTTGATGTCATAAAACTTCTAGAGTAACATGAGCTGGTTTCAGTCTACAATAGAATTGTTATTGCTTTAAAAGATACTCAGGCCTCTATTTAACAAGCTGTCTACTTACCTGCATTCGACGGCCTCAATACGCTCGCCTAAGCTCGCCTAACATCGCCGCTGCGGACCTGAATACATTTGCCAAATTTATCAAGAAAGCTGTCAAAAAGCCGCCACCAAGTTACGGTGCGATGAGCAGCGGACTGTTGTTAACTAACAGTCATCGATCTCGCTGCTCATCGGCTTATTTGCAGATTTCTTGCTAGCCTGTCACTAAGCACCCACACTATACTATACTGTTATACCCCCTATACCTTTATTATGCAAACAGGGATAAAGAAGCGACGTTTCAGGCCCACACTTGGCCTTTTCTCAAGCTTAACCAAACATTAGTGAACAAACATTTAAATAGCCCTAATGGCGCCAAATATTGTGATTGAAAAGTGATAAAATGTTGCCCTCTAGTGGAGAACCATCATTTAGCATACAAATATATATCAAAGTGCACATTAATGGCCTCAATCCTGCCACCTAGTGAATCAACATCATATTATTAAACAGTTATATCTCTCATATCATATGTGAAAAAATTCTTGTTCTATATTAAAAATTGATCAGCATTACAAAATTGCATATTAATAAAAAATATAATAAAATACATTGAGAATTTCATTAATGTTTTAGTAACCACAATATATTGAATTAAAAAATATATATCAAGTGTATCCTAGATGCATCAAACATATTTGATATAGTTGTTTCAATCAATCTTCATCTTTATTTTGATTTTCAATTCATCACTATATGGATGCACTAATATAATTGGTCAGTATTAGCTATTCAACATAGTGTATCTATTTAAATTTATAGAGACATTTAATCTCATACTAATTAATATTTACATTAGAATGCACATTCATTTATATAGTATAATATTACAAAAAAAGTCCTATACTTATTCCATTTTATTAAATTTTATTGGATTCTATTTAAAATGAATTTTATTCAGTCACCAAAAGGCAGTCCAATTACATTCTCTATTTAAACCTCTGGGCCATAAAGTACCTAATTCATTGATCCAGAATGTTTCTCTCCTAGTTAATATATTCTCCTTATCACCCCCTCTTCTAGGTGTATTAACTCTTTCAATGATTTGGAAACGCAATTGACTTATTCTATGGCCCGCCTTTATAAAGTGTCCAGCCACTGGAGCATCCTTTTTACCACAACAAATATTTGACTTGTGTTCAGAAATTCTTTCTCGTGCTTCCCTGGTCGATTGACCAATATACATCAAGGAACACGGACATTTAATTGCATAAATAATATATTCTGACCTACAAGTCAAATATTCATTTATGGAATATTTTCTGCCTGTATATGGGTGACAAAAGGTATCACCCTTAATCATAGAGTTGCAATTAATGCAAGATAGACACGGGAAACATCCTTTTCGTTTTTGACCAGTTATTGTACCCTGAGTTTGATTTTTCTTAGCCCCAATGTCAGCTAAATTTCAAGCTGATTTAACTTCACTAAGAGCAATACGTGAAAAGAAAGGGTTAACTATCAAGGGTGCAGATAAGGGTGGTGCCCTTGTCTTAATGAAACAGGAGTATTATGTTGATGAAATTATGCAACAATTAAATGATGATTCAGTATATGTGGAGGTTGGTTTTGATCCGACATATAAAATACAGGGTGAAATTCTTAATATTCTATCTAATGCAGTAAAGAGTGATTTAATCTCTAAGGATTTAAGTGAATATTTACAAATTGAACATCCAATAAGACCTGTAATATATTGTTTACCTAAAGGGTAGACCCATTGTAGCTGGTACAGGCTCCATATTCTCTAATATTGCTATTTTTTTAGATAAAATTTTACAGCCCTATGTTGTGAAATCATCCTCATATATCAGGGATACTTATGATTTTTTTGAGAAAACTAGAAAATCTTGATTTACCTTATCAGAAAGTTATCTTATTTACTTTAGATGTATCTAGTTTGTACACATCAATAAAACATACAAGTGGAATAGCTGCTGTAATGAAGATGTTATCTAGTGACCAAAAATACAGTTTAGCTCAAATACAATTTTTTGTGAATTTATTAGAAGTTATCTTGTATGCTAATTATTTTTTTATTTAAGGACACTTTCTATTTCCAGAAGAAGGGGACAGCCATGGGGTCCAATGTCGCCCCTACATATGCCAACATATTTATGATTAATTTTGAAGAATTGTTTGTCTATGAACATCATTTATTTAAACAATATGGCGTTTCATAGATGATGTGTTTGGCATATGGTATGGCGACATTGGATCCCTATTGGCATTTGTTGACGATTTGAATTGTTCAGTTAATGGTATAAAATTTACTTTAACATACGATGAATGCTCGATCCAATTTTTGGATACTAGAGTATATAAAGGTGTGGATGGTTTGAAAATTGATATTTATTCCAAACCTACTGATAAAAATAACACATTATGGTTTGAGAGTTTCCACCCACCCACCACCTTTAAGGCTGTCCCAAAAAGTCAACTCCTTAGGGTTGATAGGATCGTGTCAGATCCTACCATTAAGGAGGTTCGCCTAAAGGAAATGTCAGATAAATTTATCTCAAGAGGTTATCCAAAGGCATTGATTGAAGACATAAAACAAGATGTGAGCCTAAATAGTAACAGATCCAAAACAGTAGGGAAAGTAAAGAACATGAATTGTTCTAAAAATTCAGAGAGGATTAAATTTATATCTCAGTATAATACAAGAAGTCATCAAATTAATAAAATCATTCGTAAATATTGGTACATTCTATCTAAGTGTCACCCAGATATAGGGGCCTTTTCAATACCACCTATGTTAGCCTATAAACGTGGCCCTAATACTAAAGATAAATTGGTGAAAGCAGACATTGGGGCTAAGAAAAAACAAACTCAGGGTACAATAACTGGTCAAAAACGAAAAGGATGTTTCCCGTGTCTATCTTGCATTAATTGCAACTCTATGATTAAGGGTGATACCTTTTGTCACCCATATACAGGCAGAAAATATTCCATAAATGAATATTTGACTTGTAGGTCAGAATATATTATTTATGCAATTAAATGTCCGTGTTCCTTGATGTATAATGGTCAATCGACCAGGGAAGCACGAGAAAGAATTTCTGAACACAAGTCAAATATTCGTTGTGGTAAAAAGGATGCTCCAGTGGCTGGACACTTTATAAAGGCGGGCCATAGAATAAGTCAATTGCGTTTCCAAATCATTGAAAGAGTTAATACACCTAGAAGAGGGGGTGATAAGGAGAATATATTAACTAGGAGAGAAACATTCTGGATCAATGAATTAGGTACTTTATGGCCCAGAGGTTTAAATAGAGAATGTAATTGGACTGCCTTTTGGTGACTGAATAAAATTCATTTTAAATAGAATCCAATAAAATTTAATAAAATGGAATAAGTATAGGACTTTTTTTGTAATATTATACTATATAAATGAATGTGCATTCTAATGTAAATATTAATTAGTATGAGATTAAATGTCTCTATAAATTTAAATAGATACACTATGTTGAATAGCTAATACTGACCAATTATATTAGTGCATCCATATAGTGATGAATTGAAAATCAAAATAAAGATGAAGATTGATTGAAACAACTATATCAAATATGTTTGATGCATCTAGGATACACTGGATATATATTTTTTAATTCAATATATTGTGGTTACTAAAACATTAATGAAATTCTCAATGTATTTTATTATATTTTTTATTAATATGCAATTTTGTAATGCTGATCAATTTTTAATATAGAACAAGAATTTTTTCACATATGATATGAGAGATATAACTGTTTAATAATATGATGTTGATTCACTAGGTGGCAGGATTGAGGCCATTAATGTGCACTTTGATATATATTTGTATGCTAAATGATGGTTCTCCACTAGAGGGCAACATTTTATCACTTTTCAATCACAATATTTGGCGCCATTAGGGCTATTTAAATGTTTGTTCACTAATGTTTGGTTAAGCTTGAGAAAAGGCCAAGTGTGGGCCTGAAACGTCGCTTCTTTATCCCTGTTTGCATAATAAAAGTCTTTTGTTGCACCAGCTGGAACGATCTCTGTTTCTATGTATCAATACTGGGTTTGGTAAACCTGTTCCTGGCTGTACAGTGAGTGCTGTGGTTCATGATACATTGTTGCAATACCCCCTATACCGCCACTCCCGGAGCCCCCCGCAACTAAATAAACTTATTAACCCCTAAATCGCCACTCCCGGACCCCGCCGCAACTATAATAAATATATTAACCCCTAAACCGCCACTCCCGGACCCCGCCGCAACTATAATAAATATATTAAGACCTAAACCGCCGCTCCCGGACCCCTCCGCAACTCTAATAAATATATTAACCCCTAAACCGCCGCTCCCGGACCCCGCCGCAACTCTAATAAATATATTAACCCCTAAACCGCCGCTCTGCCGCCCCCTATACTGCCGCCGCCTACATAAAGTTATTAACCCCTATCCTGCTGATCCCGGACCCCGCCGCAACTAAATAAAATGTTTAACCCCTAAACCGCCGCTCCTGGACCCCGCCGCAACTAAATAAATTGTTTAACCCCTAAACTGCCGCACCCGGAGCCTGCCGACACCTACATTTCATTTATTAACCCTTATCCTGCCCCCCTACACCGCCGCCACCTACATTACATTTATTAACCCCTAAGTAACTGTGACCAAACTAAGACCCTGTTCAGTTAGGTTATACTGTTTGAGGTTTGTCTACGCCAACTTGTAGAAGCATCCTGGGGGAATTGTTCTCTCCTTATGCTCTTACTGTTGAGGAGGTTACATAAGCACTGTGTATCCATGTTCATGTTATGGCTATGCTAGCAATACACTGAGATATAAATTAAAGGGACATAAAACAAGTTGGGATACATAATACAATATGTACTTTAATTACTTTACCTACAAATTTATACTACAGTGCCTCGCCATTAACAGTTTCATTTAAGTTTATAAATTGTAAAGCTCTAACTCCCGACACATTTTCTTCTATGGCTGTATCTATATCTATTGTTGTTTTGGTAGAATGCAAAAGTGAATAGGGATTATCTGCTGGAGCATGCCTAGAAGCTGTAAACTCAGTTGAAATACAATACCTGTGTCTAAACACTGATAAGGGGGTGGAGCACAGTGCTCCAGAAAGCATAATTATATAAGTATTTTTGAAAATCAATTTAAAATACTTGCCAGCAATTTTTAAATAATTTTTTATGCATAGATCTCAACCTCTTTAATGGCACTTTAAGTAACTAGATAAAGGTTAATTGGGGATTCTTTTACAGTGAATAATGGGACTATGATTATGAACCTATATTTATTTATTTTGTATTTATCATCTTTATTGCTAATAAAATGTGTCTATATAATATACAGCTTCTGGACACAATGGGTGTTTTTTCCCCCTATATAGTCTATAAAACGTATTTATTGATCTGTAAAAAAAAGTGTATTCCCTAAAGCATTACTATAATAATTGTGAAACTTTAATTTCAAAATTCAGCAAGTGCAACCAGTTATTTGCACTTGATCTCTGCTTAGCGGGGTCACTAACCGTTAGCAAGCCTCGCAGCTGCAGATATACCTGTGGCACTAACGAAGAAAACTACGGTCTGGAAGAGAGTGACTGACAGATACCATCCTAATCACAAAGGCTGTGTATATACCTCATACTAGATTAAGTGTAAATCAAGTCAGTGTGCAATTGTCTCTTTTTTGCGTGTCAATAAATTAAGACATATTACACTAGGAGTGCCTTCTAGTGCACTTGCCCACCCATGTACTCATATATTTTTATATATATATATATATATATATATATATGTTGTTTTCCTGTCAGTCTGAGGACGAGCTAACTTAGCTCGAAAACGTTCACAAAATAAAGTGGATCTTCAAGTAAGACCTTAGGAGTGCGCTTTCTTCCGTCGAACTACACATATTGTTTGCTGCACCCAAGGCTGTTCAAAATAAGGTTTGGAGTGCACTTTGTGCAAACTTTGTCTCTTTTGTGCTCTCTCCCCCTCTCTTGTGCGTTCTCTCCCCCTCTCTTTTGCGCTCTCTCTTGCTCCACCTCTCTTTTCCTCTCTCTCTCCCCCTCTCTTTTGCTCTCTCTCTTCCTCTCTTTTGCTCTCTCTCCCACTCTCTTTTGCACTCTCTCTCGCACCATCTCTCTTTTGCTCCCCCTCTCCCCCCCTCTCTTTTGCTCCCCCTCTCCCCCCTCTCTTTTGCTCCCCCACTCCCCCCTCTCTTTTGCTCCCTCTCTCCCCCTCTCTTTTGCTCCCTCTCTCCCCCTCTTTTGCTCTCTATCCCCTCTCTCTTTTGCGTTCTCTCCCCCTCTCTTTTGCGCTCTCTATTGCTCCTCCTCTCTTTTCCTCTCTCTCTCCCCCTCTCTTTTGCTCTCTCTCTTCCTCTCTTTTGCTCTCTCTCCCACTCTCTTTTGCATTCTCTCTCGCACCATCTTTCTTTTGCTCCGCCTCTCCCCCTCTCTTTTGCTCCCCCTCTCCACCCCCTCTTTTGCTCTCTCTCTCCCCCTCTCTTTTGCTCCCTCTCTCCCCCTCTTTTGCTCTCTATCCCCTCTCTCTTTTGTGTTCTCTCCCCCTCTCTTTTTGCGCTCTCTCTTGCTCCACCTCTCTTTTCCTCTCTCTCTCCCCCTCTCTTTTGCTCTCTCTCTTCCTCTCTTTTGCTCTCTCTCCCACTCTCTTTTGCACTCTCTCTCGCACCATCTCTCTTTTGCTCCCCCTCTCCCCCCTCTCTTTTGCTCCCCCTCTCCCCCCTCTCTTTTGCTCCCCCTCTCCCCCCTCTCTTTTGCTCCCTCTCTCCCCCTCTCTTTTGCTCCCTCTCTCCCCTCTTTTGCTCTCTATCCCCTCTCTCTTTTGCGCTCTCTCTCCCCCTCTCTTTTATGCTCTCTCTCTCTCCTTTGCGCTCTCTCTCTCACCCCTCTTTTGTGCTCTCTCCCCCCCTCTCTTTTGCGCTCTCTCTCTCCCCCTCTCTTTTGTGCTCTCTCTCTCCCCCCTCTCTTTTGCGCTCTCTCCCCCTCTCTTTTGTGCTCTCTCTCTCCCCCCCTCTCTTTTGTGCTCTCTCTCCCCCTCTCTTTTTCGCTCTCCCCTTTTTTATTCTTTCTCTCTCCATCCCTCTCTTTTGCTCTCTCTCCATCCCTCTCTTTTGCTCTCTCTCTCCCCCTCTCTTTTTCTCTCTCTCTCCCCCCTCTCTTTTGCTCTGTCTCTCTCCCCTCTCTTTTGCTCTCTCTCTCATCCCTCTCTTTTGCTCTCTCTCTCATCCCTCTCTTTTGCTCTCTCTCTCTCCCTCTCTATTGCTCTCTCTCCCCCCTCTCTTTTGCTCTCTCTCCCCCTCTCTTTTTCTCTCTCTCCCCCTCTCTTTTGCTCTCACACCGCCGCAACTAAATAAATTGTTTAACCCCTAAACTGCCGCACCCGGAGCCTGCCGACACCTACATTTCATTTATTAACCCTTATCCTGCCCCCCTACACCGCCGCCACCTACATTACATTTATTAACCCCTAAGTAACTGTGACCAAACTAAGACCCTGTTCAGTTAGGTTATACTGTTTGAGGTTTGTCTACGCCAACTTGTAGAAGCATCCTGGGGGAATTGTTCTCTCCTTATGCTCTTACTGTTGAGGAGGTTACATAAGCACTGTGTATCCATGTTCATGTTATGGCTATGCTAGCAATACACTGAGATATAAATTAAAGGGACATAAAACAAGTTGGGATACATAATACAATATGTACTTTAATTACTTTACCTACAAATTTATACTACAGTGCCTCGCCATTAACAGTTTCATTTAAGTTTATAAATTGTAAAGGTCTAACTCCCGACACATTTTCTTCTATGGCTGTATCTATATCTATTGTTGTTTTGGTAGAATGCAAAAGTGAATAGGGATTATCTGCTGGAGCATGCCTAGAAGCTGTAAACTCAGTTGAAATACAATACCTGTGTCTAAACACTGATAAGGGGGTGGAGCACAGTGCTCCAGAAAGCATAATTATATAAGTATTTTTGAAAATCAACTTAAAATACTTGCCAGCAATTTTTAAATATTTTTTTATGCATAGATCTCAACCTCTTTCTTTAAGTAACTAGATAAAGGTTAATTGGGGATTCTTTTACAGTGAATAATGGGACTATGATTATGAACCTATATTTATTTATTTTGTATTTATCATCTTTATTGCTAATAAAATGTGTCTATATAATATACAGCTTCTGGACACAATGGGTGTTTTTTCCCCCTATATAGTCTATAAAACGTATTTATTGATCTGTAAAAAAAAGTGTATTCCCTAAAGCATTACTATAATAATTGTGAAACTTTAATTTCAAAATTCAGCAAGTGCAACCAGTTATTTGCACTTGATCTCTGCTTAGCGGGGTCACTAACCGTTAGCAAGCCTCGCAGCTGCAGATATACCTGTGGCACTAACGAAGAAAACTACGGTCTGGAAGAGAGTGACTGAAAGATACCATCCTAATCACAAAGGCTGTGTATATACCTCATACTAGATTAAGTGTAAATCAAGTCAGTGTGCAATTGTCTCTTTTTTGCGTGTCAATAAATTAAGACATATTACACTAGGAGTGCCTTCTAGTGCACTTGCCCACCCATGTACTCATATATTTATATATATATATATATATGTTGTTTTCCTGTCTGTCTGAGGACGAGCTAACTTAGCTCGAAAACGTTCACAAAATAAAGTGGATCTTCAAGTAAGACCTTAGGAGTGCGCTTTCTTCCGTCGAACTACACATATTGTTTGCTGCACCCAAGGCTGTTCAAAATAAGGTTTGGAGTGCACTTTGTGCAAACTTTGTCTCTTTTGTGCTCTCTCCCCCTCTCTTGTGCGTTCTCTCCCCCTCTCTTTTGCGCTCTCTCTTGCTCCACCTCTCTTTTCCTCTCTCTCTCCCCCTCTCTTTTGCTCTCTCTCTTCCTCTCTTTTGCTCTCTCTCCCACTCTCTTTTGCACTCTCTCTCGCACCATCTCTCTTTTGCTCCCCCTCTCCCCCCTCTCTTTTGCTCCCCCTCTCCCCCCTCTCTTTTGCTCCCCCACTCCCCCCTCTCTTTTGCTCCCTCTCTCCCCCTCTCTTTTGCTCCCTCTCTCCCCCTCTTTTGCTCTCTATCCCCTCTCTCTTTTGCGTTCTCTCCCCCTCTCTTTTGCACTCTCTCTTGCTCCTCCTCTCTTTTCCTCTCTCTCTCCCCCTCTCTTTTGCTCTCTCTCTTCCTCTCTTTTGCTCTCTCTCCCACTTCTCTCTCGCACCATCTTTCTTTTGCTCCGCCTCTCCCCCTCTCTTTTGCTCCCCCTCTCCACCCCCTCTTTTGCTCCCTCTCTCCCCCTCTTTTGCTCTCTATCCCCTCTCTCTTTTGTGTTCTCTCCCCCTCTCTTTTTGCGCTCTCTCTTGCTCCACCTCTCTTTTCCTCTCTCTCTCCCCCTCTCTTTTGCTCTCTCTCTTCCTCTCTTTTGCTCTCTCTCCCACTCTCTTTTGCACTCTCTCTCGCACCATCTCTCTTTTGCTCCCCCTCTCCCCCCTCTCTTTTGCTCCCCCTCTCCCCCCTCTCTTTTGCTCCCCCTCTCCCCCCTCTCTTTTGCTCCCTCTCTCCCCCTCTCTTTTGCTCCCTCTCTCCCCCTCTTTTGCTCTCTATCCCCTCTCTCTTTTGCGCTCTCTCTCCCCCTCTCTTTTATGCTCTCTCTCTCCTTTGCGCTCTCTCTCTCACCCCTCTTTTGTGTTCTCTCCCCCCCCTCTCTTTTGCGCTCTCTCTCTCTCCCCCTCTCTTTTGTGCTCTCTCTCTCCCCCCTCTCTTTTGCGCTCTCTCCCCCTCTCTTTTGTGCTCTCTCTCTCCCCCCCTCTCTTTTGTGCTCTCTCTCCCCCTCTCTTTTTCGCTCTCCCCTTTTTTATTCTTTCTCTCTCCATCCCTCTCTTTTGCTCTCTCTCCATCCCTCTCTTTTGCTCTCTCTCTCCCCCTCTCTTTTTCTCTCTCTCTCCCCCCTCTCTTTTGCTCTGTCTCTCTCCCCTCTCTTTTGCTCTCTCTCTCCATCCCTCTCTTTTGCTCTCTCTCTCTCCCTCTCTATTGCTCTCTCTCCCCCCTCTCTTTTGCTCTCTCTCCCCCTCTCTTTTTCTCTCTCTCCCCCTCTCTTTTGCTCTCTCCCCCCTCTTTTTCTCTCTATTCCCTCTATTTTGCTCTTTCCCCTCTCTTTTGCTCTCCCTCCCCCCTCTCTTTTGCTCTTTTCCCTCTCTTTTGCTCTCTCTCCATCCCTCTCTTTTGCTCTCTCTCCATCCCTCTCTTTTACTCTCTCTCTTCCCCTCTCTTTTACTCTCTCTCTTCCCCTCTCTTTTACTCTCTCTCCCCCCTCTCTTTTGCTCCCTCTCCCCCCTCTCTTTTGCTCCCTCTCTTCCAATCTCTTTTGCTCCCTCTCTTCCCCTCTCTTTTGCTCTCTCTCTTTCCCCCTCTTATTTTCTCTCTCCCCCTCTATTTTGCTCTCTCCCCCCTCTCTTTTTCTCTCTCTTCCCTCTATTTTGCTGTTTCCCCTCTCTTTTGCTCTCTCTCTCCCCCCTCTCTTCTGCTCTTTCCCCTCTCTTCTGCTCTTCCCCCTCTCTTTAGTTCTTTCCTATTTCTTTTTGTCTCTCCCCCTCTCTTTCTATTTCTCTGCCCTCTATCTCGCGCCGATCACGCCCGCCATGCCCGACCATGCCCCTGACCATGCCTGGTCACGCCGGTCACGTCCACGCCCCCGTCCGGCCACGCCCACACCCACACCCGGCCATGCCCACTTTCGCCCCAAACAGCATGTGTGTTTGTTCTGTGCTGTCTCTACTGCGCATGACAGCTTCAAACAAACACACTTGGCCTTTTATAGTATAGGATATATATATATATATATATATATATATATATATATATATATATATATATACACACACAAAAACGTGTTGTTTAAGATTCAACAATTTGTGCCCATTTCCCCTGATGAGATATAAGTTTGAAATTTTTATTTCAAAATCCAGCAAGTGCAACCAGTTATTCTACACACACACATACATTTACACACACACACACACACACACTCAGACACAACAATGTGTTGTTCGAGATTAAACAATTGAATGCCTATCTCCCCTGATGAGAAAAAGATTTAATCACTCGTACCTTGGGTAAGTGAGAGAATAGGATATTAACCTACAATTACAAAAGGAATAAAAGGGTTCTCAAAATATATTTTGGATAAATTTATGCTATAATGAGGGTATAGGAAATTAACAGGACAGTAAACACCTTGTAATTACAAGATTTTTCTGCAGCCTCACAATAAATTATGTCTGTTAGTGAGTTTGTATTAATTAACATCCTTCTTGCTGAAATTGTTTTTTCAATTACTAAACTTCACCTATCAGTTGCTTTGTTTGATGAAGCCACTGATAACTTGTTACTCAATAGATAAGCCTAGCAATGGACCCCAGTCATGTGATCAGGGGGCTGGAAGAAGGTTCTTAGATACCAAGTAATCACAGAGGTAAAAAGTATATTAATATAACTGTGTTGGTTATGCAAAACTGGGGAATGAGTAATAAAGGGATAATCTATCTTTTAAAACAATAACATTTCTATGGTAGACTGTCCCTTTAGGTTAGCAGAATATTACATTGTTTTGCAGTAAAATAAATAGTAAAAGTTTATTGCAATCTTGTTTTACAATATAAAGTTAAACATTTTATAACAAAATCTCAAAGTGTTTTCTGTCCCTTTAAAGGTAACAGATTCAAAAGTAATTTGTTATGCAAATGTAATGTTCTATATGGATAAATGATACAATAACCTTCCCACAGGAACAATACAGAAATATGAGTACACTTGACTGGCATATGCAAAGCTAACATTTTACAAAATGCAAGTGGAGGGCTACAAAGAAAAATATGCTCTCAAACATTCTAGATTTCTAGCGTCAGCTTTCACATAGCTACATTAAAAAAGTTAAAGCAGACTTTTTTAATGGCAAGATCTTTTTCAAATGCATACACTTGATGACTAACACTAGGGATGGGCGAATGTTTTGCAACATTGGAAAAATGAAACGAATTTTAACACATTCGTTCAAATCGAATTTTGAATGTTTACATAACATTCTAACATTCGGATTTCGAATGTTCGGTTTCAAATTTTACGATTACATTCGAAAATATTAGTTTTGAAAAATTTGAATTTACATTTGTAATAGTATTTCTAATGCTTTCTTTAAATGTAATATTCGAATTATGCAATATTCTATATAGAAACATACGAAATGATATATTTGTATCTATTATGTATCAATTTACTAGATTCCCTACCACATGAACTATTGAACTTCTGAATAGTATTTGTTAAATAGAATGTTAAATTCGAAATTTCGAATGAGGACATTCGATCTAATTATAAACATTCAAATTCGAAAGTGGCATTCAAAAACTGTAAATAGTATTCAATTATAGAATTTTTAAGAATATTCGTTCTTATCAACATTCAGATTTATAATTCGAATTTCGGTAATAACATTCGTTCTAACATTCAAATTTGGAAATTTACACATTCGCACATCCCTAACTAACCCCCTCTGCCCAAACAGGTGTGCTAATTGCTAAGTATGCTCCTCACAATCAGCATTTGTGAAGTCATTTTTAATACAATAAAACAGACATCCTCAAACTTGGCCCTCCAGAGGTTTTAAAACTACATTTCCCTTAAAGCTCAGCCAGCTGATTTGCTGGCTGAGCATCATGGGAAATGTAGTTCCAAAACCTCTGGAGGGCCAAGTTTGAGGATGTCTGCAATAAAAGATATTGCAGCGTTTCTTTGTTTTTTTAAGTATATTGCATCGCCAAGTGTCTTGAAAGGGTTATAACTGGAATGAATTCCCCGCCCCTTTAATTACCAGAGCACAGCTTTCTTGTATCATCTCCTTAGGTGACAGAGAGAAAATTATTAAAGCGCCAAAAGGACAAAGGCTGGGTCTAAGTAAAAATATATCATTTATTACAATAAATAGGAAACAATTAAAATATATCTAGAGTACATAAAAAATATCCTGGATCCAAGATTTAACAATAAGTAAAACAATAAGTAAAAGCAGATGTATACAAAACTTGATTTGATCAGTACTTCGAATGGTTTGGAAATCTGATATGTTGTGATCAAATGGTACAAGCTATGTATCTTAATGAGTGGCTGTCTAAATTAGTCGACAGTGCTAAGGAAGGTAAAATGAATGTTGTTTGATTGAGTGTGGGTGCTCTTTTGACAAATCGGTGTGAAAAAATAAAGTTGAAAAGATAGTGCAAACAAAAGTTAACAAAGAACAGTGTAAACCAACGATGTAAACACAAAGACATATTTGGGAAAACAATAAAAGGTTTTTTTCCTTGTCACACATGCAAGGCATGCAAATGTGGCAAAAAATCCACAATGTTCCAATCACACAATAATAAAGAAAAATACAAGATCAAAGAACTAATAAAGTGTCAAGATAAGGACGTCGTATACCTCCTCGAATGCCCATGCGGTCTCCAATATGTGGGACAAACGTCCAGACCACTGAGAGATAGGATACGTGAACATTTGTTATGTATCGAAAAACTCAATAAAGAGACCGCATTGTACAAACATTTTTCAGAAAAACATCAAGGAAACATCAAAACACTTACATATATGGGAATACAAAAGGTCCCCAGGGATTGGAGAGGAGGCAACCAGGAGAAAAAACTACTCACTGAGGAGTCAAAATGGATATTTCGCCTTGACTCTCTCCACCCTAGAGGTTTGAATAATAAAGAGGACCTGTCTCATCTATTGAACCTAAACTAAGGATAACCTAGAACTAGTAAGGCTATGGAAGAACACCAGAGGAAACGAAAGGGATCAGAGTGACCCTCCAGACAACATACCTCAGGGAAATAAGAGCATCCTAGGAAACTTTCATACATATAACTGTCCCTGGCCTCACTTCTGCTCATATCCAAGTAAGAGAATTTGACTACTTTAAGAAAACATTTCATCATAAGAAGAAAAACATCACTAAGAGGATCATAATTATAGAAAGGAAAATCCTGAATAATGTCACATATATCCCACCTTGAGAGAATGAAAGCATAGATGAATAAACATCAGAAGCTAAGTGTAAATCCCTCTCCCTCTATATATCATCTCTAAACCTGTCTCTCAAACTGTCTATCTAGCCCCAAAATGTGGGGACTAGTTAAATATTTCAAATATATTAAATATATCAGATTGCTAACCTAACATTGGTCCATCAAAAAGACCAATTCACCGTATCGATATTAACCACCACACTTAGATATGAGGACAACTATAAAAAGCTCACATTTGAGAACACTTATAGATTCCAATATGTAACAACATCAGAGAAGGGAAAAGATTTCGCCTATAAAAACCTCCAGTAATTTAGAAACCCTAATGAATATATTAGCTTTAATGATTGTGGTCTATATTTGAGACCTTCCCCACTTGATTACTTCAGAAAAAGAAACCACATAGAAACAACCAGACATGTTGTTTTAATCCCATAACCGAGTGGCCCTTACGATCGGCCCTCTAACACTCAATAAAGGGGTATATACGAATTTCTAACAAAATCCACTATACCCAATATAAACAATAGACAGAACATCCAATCTACTAGAGAAGAATCATTAACCCAGTCCTCCAATAAAGTTTAAGCTATAATTTAAGATAAAATCTAAGCTGGATAATCAGAAAGAATTCAAAAAAACAATAATTAAAAAAACAATAATTAATAATATATAACCGAAGAATAACCAACAAGAAAAAGTATGACATCTAACCCCCCTTTTTTAAACAGATAAGAAAACAACAAAGTACGGGTCTATTGAAATCTCTATATACCATCAATATGTTATTTTTCCTTAAAATATGTCTAATACAGCATAAAACTGAAGCAATATAAAATGCTAAGAATGTACAATGTAAAAAGTATGTATAAAAAGTATGTATGTACTTGTTACAATATTTTTATAATTTTTATTGTTTTTAATTCCTATTTTTATTTTTCATTTTTTGTCTTTGTGGATGTTACACACAATTTCTACACCATTCATAACCATTTTGACCGGACCGCATAAAAGAACATATCCAATTCACAATTAACATACATTGAAAATAGCATGGAAACCGCCACCAAGAAATATTGGACCAATTAGAAAAGGGAACTAATACACACCCCCACATGTAATAGATAGTTGGATTCTATTCACAAGACCGAAATACACCACCAATGGTAAGAGGCATAGAATACACGCCCTAAATCCGACCAATCAGATCACTAGAAAATCGGAACTCATAAGGAAACATTAAACAAACCACACCAAACTGTATAGATTTAAGACACAAGCTTTTATTCCAAACTTTGAATAAAATAATGCCAATAGATAAGTCTTTTCATATACGATACTAACTAATTATCGTCACCCGAAACCGGAAGTGGGAAACTGCACTTCCGGTAATACGAAAATTAACAAGGGTATAAAAAGACGCAAAAAATTAGCTAAAACCAGTCTTGATAAAGGTCAATGCCTGACCGAAACGCGTCGACTGGTAAGTGATACTCTGATAGGGAGCTATTTTGTAAAACGTCTGCACTATTATTGTTCTTGTTTCTTTGACAGAAAGGATCAATATGGCAGAACACTGAACTGACTGATTGGGTCATCACTTAGGAGTCCTATCTACACCTCACACTTGGGAGAAATAACACTGGGAGGAATACCACTACATTTGTTTGGGACATACAAGTACATTTTTTCAATTTTTCAATTTTTCCATTCTGACATTCTCCATTGTTGTTTGACTGTTCACTTTTTTTCAGGATTTTTTATATTTTTATATATTTTTATATTTTTATATGGCTTTTTGGAGTTTGCCATCATGTTCTAACACCTGAATCACCTTAATTGTACACTAACACTACACAATTTTAACGATTGCTGGTTGTGTTTACATCGTTGGTTTACACTGTTCTTTGTTAACTTTTGTTTGCACTATCTTTTCAACTTTATTTTTTCACACCGATTTGTCAAAAGAGCACCCACACTCAATCAAACAACATTCATTTTACCTTCCTTAGCACTGTCGACTAATTTAGACAGCCACTCATTAAGATACATAGCTTGTACCATTTGATCACAACATATCAGATTTCCAAACCATTCGAAGTACTGATCAAATCAAGTTTTGTATACATCTGCTTTTACTTATTGTTTAACTTATTGTTAAATCTTGGATCCAGGATATTTTTTATGTACTCTAGATATATTTTAATTGTTTCCTATTTATTGTAATAAATGATATATTTTTACTTAGACCCAGCCTTTGTCCTTTTGGCGCTTTAATAATTTTCTCTCTGATTATCCACTTTCCTGACCGCTAGGGGTCAATTTATTAGAGCCAAGGGTCCCTTTAGCAATAGGCGCTTAGTGTCCACCTCACAAACATCATCTCCTTAGGTGACACACAGGGCCTGATGAGCTTAAAGGGACATTATACACTCATTTTTTCTTTGCATAAATGTTTTGTAGATGATCTATTTATATAGCCCATAAAGTTTGTTTTTTTTAAAAAATGTATAGTTTTGCTTATTTTTAAATAACATTGCTCTGATTTTCAGACTCCTAACCAAGCCCCAAAGTTTTATGTGAATACTGTCAGCTACCTTCTCCAGCTTGCTCCTGTTTGTGTAAAGGGTCTTTTCATATGCAAAAGAAGGGGGGAGGGGGGAGTGTCTTATTTGCCACTTGCAGTGGGCTTTCCAACTGCCTTTTCAACGGAGCTAAACTGAGAGCTTCTAAGTAAGTTTTTAAACAGTTTTATACTGGATTTTTATATCAGTATCTGTGCATTTTATTCTTTATAGTAGTGTCTATTACATGCAGTTATATGAAAATGAGTGTATACTGTCCCTTTAAAGGGCCATTATACACTCATTTTTTCTTTGCATAAATGTTTTGTAGATGATCTATTTATAAAGCCCATAAAGTTTGTTTTTTTAACAAAAATGTATAATTTTGCTTATTTTTAAATAACATTGCTCTGATTTTCAGACTCCTAACCAAGCCCCAAAGTTTTATTTGAATACCGTCAGCTACCTTCTCTAGCTTGCTTCTGTTTGTGTAAAGGGTCTTTTCATATGCAAAAGAAGGGGGAGGGGGAGTGTCTTATTTCCCACTTGCAGTGGGCTTTCCAACTGCCTTTTCAACAGAGCCAAACTGACAGCTTCTAAGTAAGTTTTCAAACCATTTTATACTGGATTTTTATATCAGTATCTGTGCATCTTATTCTTTATAGTAGTGTCTATTACATGCAGTTATATGAAAATGAGTGTATACTGTCCCTTTAAGCTCTTTGGGCTGGCGAGATTAATAAAGAATGCTCGCCAGTACTTCTATTCCACTGGTGGAATGATCTAAAGCTCTCTGGACTGGCGAGATTAATAAAGAATGCTCGTCAGTACTTCTATTTCCCTGGTGGAATGATCTAAAGCTCTCTGGGCTGGCGAGATTAATAAAGAATGCTCGCCAGTACTTCTATTTCCCTGGTGGAATGATCTAAAGCTCTCTGTGCTGGCGAGATTAATAAAGAATGCTCACCAGTACTTCTATTTCCCTGGTGGAATGATCTAAAGCTCTCTGGGCTGGCGAGATTAATAAAGAATGCTCGCCAGTACTTCTATTTCCCTGGTGGAATGATCTAAAGATCCCTGTGCTGGCGAGATTAATAAAGAATGCTCGCCAGTACTTCTATTCCCCTGGTGGAATGATCTAAAGCTCTCTGGGCTGGCGAGATTAATAAAGAATGCTCGCCAGTACTTCTATTTCCCTGGTGGAATGATCTAAAGCTCTCTGGGCTGTGAGATTAATAAAGAATGCTCGCCAGTACTTCTATTCCCCTGGTGGAATGATCTAAAGCTCTCTGGGCTGTGAGATTAATAAAGAATGCTCGCCAGTACTTCTATTCCCCTGGTGGAATGATCTAAAGCTCTCTGGGCTGGCGAGATTAATAAAGAATGCTCGCCAGTACTTCTATTTCCCTGGTGGAATGATCTAAAGCTCTCTGTGCTGGCGAGATTAATAAAGAATGCTCGCCAGTACTTCTATTCCCCTGGTGGAATGATCTAAAGCTCTCTGGGCTGGCGAGATTAATAAAGAATGCTCGCCAGTACTTCTATTTCCCTGGTGGAATGATCTAAAGCTCTCTGGGCTGGCGAGATTAATAAAGAATGCTCGCCAGTACTTCTATTTCCCTGGTGGAATGATCTAAAGCTCTCTGGGCTGTGAGATTAATAAAGAATGCTCGCCAGTACTTCTATTTCCCTGGTGGAATGATCTAAAGCTCTCTGGGCTGGCGAGATTAATAAAGAATGCTCGCCAGTACTTCTATTTCCCTGGTGGAATGATCTAAAGCTCTCTGGGCTGTGAGATTATTAAAGGGTATCTCGCTAAGGGGAGTATGCTGCATTTACGTATAAAAATTGCACAATAACATTCATATTTTAAACATCATACAAAACAAATAATTGAACCATTCACACAATTATCATGGGAAAATTGTATTGTTAAGGTGCATCAAAAATTATAACAAAATTCTTTACCAAAAATCGTATTTTATCAATAATGTAAAATTTGTATGTAATTTACACAGGAAGAAATCGTATTAAATATGCACAGCGTAAATCTTAATTTTAGGACACTGGACGTACAAAAAAAACACACAAAAATTCGTACTTATAAGTACAAAATACAAAGAATAATTGTTGTTTTTTGTAAAATGGGCTGAACATGGCGTTCCATGGGCGTAAATAAAATTGTCTAATCCCAGTGTAATTCTGTGAAACTTTTCGCACTACAGATCTCACAGTTTTTTCTCACCAACTAAAAGGGAGTGAGCTTTTCTCAAAACACTTATAACCCTTATAGAAAAACACATGCATACGAAAATATTGGCAAATGTAAGATGCTATACTCAGAAAGCAACTTAATGTGATTTATATTGGCTGCAGGATTTAATTTTGAAAATGTGCCCTTTGCACTATGGAGCGAAGTGTCCCTATCCATCAAGCTCCATTACGTTCAATAGGCGCAATCTCGCCCCTTTTATACAATCATTCCACCAAGGCAGCCCCTGCTAAAGTCTGCGAAAAAACCCTGTCTGATCTGGCTAGGTTTAAAATCTTCGAGCCTTTGGTCTTATCTGTGGATAATCATTTTTACAATGTGAGAGTAAAGGATAAAGGGATTAATTCTAAAAACAAATATTGGGGGATGGACTATCCTAGTAACCCCCTGGAGAACAATGGGGCGTATGCATTCTATGGATTTAAATTCATAGTACATTTTCCCCTTTGTCTAAACCGATCTGGAATGTTAGCAATATTTTAGAAGTAGTTTAATTCAGCAGTTGTAATGAAGATGCGCAATAACTTATTTTTTATTATAATGCTGAATTCAAATACCTATTTCTCTGTCCACCCACCTTAAAAGTAATATTTTTGTTAAGCTAACAGTTTGAAATATTGTCTAATCTGTATTCTAGCTACAACAAAAGTGCTATATGGCTAGAGTGCTGATTGGAGAAGAATTCAAACTGTTAGCACAACAACAACAAATATTTTTGAAGTGAGCGGCAGGAACGCGGGGTATTTGAATTTCAGCGCTACATTAAAAAGTAAGTTACATTGCATCTTCATTACAACTGATGAATTAAACTGCATCTAAAATATCATTAATCTGTTTAGACAAACGGGAAAATTTACTATCACTTTAATAGAAAATAGGGCTGATCTTCAATTTTTCCGGGGTTGCATTTTATTCCCAGTATGCCTCTGATAGATGCTAGATATAATGAGGAAAGAATAGCCAGAATAATATGCAGATGTATGTTTTTAAATTATATCAGTTGTTTACATATTTTAGAAAGTAAAGTTTTAGTTTGTATAAAATAATGAGACAGTTATAAATGAACTAATAGATGTTGTGCATCTACATTTAAAGGGACAGTCAAGTCCAAAAAAAACCTTTCATTTTTCAAATAGGACATGTAATTTTAAACAACTTTCCAATTTACTTTTATCAACAATGTTGCTTTGTTCTCTTGGTATTCTTAGTTGAAAGCAAACCTAGGAAGGCTCATATGATAATTTCTAAGCCCTTGAAGTCCTCCTCTTTGTATTTGCTTTTCACAGCAGGGGAGAGCTAACTCATGTAGGCCATATAGATAGCATTGTAATCACGCCCGTGGCTAGTGGCAGACACTGAACTAATTGGCTAAAATGCAAGTCAATAGATAATAACTAAAAGTCATGTGATTAGGGGCGGTCAGAAGATGCTTAGATACAAGTTAGTCACAGAAGTAAAAAGTGTATTATTATAACTGTGTTGGTTTTGTAAAACTGGGGAATGGGTAATAAAGGGATTATCTATCTTTTTAAACAACAATAATTCTGGTGTTGACTGCCCCTTTAAGTGCATCCACTGTGAGGTGCTGTAAACCTATAGGTCCATAGAAGGCAGCCTACACTGTCTAATTCTTATTATGGCCCTGCCTATAAAACTGGGATCTTAATTTATATAAGGAGGAGATAATCTGGGTGTGAGCAAGATTTTATAAATCATATAATTATGTATTTACATTTTTCAACCAAATAAATGAATGAACTAAATTGTAAAACAAACTTGTATGTGTAAATAATAGCTAAATATACTGGAGAATCTAAAATTAAAGTCTTCATGACTAAATTTGTTATCAGATGCTATGACCAGTATTTATTATCTAGATTAGAGATTACCAGATGTGTGTCTGTTTACCCCTTAAAGGGACAATAATGTCAAAATTAAACATTCATGATTCAGATAGAAAAGCAATTTAAATAACTTTCCAATTTACGTCCATTAACAAAATGTGCAGTCTTTTGATATTTACACATTTTGAGTCACCAGCTCCTACTGAGCATGTGCAAGAATTCACAGAATATATGTATATGCATTTGTGATTGGCCGATAGCTGTCACATGATACAGGAGGAATGGAAATAGACATACCTTTGAAATTTGTCAGATAAAAATCTTCAACTCATTTGAAGTTTAGACTAAGTGCTATTGCATTGTCCTTTTATCATGCATCTGTTGATTATGCAAATCTTCTGTATTTACTGGTCTTTTACTGTCACACAAGAGGGTCACACAGAGGGCAAAACGAGCTACCTTTCTGTATAATTTGCAATAATCTAATCAGTAAATGACATACATAAAATAATTTGGGTGTCATTCATTTTTAAAAGATACACAAAGCAAAAGAATGTACAAATCTGTGATACAGAAATATGCAACATTGCAAAATAAAATGCTTTAAAAACATTATTATAAATATATAACACACTATTCAGAAAAGATGCGGCACCATGAACATTAAAGGGATATAAAACCCAAAAATGTTCTTTCATGATTCAGATAGAGCAAGCGATTTTAATCAACTTTCTAATTTACTTCTTTTATCAATTTTCCTTTATCTCTTGGTATCTTTTATTGAAAAGCAGGGATGTAAGCTTAGGAGCCGGCCCATTTCTGGAGCACTTTATGGCAGCAGTTTTGCAAGAAAGTTATCCATTTGCAAGAGCAGTAGAGGGCAGCACTATTTCCTGCCATGTAGTGCACCAGATGCCTACTTAGGTATCTCTTCAATGCAGAATACCATGGTAACGAAGCAAATTTGATATTAGAAGTAAATTGGAAACTTTTTAAAAATTGTATGCTCTGTCTGAATCACACAATAAATGTTTGGGTTTCATATCCCTTTAATTCTTTGTATTGACTATAATTATGTCCAGCAATATTTAAAGGGACAGTGTAGTCAAACACCGTTAGGACGGCATTGAACGTCCTTTTTTTAATTTCTGCACCCTCCTCCTTTTAGTCTATGTAACATCAAACTGGGGGGGGGGGGGGGGGGGGCGTGGCTAGCATCATAGGCAGTCCCCTGTGATCCAATCCCAGCCTTGAAATCACGTGATCACATCAACGATCGTGTGATTTAGTTTTTCAATCAAGTGTTTCAATAGCATGAAGGGGTTAATAAAGAATAATGTATACATAACATGTATTAGATATCTTACAGCTAAAGTACATAAAAATGAGAATATAGTTTCCTGCTTTTGCACTCCTGATTACAGGTTTTCAGTACTTATGTCATTTACACTCCCCATATTGTTTTGCTACAGTCCCCAGCTTGGTACAAGAGAAGCTGACATCACTGACTGCTTGCACAAGTAATCTGAGCACCTTAGGGAAGAAATAGCATTCTTCACATTAAATGGAAGTGTAGGAATATGTGCCGTCCCCCTGCCCCCTTAGCACTGCTGCTGTTATTTTAACTTGCTGCAAGGACGGCATAAGTAATAAATCCGGAGCTGCAGAGACAATGGCAGCTGAAATACACCCTTGCAGCTCTGAGAATTTAACCTATAAGCTCTTTTAATTGTGTGCAAAGATTATAAGGTTACAGTTATTAAAAAATAAGTATAAAAAGTGTTTTAAGGTGAAATGATATATGGCAATGTGTTTGACAGGGAAGACTCAAAGATGTGTTTATATATATATATATATATGTGTGTGTGTGTGTGTGTATGACTGTGTATATTTGAATGTTGTACATATGATTATAAATCTATATATATATATATATATATATATATATATATATATTATATATACACATACATACACCAATATTCTTTTAAAGGATTACTAACATTTACCAAATTTAGTATAAAAAAAAACATATAATAAGTTATGTGTATAAAATAAAACTTAATGACTTATAACTTTTGCAAATCTAAGCCGCATAACCTTAGAAAATGCGTCTTTATTTTTTGACGTCATGATATCCAGCCCACAATTTTCGTCACTACGTGTATGGAATTTACAACCAATCCAATTAGCTGTTTTTATGCATGTCATTAGGACACAAATTAGTCCTCATTCACATGCGCACAAAATCAGCTGAAATAGCGCATGCACATTTGTAACTACTCAAGCCGAAATTACCAGCAGCTAGATTGGAATAACACATGCGCATTTAAGACCTAAATCTATGCAATCGGTTCTCCATGCTTTCTACGTACTATCAAAATACTATTAGCCTGCATGTCATTATCCGTAATTAATCTCTTGCAGGGAGTAACATTTGCGGTGACGTTGTGCAATCTTGCACATGCGCAGTGAGAATTTTAGGTGCCATATTCCAACTGCAGTTGTCGGCCAGGATTGGATAGGAGAGAAAGATACCCACCGAGTGGGTTTGGAAAAAATACATTTTCAGAATGAAGATTACGGCGATACGGTAAAGATCTCCTAATGAGATCCTATTGAGAAGATGCTTATTTTGGATAGTTAGTTCGTAACAAGCATCATTAAATTTTACTTTCAGTGTCCTTTTAAGCCCTTGACTCTAAAATGTTTTTTTATATACCAGATTATTACTTTAGGATTTGGAATTGGATATATTTTACAAAGAAATGGTAATAGTAGTAATAATAATAGCAATAATAATAATTACAAATGTGTCCATAATTTATTTAACAAATAAGCATATTATAAACTACAATAGGCACTGAACATGTACAATATTAATATCAATAACCTCTAACAACCCTTACTGTAAGGGTTCATTTCCAGCAATGACACCATTTTTTTTTTAAAGCAAGGATTTCATATATTCTACTGTATTCTCCAAAGTTGCTATTCAGTTGAAACCTAGAGACCTTCTATGGTACATTAACCGTGTATCCCTATTTATGTGAACAGACTACTCCAAAATGTTATTGTTTACAAAGATAGATAATCCCTTTATTACCCATTTCCCAGTTTTGCATAACCACGATTACCTTGTATCTAAGCCTCTTCTGACAGCCCCATGATCACTTGGCAATTTATTTATTATCTATTGATAAAAAAGCATGTGATAAGAGGCCATCTGTAGTGGCTTATAAACAGGCAGAAATTTAGAGGTTTAAATGTGATAAAGTATATTAATATAACATTGTTGGCTGTGCAGAGCTGGGGAATGGGTAGTAAAGGCATTATCTATCTTTTAAAACAATAACAATTTTGGTGTAGTCTGTTCCTTTAAATTGTTTGCAGGTTTCAACACAATGTACCTGTCATTTATTTGACGTGGCCAATACCGTCAGTGTAAATAAGTGCCCTTGTCCTACCTATTAATACTACAAAATCCCCTTTCCTTTATAATGCATGACAAAGTCTCTACCTTTATAGGTGTGTCAGGGCTAACTTACAAATCATGCCTCAGGGCGTCCTGTTAGCAGTTCCTGTTTTGGGGGTTTTGTTCTGGCCAGCTGCAGTGTATCTGGTTGTCGCTCATCCTTCCATTTCCTAGCACCACGATTGCCTTCTCTATGGGAAATGTGTCTGGAGATCTTGCGGGCAAGGCGTGCCAGGGTTCCATCCTTTACTGAGTAGTCTTGTTGAAGTTCCTCTATCGATATTTCAATGTTCCCTGTATACCAGAAGATCCAGCCTATAAGGCTTAAAAAGACAAGGATAGCACCAGTGTATATCAACAAGTCTCCAAAATCCTGACCATTCATCTGCAGCTCTGCAAAAATTCCAACCAGCAAGGAAACTAACCCAGCTAGATCCATCAAAACAGCAAAGAAAAGGGCTAGGCGGCATCTGTCTAAGGCATTAGGAGCCATTGTTGTTACATCCCCTGGCAAGCTGGTCCATGTGTAGGTGTGTGCATGAAGGAGCATTTACAGAACAGATTGGGAAAAAGAAACTCGTCTAACAGGTTTAGAGGAGGTGGGAAGGATCAGCTTTCACATAAATTTTAACTGTTTCCAGCTTCACTGGGCACACCTTAATAGGGAGCTAGAATGAGTAATGATAAACTTTAACCATGTTTGTGTGTTCAATCATTTGTAAGAGAAGCACAGTTACACAACTTTATTCATGTAAAAATAAAGAACAAACTGCAGTGTACCTGATTAAACAAACATACAAGAAATATCTAGTTTTGTGTCTATGTTTTTTTTTTGTTCTACACGGATGTTTCTCAACCTTTTGCAGTGCCCTTGCTGGAAATCATTTGTTATTTCTGATGCCCCATCTGTAATATTTAACTACTTCTTTAAAGCTTTCCCATGAGCAACGATAAGATGAAATTATGCATTGTGATTCAGATTTGTGAATATCATATACAAATGCATGTATTTTTTTTGTCAGGAATTTATTTTTTCATCTTTTATTGCTGAATACAGAAGCAGCTGAAAAGGGAAAAATGACTTCCTTAGGGCGGAGTGTTTTGTGTAAATTTTGCTCCAAGTATTGGGGAATTATGCTACTACACAGTTTAAAAAGAAATACAGCATTTTAAATTTACCTATGAAATATATATATATATATATATATATATATATATATATATATATATATATATATATATATATATATATATATATATACATATATATATATATAGGCTTACCAGAAGTCCCACTTTTACTGGGATTGTCCCAGTTTGGAGGCGCTGTCCCAGTGTCCCACCCGGTTATTCATTCTGTCCCAGTAGGGTTGCCACCTCCGGGTTTCAAATCATGTGTCCTATTTTCAGACCAGTTGAAACCCGGACACAATATTTAAAATAACTGGACTGTGACTCTCCAGCATAGTTGGATGCTGGTACTTTGTTACATACAGCCCTGCTTAGCTTAACGTTTGTGTTCTTCAAAGTTTACATTTAGTAATACAGGCTGAGTGAGCACCATAGGGTTTTTTAATTTTGTAGTACTACTTGGTTTATTTTTCTAAGAATTTAACACCCCTCTGACCCCTGGTGACATCACCAGTGATACATCTTTAGGGGAATCATATGGGTATGACCAGGAAGTGCAGACAGGTAGGATTTTTGGCGTGGATCTTGCTTTACTTCATGCAGAATAGCATTTTGGCTGTTATCCTGTTGCATTATGGTATAGCGTAGCCACTTAAACAGCTTTAGCAGATATGTGCTTCTTTTTTACTTATTTCATTCAATGTTGTATTTATGCCTTATCAGTATTTGGCTCAGTTCCTTAATTAGACTCATAAAACACATATTACACTGCAGATATTACATTGTGATGTATATGCTTTTCACTATTTTATGAAATTGATAATTATGCTTGATGTTTGGCATTATTTAGAATATGAGATTTAGACAAATTATTTATTTGCTCATGTTGTGTTGCCATGACAATGTAATGGTGCTTTTTTCACTAGGGGGTGGTGTTATGGTCTATTTAAACTGTGTGATTCACTTGTTTGACTGAGGAAGGGTAAAGTATTCACAAAACATTACACACATAAAAGCTACTACTTTAAAGGTTCTGGTAATCACCACACCCTTGACCACGCCCCTGGCCACACCCCCACTGGCACTGCACCAGGTGGTCCCAGTTTCACCTCTAAAAATTATGGTAAGCCTATATATATATATATACATACATACAGTAATATATATATATACATACACACATACATGCAGTATATATATATATATATATATATATATATATATACACACATACACATACATACAGTATATGTATATATATATATATATATATATACACACATACACATACATACAGTATATATATATATATATATATATATACACATACACACATACATACAGTATATATATATATATATATATATATATACACATACACACATACATACAGTATATATATATATACACATACATACAGTATATATATATATATATATATATACACATACATACAGTATATATATATATATATATATATATATACACATACACACATACATACAGTATATATATATATATATATATATATATATATATATATATATACACACATACACACATACATACAGTATATATATATATATATATATACACATACACACATACATACAGTATATATATATATATATATATATATACACATACACATACACACATACATACAGTATATATATATATATATATATATATATATACACACACATACATACAGTATATATATATATATATATATATATATATATACACATACACACATACATACAGTATATATATATATATACACACATACATACAGTATATATATATATATATATATAGTCAAGCAAACAACAAAGTTGGAAGCAAATGCTAGTTATAGGAGCCACAAAGGGTGAAAGTGTATGATAAAAAAGACAGGGATTACATTTACAGCACTCTTTTACAACAAGAAAGACTCAGCTCTATTGTAATGTTAAAGTAAACATAGTAACAATTTATTACTGCAACAATTCGATTTCTAGACACACCACATCCCTCACGATAAGAATGTGCAGCTAATACATGTATCTTAAAGCGATGGCCAAACAAGTATCAACTAACAATTTGCAAAATTTGCAAAAGAACTAAATAAACTTGCTCTCACCCATCACCTGATTATGTCACCTGTGCACTGGTGCAGCTATCATTTAAACCTGCCCTGTTGGGGGAACTTGCGGCCCTCTGTACATGTGTTTCTCCAGGCGTATCATATCTAGTGCCTCACCAGCCTCTGACCTCACTGCACGTCACTGGTAGGAAGTGTTACTGCCCATTACTAGAGGATATCACTATCCCTCTAACCAGACTGTGCTCCAGCTCCTCCCACCAGCAGCAGCACTGTTTACTGAAATGTTTCTGTTCTCTTTCCAGGGAGAACTTAGTTCCACCTGAAAAAATAGTGCAGGAACTCCGTTCCCATGCGTTCTGCTGGACTTGACCCCTGCAATCGGCTCGCTAGCCTCACAGCATGCTAAGGAAAAATGTCATGTGGCTAGCAAGTCAATTGGATGTGAGGTGAAAACTTCACCTCAGTAAAAAATAAAAGAAGAATGAAGTGGGCAGGCGTAGGAGATTAAGAAAATAAAAATAATAGAACAAAATATAAAGACATGTGACACTATGGTAGCTGCATAAGAAATCTATACTTAAATTTACCATCACTTTAATTTAAATTTTACTTTTCAATGTAGTAGTTTGTAAATTATGGGGCCTTCTTTCTATTTAGTTTGATACATCCTATTGTATCCCCCCCCCCCCCCCTATTTCTTCCTCTAATAATCCTTACCAAATTATTATTTTTTTGAAATCACTCTCCTTGAATCTCTTTTTTTTTTCTAACCTTTCTGGCTCACTATTCCTTGCCTCCTGTGTACAACAGTAAAACCTTTAATAATGCATTTTCTTCTTCAATGTATTGCAGCCGTGATGTCCCTTACAAACCCTTATTCTGAGAAAGGTCCAAATAAGGAGAAACTAGAAAACACTTAAAGGACCAGTCAATATAGTAAATTCGCATAATCAACAAATGCATGACAAAAAGACAATGCAATAGCACATAGGGGCCGATTTATCAATCATGATATGCTGTAGCGTATCATGTCCAACAGACATCACTGAATTTAATATTGCACAACTCAGCACAAGCAGTTCACCAGGACTGCTTGTGCAATGCCGCCCCCTGCAGATTCTCGGCCAATCGGCCGCTAGCAGGGGGTGTCAATCAGTCCGATCGTATAGGATCAGGCGGATTGCAGACTGCAGCCTCAGAGGCAGCGGACCAGTTATGGAGGGGCATCAATCTACATTCAGAGCTTGATAATTCGGCCCCTTAGTCTGAATTTCATATGAGTAGTAGATTTTTTTTCTGTCAATCTTCAAAGTTATGTCAATTTCCACTAATCCTGCATCGTGTGACAGCCATCATCCAATCACAAATGCATATACGTATATTCTGTTAATTCATGCACATGCTCAGTAGGAGCTGGTGACTCAAAAAGTGTAAATATTAAAAGACGGTGCACATTTTGTTAATGGAAGTGAATTAGAAAGCTGTTTAAAATGGCATGCTCTATCTGAATCATGGAAGTTCAATTTTCACTTAAGTGTCCCTTTAATTCGTAAAAAAAAAACCATATACATATACATACATATATATATATATATATCCTATATTATAAAAGGCCAAGGCCAAGTGTGTTTGTCTGAAGCCGTCATGCGCAGTAGAGACTGCGCGCGGACAAACAAACCTGGCTTTCAGCTGCAGAGTAGTGTGCACTGCGGAAGCTGCCTGGTGGGGGCGTGACCGGCGCCGGGCGTGCCGTGATGGGGGCATGGCCGGGGGCGTGACAGGCATGGTGGGGGTGTGGGCGGTGGGCGTGGGCTCTCGGGAGCGCGCGGGAGGGGCGTGGCCGGCGGGAGAGACCAAAACAGAGGAAGGAAGGAAAGAAAGAAAGCGAGCAGAAGAGGGGGGAAGAGCAAAAGAGGAAGAGAGAGCGCAAGAGAGGGGGAGAGAGAGCAAGAGAGGGGGAGAGAGAGAGCAAGAGAGGGGGAGAGAGAGAGCAAGAGAGGGGGAGAGAGAGCGCACAAAAGAGGGGGAGAGAGAGAGCTCAAAAGAGAGGGGGAGAGAGAGCTTAAAAGAGAGGTGGGAGAGAGAGTGCAAAAGAGGGAGAGAGAGAGAGCGCAAAAGAGAGGGGGAGAGAGCGCAAGAGAGGGGGAGAGAGCGCAAGAGAGGGGGAGAGAGAGAGCAAGAGAGGGGGAGAGAGAGCAAGAGAGGGGGAGAGAGAGCGCACAAAAGAGGGGGAGAGAGAGAGCTCAAAAGAGAGGGGGAGAGAGAGCGCAAAAGAGAGGGGGGAGAGTTTAAAAGAGAGCGCAAAAGAGGGGGAGAGAGCGCAAGAGAGGGGGAGAGAGCGCAAGAGAGGGGGAGAGAGCGCAAGAGAGGGGGAGAGAGAAAGCAAGAGAAGGGGGAGACAGAGTGCAAAAGAGGGAGAGAGAGAGCAAAAGAGGGAGAGAGAGAGAGCGCAAAAGAGGGAGAGAGAGAGTGCAAAAAAAGAGGGGGAGAGAGCGCAAAAAAAGAGGGGGAGAGAGCGGAAAAAAGAGGGGGAGAGAGCGCAAGGGGGAGAAAGCACAAAAGAGAGGGGGAGAGAGTGCAAAAAAGAGGGGGAGAGAGCGCAAAAAAGAGGGGGAGAGAGCGCAAAAGAGTGGGGGGAGAGAGAGAGCTCAAAAGAGGGGGGGAGAGAGAGCTCAAGAGAGAGGGGGGGTAGAGAGAGCTCAAGAGAGGGGGGAGAGAGAGTTTAAAAGAGAGGGGGGAGAGAGTGCACAAAAGAGGGGAAGAGAGAGTGCAAAAGAGAGGGGGAGAGAGCGCAAAAGAGAAGGGGGAGAGAGTGCAAAAGAGGGGAAGAGAGCACAAAAGAGGGGAAGAGAGAGCAAAAGAGAGGGGGAGAGAGAGAGCAAAAGAGAGGGGGAGAGAGAGCAAAAGAGAGGGGGGAGAGAGCAAAAGAGAAGGGGGGGAGAGAGAGCAAAAGAGAGGGGGGGAGAGAGAGCAAAAGAGAGGGGGGGGGGGAGAGAGAGAGCAAAAGAGAGGGGGGGAGAGAGAACGCAAAAGAGGGGGGAGAGAGAGCAAAAGAGAGGGGGGGGAGAGAGAGAGAGCGCAAAAGAGGGGGGAGAGAGAGAGCAAAAGAGGGGGAAGAGAGAGAGCAAAAGAGGGGGGATAGAGAGAGCAAAAGAGGGCGAGAGAGAGCAAGAGGGGGGAGAGAGCAGATGAGGGGGGAAGAGAGAGAGCGAGCAAAAGAGGGGAGAGAGAGCAAAAGAGGTGGGAGAGAGAGAGCAAAAGTGGGGGGAGAGAGAGCACAAGAGGGGAGAGAGACAGCAAGAAAGGGGAGAGAGAGCAAAAGAGAGGGGGGGAGAGAGAGGGAGCAAGGGTTGGAACCGCGGTACCTAAAAAATTGGCCCATGTACACGGGCTTTAGGACTAGTATATATATATATATATATTGGATTATATGACTTAAATACATAAAACAGTCAAAGAAATCAACAGTGTATCACTAACACTATTAAAATATATATTATAAACACAGCATAATATGAAAACCAAAATAAGAATCAGTAAAAATATTTTCACTGTTTAAAGACTAATTTTTTTATTTTATTTATTTTTATACGCCAGCTGGGCAACAGAACTGCTCTCTTGATCTAACAGTTATCGTCCTTTTTAAGTTGAACAGATGGAAATGAAACCAGTTTTATGTTTACAATGGAAGCATTCAGCCATGCAAGTTTGTGGTCTATGAATATTGCAGTGCAGTGTTTTGTTTGTTGGATGTTCTTTGAATAAGGGAACTTGTCATGGGGAAACTTATCACTTGTTCTTCAATACAATAAACATTATGAGTCTACATTTGTTTTTGATAGAAATGTATGTTTCTTAAAATCAAAGCCATAAGCCATAGCTACAACATCTGCAAGGGGAAAAGGACTGCAGTCACATGTAACAAATCCACATCAAGTCATACAATTTCAGCTGTTTCTTGGGCTGGTTATTCTCAGGGAATAAAAAAAACCTTCACAGATTTCCCTAACCTGTAGGATACAACACAAAACCCTATTTTCTGCATTAATAATTCACTATTAATGCTGGAGATGAAATCATGTGCTAGAATTATAGTGTCACATAGCCCTGAGATTCATGGTAAGTCTCTAGCAAATAACTTCTGGAATACTTTTATGTTATCATCCAGCCCCTGACTATTTATAATGGTCTGTGGTTATCATTTAACTTAAATGGACAGGAAACTCACAGCTTTTCTTTGATGATTTAGAAAGAGCATGCAATTTTAAACAACTTTCCAATTTACATCTATTATCAGATTTGCTTCATTCTCTTGATGTCCTTTGTTGAAAAGCATATCTAAATAGGCTCAGTAGCTGGTGATTGATGGTTGCACAGATTCCTCGTGTGATTGGCTTACCCATGTGCATTGCTATTTCTTCAACAAAGTATATCTAAAGAATGAAGCAAATTAGACGATAGAAGTAAATTGGAATGTTGTTTAAACTTGTATTCTCTACCTGAATCATGAAAGAAAAAAAATTGTGTTTCATGTCCCTTTAAGTGTGATATTACAAATATGCATACACTAATTAAGACAAATAGATATCTTTTCTCCTTGTGTGGAGACTCAACTAACAGGAGGCCATAGTCCACTGGTATTTTATTCAAAGCTGCTGAGACCTGAGAAAAGAAAAAAGAGTTCATGACTTCAGCAATGATGATGCTGATTGGCTGCAGTTTATTTCTTCACTTTTTTTTTTTTTCACCTGCAGCTGGACAGCAGCTGAAGTATAACTTTTTACACAGCACTTTCTCTGCTGAGCTGAGGAAATTGTGAGGTAAAATATCTTCCTTTTTTTACATAGAGTTGATGAGGTGATATTTTCCTGTCAGCCTTTTACAGTTATGCTGCATCACTTTAATTGATTTAGCATATGAGTAGTATATCCCTTTAAGGATATGTTCTACAAATTCTCAATTACATTTTTTAAGACAACTGGATTATCATCTGTGTATCTGCAATATAACTTGGAACTCAGTAAATTAAGCTGCATATACCTAGAGAATAGATAAAAAAAAATCATAAATTAAAATCTACATACTCAAAATGCAGAAAACAGCTATTGCTAAATTATATCCATATGCAGCATTACTTTTTACTGTGCATTAGTATAACCAAAAAGCAAAATAAATTAGCAAAATAAAACAAATACATTAATCAAACATTGAGAGTTATTAAAGGACCGTTTCAAACTCTCTTTTTTATGTTATCAACTATTAGATTATGTAAACGCACAAATACAGATTAACAGACATCCCAACTCTCCCTGAAGTTCAGGGAGTCTCCCTGATTGTAATAGCGGCTCCCTGATGCCAGCAAATGGAGTGCAATCTCCCTGAAACTCCAAGTACTATGATCCAATTTGGCCCAAATCAGGAAAAGTGTTTCTTTAAGGAATGCCTTTAGTTGCTGGGACATTATAGAACCCTTAAAACATCAGTAACCAAAAAGCCCCCACTGATTTTAATAAAATAAAAACACAAATACTATCTTATTTACTGCACGTAATTAAACTTTGTATTCTAAAATATGTAAGCATTCAACAAGGGTATGATCACTGGAAAATAGGTTTGTTGTATGTGGTTGTGCAATAAAGCTACTTTCTTTTAAATGTGACTTTAGTGGGAAGCTACTTTAATGATAAGTCTCTATCTTATTTAGGGTTTCAAGGTGTCCAATATATAATTGGGAGGAAGGGGGGTGGCAGCGCAGTAGCGAGTGAAGCCACCTCCCTGAAATTAGTTTTTGCAGGTTGGGATGTCTGGATTAATGTTCTTTGCACTATATTTTGATGAGGAGTTACAATAAAACATTATCTCCACAATAAAAGCAATATTGTTTTCAAACAACAGGAGCACCTTTCCTTGTTCTATTATAACTGAGGGCTCAACAAATTTGTTCAAAATGTTGGAGCCAGACCATAAATTTAGGAACCAGACACTTTTTCATACCTATGAGATACAGATAGTTGTAAATATTTATTGTATACATACATAAGAATATAAAATAAGAGGGAACATTTTTTTTTATATATATATATATATATATATTTTTTTTTATTATAGTATATTCATAGACAAATGTATATATAAACACACACATATACACGTAAACATAAAGTAAGAATGCTTTAAAATGTATTTATTATTTATGTTAATAGTTTATATTTATCAATAAACAAAATACAAAGTGAGTGAACAGAGGAAACATTTAAATCAAATCAATATTTGGTGTGACCACACTTTGACCAAGTTTACCTAGAAGATTTAATGCTGTTTTGAAGGCAAATTCAGGGATTTATATTATATCAAGCAGGTGCTAATGATCAACAATTTTATATGTAGGTTGAAACAATCAATAACTGAAACAGAAACAGCTGTGTAAGAGAATAAAATTGGGTGAGAAAAAGTCGTACTCTAAAAATGTGAGGTTGCTAAAGACAGTTTAAAGTCAAAAGTCATACACCATGGCAAGACTGAGCACAGCAACAAGACACAAGGTTGTTATACTACATCAGCAAGGGCAACATTTCAGGGCAGACAGGGGTTAACAGATGTGCTTCCAAGTTCTTCTGAAGAAGCACAAAGAAAAACGGGCAATGTTCAGGCCTGTAGACACAGTGGTCAGCCAAGGAAATTTAGTGCAGAAGATGAAAAACACATCATGCTTACTTTCCTTCTCAATAAGAAAATGTTCGACAATACCATCAGCTCATAATTGGCAGAAACCAGTGGGACCCTGGTACACACATCTGCTATCTGGAGAAGTCTGGTCAGAGGTCGTGTTCATAAAAAAAAAACTGTGGTCAAAAACTCATACCTCCGACGTGGAAACAAGGCCAGCAACAAAACTATGCAAGAAAACATAGAACAGAGTGCAGAAAATGGCAGCAACTGCTCCAAATGGATGAGTTAAAATCTGAAATATTTGGCTGTAGCAGAAGACAGATCACGAAGGGCTGGAGAGCAGTACAAGAATGAGTGTCTGCAGGCAACAGTGAAGCATGATGGTGGTTCCTTGTAAGTTAACAGACTTATTATAATATAAACAAATTTATTCTGAAGCGTGACAACGACCCCAGACATACAGTACAGTCAAAATCGTTATGAACTATCTTCAGCATAAAGAACAAGTAGTCCTGCAAGTGGTATGGTCCCCACAGAGCCCTGATCTCAACACCAAAGAGTTTGTCTGATATTACATGAAGAGACAGACGTAACTGGATTTGCCTACATCGAGAGAAGAACTGTGGTTAGTTCTCCAAGATTTTTTGAACAACCTCTCTTCCAAGTGCA